>NC_091287.1:321904511-322258261 GCF_032444005.1 Ranitomeya imitator
TTTTTTGCAAAAAACGTATCAACCAAATACCCTGTTATTTACATCTTTTACTAGCACTTGCGGATTACTGCAAACATTTTTTCAAACTGAGTGTTTTTGGTTTTACCATTCTCTTTTGTGTCTTCAGGTTTCTTGGTGGTGTGTGAACATGTTCTTACAGACTTGTTCACTGTGCAAGTAGCCCATGTGTTCCTGTTTCCATGATTGTTCTCTTGTGTCTACAAGACTGGGGAGTTCCACCACTCCTCTTGGGCTAGCTGCACAAAAGCTGTTCTGCCCTGTATGCACACATGGATTTTTCCTCTCTGAACCCTGTTCACACAGGTAATATACAGATGATCAGGTTTTTAAATACATCAGATAGGGATTGCATACATTAGTTAGGACTGCTCTGATAAGGGTATACCGTGAAGATTGGTAGAGCAGCTTAGTATACATTTTTTGCAAAAAACGTATCAACCAAATACCCTGTTATTTACATCTTTTACTAGCACTTGCGGATTACTGCAAACATTTTTTCAAACTGAGTGTTTTTGGTTTTACCATTCTCTTTTGTGTCTTCAGGTTTCTTGGTGGTGTGTGAACATGTTCTTACAGACTTGTTCACTGTGCAAGTAGCCCATGTGTTCCTGTTTCCATTATTTTTCTATCTTCAGGGCTAGTTAGTTTCTCAGGCTGTGCCGAGTTGCATAGGGAGCGTTAGGCGCAATCCACGGCTACCTCTAGTGTGGTGTGTTAGGATTAGGGATTGCGGTCAGCAGAGTTTCCACGTCTCAGAGCTTGTCCTATGTTTTTGGTAAATGTCAGGTCACCTTGTGTGCTCTGAACTTCAAGGTCCATTGTGGTTCTGAATTACCTGTTCATAACAGTACTGGAGGCCAAAAGAACTAATGCTTATCAATAGAGGGAAAAGAGAAGTTCTGAGACCATTTTTTTTTCTTTGCACTGTGTTCTGTCTTTCTTTTCCCCTTTACATCAGGGTGGTTCAGAACACAGGTGTGGACATGGATATTCAGGGTCTGTCCTCTTTGATGGATAATCTCACTATAAGAGTACAGAACATTCAAGATTTAGTGGTTCAGAATCCTATGTTAGAACCTAAAATTCCTATTCCTGAGTTATTTTCTGGAGATAGAGCTAAGTTTTTGAATTTTAAATATAATTGTAAACTGTTTCTGGCTTTGAAACCCCACTCCTCTGGTGACCCAGTTCAACAAGTTAAAATCATTATTTCTTTATTACGTGGCAACCCTCAAGACTGGGCATTTTCCCTTGCGCCAGGAGATCCTGCATTATGTAATATTGATGCGTTTTTTTCTGGCGCTCGGATTGCTGTACGACGAACCTAATTCAGTGGATCAGGCAGAGAAAAATTTGCTGGCTCTGTGTCAGGGTCAGGATGAGATAGAGATTTATTGTCAGAAGTTTAGAAAGTGGTCCGTGCTCACTCAATGGAATAAATGTGCGCTGGCAACTATTTTCAGAATGGGTCTCTCTGAAGCCCTTAAGAATGTCATGGTAGGATTTCCTATGCCTGCTGGTCTGAATGAGTCTATGTCTTTGGCCATTCAGATCGGTCGACGCTTGCGTGAGCGTAAATCTGTGCACCATTTGGCGGTATTATCTGAGCATAAACCTGAGCCCATGCAGTGCGATAGGACTTTGACCAGAGCTGAAAGGCAAGAACACAGACGTCAGAATGGGCTGTGTTTCTACTGTGGTGATTCCACTCATGCTATCTCCGATTGTCCTAAGTGCACTAAGCGGTTCGCTAGGTCTGCCACCATTGGTACGGTACAGTCGAAATTTCTTTTGTCCGTTACTTTGATCTGCTCTTTGCCTTCCTATTCTGTCATGGCATATGTGGATTCAGGCGCTGCCCTGAATTTGATGGACTTGGAGTATGCTAGGCGCTGTGGGTTTGTCTTGGAGCCCTTGCAGTGTCCTATTCCATTGAGAGGAATTGATGCTACGCCTTTGGCCAAGAATAAGCCTCAGTATTGGACCCAGCTGACCATGTGCATGGCTCCTGCGCACCAGGAGGATATTCGCTTTCTGGTGTTGCATAATCTGCATGATGTGGTCGTGTTGGGGTTGCCATGGCTACAAGTCCATAACCCAGTATTAGATTGGAAATCTATGTCTGTGTCCAGCTGGGGTTGTCAGGGGGTACATGGTGATGTTCCATTTCTGTCTATTTCATCATCCACCCCTTCTGAGGTCCCAGAGTTCTTGTCTGATTACCGGGATGTATTCGATGAGTCCAAGTCCAATGCCCTACCTCCGCATAGGGATTGTGATTGTGCTATCGATTTGATTCCTGGTAGTAAGTTTCCTAAGGGTCGACTGTTTAATTAATCTGTACCTGAGCACGACGCTATGCAGAGTTACGTGAAGGAGTCTTTGGAGAAGGGTCATATTCGCCCGTCATCGTCGCCGTTGGGAACGGGTTTCTTTTTTGTGGCCAAGAAGGATGGTTCACTGAGAACTTGTATTGATTACCGCCTTCTAAATAAAATTACGGTCAAATTTCAGTACCCCTTGCCGCTGCTGTTTGATTTGTTTGCTCGGATTAAGGGGGCTAGTTGGTTCATCAAGATAGATCTTCGTGGTGCGTATAATCTTGTGCGTATCAAACGGGGCGATGAATGGAAAACAGCATTTAATACGCCCGAAGGCCATTTTGAGTACCTGGTTATGCCATTCGGACTTTCTAATGCTCCATCAGTGTTTCAGTCCTTTATGCATGACATCTTCCGAGAGTACCTGGATAAATTCCTGATTGTATACTTGGATGATATTTTGGTCTTCTCGGATGATTGGGAGTCTCATGTGAAGCAGGTCAGAATGGTGTTCCAGGTCCTGCGTGCTAATACTTTGTTTGTGAAGGCGTCAAAGTGTCTCTTTGGTGTTCAGAAGATTTCATTTTTGGGGTTCATTTTTTCTCCTTCTACTATCGAGATGGACCCTGTTAAAGTTCAGGCCATTTATGATTGGACTCAGCCAACATCTCTGAAGAGTCTGCAGAAGTTCCTGGGCTTTGCTAATTTTTATCGTCGCTTCATCGCTAATTTTTCTAGCATTGCTAAACCGTTGACTGATTTGACCAAGAAGGGTGCTGATGTGGTCAATTGGTCTTCTGCTGCTGTGGAAGCTTTTCAGGAGTTGAAGCGTCGTTTTTCTTCTGCCCCTGTGTTGTGCCAACCAGATGTTTCGCTTCCGTTCCAGGTCGAGGTTGATGCTTCCGAAATTGGAGCAGGGGCTGTTTTGTCGCAGAGAAGTTCTGATTGCTCGGTGATGAAACCATGCGCCTTCTTTTCCTGGAAATTTTCGCCTGCTGAGCGAAATTATGATGTTGGCAATCGAGAGTTGCTAGCCATGAAGTGGGCATTCGAGGAGTGGCGTCATTGGCTTGAAGGAGCTAAGCATCGCGTGGTGGTCTTGACTGATCACAAAAACTTGACTTATCTCGAGTCTGCCAAACGGTTGAATCCTAGACAGGCTTGTTGGTCGCTGTTTTTCTCCCGTTTTGACTTTGTGGTTTCGTACCTTCCGGGCTCTAAAAATGTGAAGGCGGATGCCCTGTCTAGGAGTTTTGTGCCCGATTCTCCGGGTTTGTCTGAGCCGGCGGGTATTCTCAAAGAGGGGGTAATTTTGTCTGCCATCTCCCCTGATTTGCGGCGGGTGCTGCAAAAATTTCAGGCTAATAGACCTGCCCGTTGCCCAGCGGAGAAACTGTTTGTCCCTGATAGGTGGACGAATAAAGTTATCTCTGAGGTTCATTGTTCGGTGTTGGCTGGTCATCCTGGAATCTTTGGTACCAGAGATTTGGTGGCTAGATCCTTTTGGTGGCCGTCTCTGTCGCGGGATGTGCGTTCTTTTGTGCAGTCCTGTGGGATTTGTGCTCGGGCTAAGCCCTGCTGTTCTCATGCCAGTGGGTTGCTTTTGCCCTTGCCGGTCCCGAAGAGGCCTTGGACACATATCTCTATGGATTTTATTTCGGATCTCCCCGTCTCTCAAAGAATGTCGGTCATTTGGGTGGTTTGTGATCGCTTCTCTAAGATGGTCCATTTGGTGCCCTTGTCTAAATTGCCTTCCTCCTCTGATTTGGTGCCATTGTTTTTTCAGCATGTGGTTCGTTTACATGGCATTCCAGAGAACATCGTTTCTGACAGAGGTTCCCAGTTTGTTTCGAGGTTTTGGCGAGCCTTTTGTGCTAGAATGGGCATTGATTTGTCTTTTTCCTCGGCTTTCCATCCTCAGACAAATGGCCAGACTGAACGAACCAATCAGACCTTGGAAACATATCTGAGATGTTTTGTTTCTGCTGATCAGGATGATTGGGTGTCCTTTTTGCCTTTGGCTGAGATTGCCCTTAATAATCGGGCCAGCTCGGCTACTTTGGTTTCGCCGTTTTTCTGCAATTCTGGGTTCCACCCTCGTTTCTCTTCAGGGCAGGTTGAGTCTTCGGACTGTCCTGGTGTGGATACTGTGGTGGATAGGTTGCAGCAGATTTGGACTCATGTAGTGGACAATCTGACTTTGTCCCAGGAGAAGGCTCAACGTTTCGCTAACCGCAGGCGCTGTGTGGGTCCCCGACTTCGTGTTGGGGATTTGGTTTGGTTGTCATCTCGTTATATTCCTATGAAGGTTTCCTCTCCTAAATTTAAGCCTCGTTTCATTGGTCCATATAGGATTTCTGAGGTTCTTAATCCTGTGTCTTTTCGTTTGACTCTTCCGGCTTCGTTTTCCATCCATAACGTGTTCCATAGGTCATTGTTGCGGAGATATGTGGCATCTGTGGTTCCATCTATTGATCCTCCTGCTCCGGTTTTGGTTGAAGGGGAATTGGAGTATATTGTGGAGAAGATTTTGGATTCTCGTGTTTCGAGACGGAAACTCCAGTATCTGGTTAAGTGGAAAGGTTATGGTCAGGAAGATAATTCCTGGGTCTTTGCCTCTGATGTCCATGCTGCCGATCTGGTTCGTGCCTTTCATGTGGCTCATCCTGGTCGGCCTGGGGGCTCTGGTGAGGGTTCGGTGACCCCTCCTCAAGGGGGGGTACTGTTGTGAATTCTGTGGCCAAGCTCCCTCCTGTGGTCGTGAGTGGTACTGCGGCTGGTTCTGTCTATGAGCTTCCTTTGGTGGATGAGAGTGGTACTGCGGCTTCTGAGTTTCCTTCCTCAGGTGATGAGGTTAAGTCGTTAGGTGCTGCTCTATTTAACTCCACCTGGTGCTTTGATCCTGGCCTCCAGTCAATGTTCTAGTATTGGTCTTGCTTCCTCCTGGATTGTTCCTGTGGCCTCTCTATCCTGCATAAGCTAAGTTTTGCTTGTGTTATTTTTGTTTGCTATATTTTCTGTCCAGCTTGCTATATTGGTTTTTTCTTGCTTGCTGGAAGCTCTGAGACGCAGAGGGAGCACCTCCGTACCGTTAGTCGGTGCGGAGGGTCTTTTTGCCCCTCTGCGTGGTTGTTTGTAGGTTTTTGTGTTGACCGCAAAGCTATCTTTCCTATCCTCGGTCTATTCAGTAAGTCAGGCCTCACTTTGCTAAATCTATTTCATCTCTGTGTTTGTATTTCATCTTTACTCACAGTCATAAGGTAGGCTTTTTTTTCTATCTTCAGGGCTAGTTAGTTTCTCAGGCTGTGCCGAGTTGCATAGGGAGCGTTAGGCGCAATCCACGGCTACCTCTAGTGTGGTGTGTTAGGATTAGGGATTGCGGTCAGCAGAGTTTCCACGTCTCAGAGCTTGTCCTATGTTTTTGGTAAATGTCAGGTCACCTTGTGTGCTCTGAACTTCAAGGTCCATTGTGGTTCTGAATTACCTGTTCATAACAGACATGGTGTGCCAGTATTTGTTCCTTGCATGTGGCATTATAGGTCACTATGTGGTGGTAATATGGTGTCTGGTCATGGTGTGATGGTATTTGTCCCTTTTGGATGTGCTATTATAGGTAATTTTAAAAATTGAAAAATAACTAAAAATACACTTAAATTGTATTGCATATTTTAACAAATTTTAACAGCTTAGCATAGAGTAGGGCCCGGCCAAAAGAGTCTATCTTGTTGTGGTGGCAGATTAGAAAAATCTTTTGGCCAAAACAAAAGCTGCTGGCTATGTATGTGATCTGGTGATGGGAAATGTTAATGTGTGATTGGTGAGAAGTGGAGTTTTTCCAAGAGAGAGTGGTGGGACTGTGGACAATTTGAGGTGTGGAGGCGGGGCTGGGGGGGAGCCTGGGCAGAGTCCCTGAAAATGTTGCCAATATGGGGCCCAAAATTCCTAACTGCAGCCCTGCTCTCAAGCATCAAGGCTTGTGTGAATGACACAAGGGATCAGATTCAAATCCAGCAAAATAAAACTTGTCTTTATTGTGATCCATAATAAAACATGCAAAAGTCATACCATTCAGTGCAAATGTCTTACAGGAACAACAAGTCCTAGTAAGGCATCAGATAAGGTTCTTACTCATAACCTGAGTGAATGCTACACCTATAATCCTTCTGAGCCTGGAATAGAAGTGAAAACATGGTGATAAATTTGTAATTTGTGACAGTGTCTGCTGCAATGCCCTGACATAACATGTAAGATCCCCTCAACTGTTAAGGGAAATAACAACTTGTCTTAGCACGACTCCAAAAGGAATCTCATAGGGAGAGAGCCCTGATTTTCTTCTGGAAGTGCTTTAGACTGAACCTAAAGCTGTTTGCAGGCATTCAGTTTTGAATTTCCTTTTTTATGCAATCATTTTCTGAATCTTTAACCCCTTGACCACATCCACCATACATGGGATTTACATGTGGACTTCAGAAATCTCCAACACTTTGTTTCCATCCGTTTTTGGGTGCTTTTTGAAGTATGTTTGGGTCATTATCCTGCTGGGCACAACATTGTGAATCAAAATCCTTTGGTAATCTTCAGATTTCATAATGCCTTGCACACAGTAAAGGCACGCAGTGCCAGAATCTGCAAAACATCTTTGAACCTCCACTATATTTGATTGTAGGTACTGTGTTATTTTCTTTGTAGGCCTCATTTTGTGTTTGGTAAACAGTAGAGTGATGTGCTTTACTAAAAAGCTCTATGTTGGTGTCATCTGTCCACAAGACACTTTCTCAGAAGGATTTTTGCTTATTCAAGTACATTTTGACAAATTACAGTCTAGTTTTCTTATGTCTCTCTGTTAGCAGTGGGTTCCCCTTGGGTCTCCTGCCATAGCGTTTAATTTCCTTCAAATGTCGACAGATAGATTGCACTGACACTGATGCATCCTGAGCCTACAGGACAGCTTGAATTTCTTTGAAACTTGTTTGGGGCTGATCATCCACCTTCCAGACTACCCTGCATTGCAAACTTTCATCAATTTTTCTCTGCCATCCAGATCCAGGGAGATTATTTACAGTGCCATGGGTTGTAAACTCCTTTTTTATGTTGCTCACCATGGACAAAGGAACAGCAAAATCTCTGAAGATGGACTTGTAACCTTGAGATTGTTTATATTTTTAAACAATTTTTGTTTTCAAGTCCTCAGACAGTTCTCTTCTCCACTTTCTGTTTCTTTCTGTTATTCATGCTTAATGTGGCACACACAGGCACATAATGCAAGGATGGAGTCAACTTGTCCCCTTTTTTTAACTGGTTTCAGATGTGATTTTCATATTGTCCCCAACTATTACTTGCCACCGGTGAGTTTAAACAAGCAGCACATGAACAAAGTTGTGTACCCAAAATTTTGGAAAGGTGACAACAATTTTGTCCTGCCCATTTTGGGGGTTTTCTGATAAATTATGTCCAATTTGCCTTTTTTCTCTGTTTTTGTTTTGTTCCAATACACACAAAGGAAGTTAATATGTGTTTAACAAAACATGTGTAATTACAATAATTATTTGGGAAATATTTAATTTTCTGGCACAATTTCAAGGGTGCCAACACTTTCGGCCTTGACTGCATATTGATGTAAAAGCAAAAATAAATAAAATACACATATTTGCTATTTACACATCCGGAACGGCCCAACCTATAAACCAGTTAACTCTTTTAGTGAATACCGTAAAAAAAAAAATGTGGAAAAAACGATGCTTTTTCATCATACCACAGAACAAAAAATGTAATAAAATTAGATCAAAAACTGAAATGTAAATAAAAATGGTATTACTGAAAACATCATCTTGTCCCAAAAATTAGGCAGCTCCATCAGCAGAAAAATTAAAAAAAATCTTAGTTCTCAGAATATAGCAATGCAAAAACAATACTTTTTTTTAGAAAACTGTTTGCATTGTGTTAAAGCAGCAAAATAAACCAAACCTCTATTAAAGTGATATCACTGTAATCGTACTGACCAAAGGAATAAAGCTGCCTTATCACTTTTTCCAGATGGTGAACGGCATAAAAACCCTCCCAAAAAATAATTTCTGAATTGCTGGTTTTTGTTCATTCTGCCTCCTAAAATAGAAAGCAATCAAAAAATGTGATGTGACTAAAAATGGTACCAATAAATGCACCAACTCGTCCTGCAAAAAAATAAGCCCTCACTTGACTCAACAAAAATATAGAAAAAGGACAGCTATCAAAATATGGCTATGCAAAAACTTTGTTTTGCAAAAAAGCATTTTTTTTACTGTGTGATAGTAGGCAAACATAAAATAACATAAATCTGGTATCACTGTGATCGCACCGATCCGAAGAACAAAGTCATATAATCACTTATACCGCACGAGGAACGGTGTAAAAAATAAATAGAGCAAATTCTTATCTGGCTGTTGATTTGTTAATTCTGCCTCACAAAGATCGCAGTAAGGCTCGGCGCACATTTACCCTTACATGGGGGTTTCTGCGTAAATATCTGAAATAAGTAATTCAAACGAAACCTCCAGTGTAAGATTCCCTATAATAAGGCAGATGGACGCAGTATGGCCTATGATCCAGCAATGTCCATCTTTTTAAGTGATGTCTGTCTTTTAGGTGCACAGTCTTGCGCAAGTATGAAAACAAGGACACCACTGAACAGAGGCCAGGTGGAGGCCAGTGTAACTCTGCAGCTTCATTATAGTTAATGGATTGTTGAGGGGTTTCATCTGAATCACGTAATTTGGAGATTTAGATGGAAACTCAGATGTACAGTGGGTATGAAAAGTATTCATACCCCTTTACATTTTTCACTCTTTGTTTCATTACAGCCATTTGGTAAATTCAAAAAAGTTCATTTCTTTTCACATTAATGTACACTCTGCACCCCATCTTGACTGAAAAAATAGAAATGTAGTAATTTTTGCAAGTTTAATAGAAAAGAAAAACTGAAATATCACATGGTCATAGGTATTCAGACCCTTTGCTAAGAGACTCATATTTAAGTCACATGCTGACCATTTCCTTGTGATCCCCCTTGAGATGGTTCTACTCCTTCATTGAAGTCCAGCTGTGTTCAATTAAACTGATAGGACTTGATTTGGAAATGCACACACCTATCTATATAAGACGTCACAGCTCACGATGCATGTCAGACCAAATTAGAATCATGAGGTCAAAGGAAATGGCCAAGGAGCTCAGAGACAGAATTGTGGCAAGGCACACATCTGGCCAAGGTTACAAAAGAATTTCTGCAGTACTCAAGGATCCTAAGAGCACAGTGGCCTTCATAATCCTTAAATGAAAGAAGTTTGGGACCACCAGAAGTCTTCCTAGACCTGGCTGTCCAGCCAAATTGAGCAATCATGGGAGAAGAGCCTTGGTGAGAGAGATAAAGAACAACCCCAAGATCACTGTGGTTGAGCTCCAGAGATGCAGTAGGGAGATGTGAGAAAGGTCCACGAAGTCAACTATCACTGCAGCCCTCCACCATTTGGGTCTTTACAGCAGAGTGACATGACAGAAGCCTGCAAGACATATGAAAGCCCACATAGAGTTTGCTAAAAAAAACACATGAAAGACTTCCAGACTATAAGAGATAAGATTCTCTGGTCTGATGAGATGAAGATGGACCTTTTTGGTGATAATTCTAAGCAGTATGTGTGGAGAAAATCAGGCACTGCTCATCACCTGCCCAATACAATCCCAACAGTGAAACATGGTGGTGGTGGTGGCAGCATCATGCTATGGGGTGTTTTTCAGCTGCAGGGACAGGACAACTGGTTGCCATTGAAGGAAACATAAATGCTGCCAAGTACAGAGATATCCTGGATGAAAACCTCTTCCAGAGTGCTCTAGATCTCAGACTTGGCTGAAGGTTCACCTTCCAACAAGACAATGACCCTAAGCACACAGCTAAAATAACAAAGGAGCGGCATCCGAACAACTCTGCGACCATTCTTGACTGGCGCAGCCAGAGCCCTGACCTAAACCCAATTGAGCATCTTTGGAGAGACCTGAAAATGTCTGTCCAGCAACATTCACCATCTAACATGAGGGAACTGGAAAGGATATGCAAGGAAGAATGGCAGAGAATCCCCAAATCAAGGTGTGAAAAACTTGTTGCATCATTCCCAAGACGACTCGTGGCTGTACTACCTCAAAGGGTTCCGTCCTCATTTAAGCATGCCATCATACATCGACTACTTAAAAAACCATCCCTCCATCAAAACTGTGCTGCTAATTATAGACCTGTCTCTAATCTTCCCTTCATCTCTAAACTCCTCTCAAATGCCTGGTCCACTCCCGTCTTACCCGCTATCTCTCAGATAACTCTCTTCTCGACCCTCTTCAATCTGGTTTCCGCTCTATACACTATACTGAAAGTGCCCTCACTTAAGTCTCTAATGATCTACTAACAGCTAAATCTATTGATCACTACTCCATGCTAATTCTCTTGGATCTCTCCGCAGCATTCTATACAGTGGATCATCAGCTCCTCCTCATTATGCTCCGCTCCATCGGCCTCAAGGACACCGTTCTCTCCTGGTTCTCCTCCTATCTCTCTGACCGCTCCTTCACTGTTTCTTTTGCTGATTCCTCCTCTTCTCACCTTCCCCTTACTGTTGGGGTTCCTCAAGGATTAGTCCTAGGCCCCCTCCTCTTCTCTTTGTATACTGCCCTATTGGACAAACAATCAGTAGATTTAGTTTCCAGTACCATCTCTATGCTGACACCCAATTATAGTCAAATAAATAAGGCAGCACACTGCGGCGCTAAAACATGCAAACATGAAACATGAAAATTGTACTGCATTACTGCACTAGAAATATGAAAAAATGAGAGCGTTTAGCGCATAAATTGGCCAATTCATGTGTACCTGGTAGCCACATTAGGGCATCTCTCGTATACCAGGTCCTACACTTTCCTTTCCTCGCTGAGAATAAACATCTTCTTCTGAATGGCTATCTGTGAAACCTCTTCTGAGACTAAATTTCTCTCTCTCTGTGGAGGGGTAATGGACCTGCTACGATTAAAACACCTGTGGCTAAGAGGCGGAGTGCTCAGTCAGAAGGCTAGTAAATACAAATTTAAAAAACTGACCGTCACATCCAAACATAGACTAAGTGTGATCAGGTGCTGAACCTAGAGTCACCAACTCATATACAGTCAAATAAATAAGGCATCACACTGCGGCGCTAAAACATACAAACATGAAACATGAAGATTGAACTGCATTACTGCACTAGAAATATGAAAAAATGAGAGCGTTTAGCGCACAAATTGGCCAATTCATGTGTACCTGGTAGCCACATTAGGGCATCTCTCGTATACCAGGTCCTACACTTTTCCTTCCTGGTATACGAGAAGGAAAATTTGACACTTCTTCTCCTGATCTCATGCCTGCCTTTTAAGAAAACACCAGTGATTGTCTTACCGCTGTCTCTAACATCATGTCCTCCTTCTATCTGAAACTGAACCTGTCAAAAACTTAACTCCTCGTGTTCTCTCCCTCTACTAACCTATCTTTGCCTGACATTGCCATCTCCGTGTGTGGTTCCAGCATTACTCCCAAGCAACATGCCCGCTGCCTTGGGGTCATACTTGATTCTGAGCTTTCCTTCACCCCCCACATCCAATCATTGGCTCGCTCTTCTTATCTGCATCTCAAAAACATTTCTAGAATTCGCCCTTTTCTTACTTTCGACTCTGCAAAAACTCTTACTGTTTCACTCATTCATTCTCGTCTGGACTATTGTAACTCTCTCCTAAACGGCCTCCTTCTTACCAAACTCTCCCCGTTCCAATCTGTCCTGAATGCTGCTGCCAGGATTATATTCCTCACCAACCATTACACTGATGCCTCTACCCTGTGGCAGTCATTACACTGGTTACCCATCCACTCCAGAATCCAGTACAAAACTATTACCCTCATTCACAAAGTGCTCCATGGCTCAGCACCACCCTACATCTCCTCCCTGGTCTCAGCCTACCACCCTATCCGTGCTCTCCGTTGTACTAATGACCTGAGGTTAGCTTCCTCAATAATCAGAACCTCCCACTCCCGTCTCCAAGACTTTTCACGTGCTTCGCCAATTCTTTGGAATGCACTACCTAGGTTAATATGATTAATCCCCAACCCCACTGTTTTAAGCATGCCCTAAAAACGCATTTGTTCAGACTGGCCTACTGCCTCAACGCATTAACCTAATTATCCCTGTGTGGCCCATTCATATAAGTTAAACCAAAATCAGGTTCCTCGCATCATGTTCTCATACAATTTATGCAGTTAATAGCCCTCTGTATCTGTACTGCTACACACTTAGGCTGTTAACTGGTTCATGCAGCTTTACATGAACACTCTATCCTTACACTATGGCTGGTCTGAATAACGAAAGCAATTGTTACCATCCACCTCTTGGGTCTCCCCTTTTCCTCATAGTTTGTAAGCTTGCGAGCAGAGTCCTCACTCCTCCTGGTATCTATTTTGAACTGTGATTTTTGCTATGCTGTAATGTCTATTGTCTGTACAAATCCCCTCTATAATTTGTAAAGCGCTGAGGAATATGTGGCCGCTATATAAATAAAATTATTATTATTATTATTATTAAAGGGTGCTTCTACTCAATACTGAGCAAAGGGTCTGAATACTTATGACCATGTGATATTTCAGTTTTTCTTTTTTAATAAATTTGCAAACATTTCTACATTTCTGTTTTTTTTCGATCAAGATGGGGTGCACTGTGTACAATAATGAGAAAAAAATGAACTTTTTGGAATTTACCAAATGGCTGCAATAAAACAAAGAGTGAAAAATGTAAAGGGGTCTGAATACTTTCTGTCCCCATTGTAGTTTATAAGCCAAAAGCAAGAGAGCGCCCATCATTGAAAAAGATTGGACCTTTCTTTGGCCAACTTCTGATTTTGGCATGCAAATACTGATGCAAAATACAGACCAAAAGCCTGCCATGTGAAACTGTCATATTGGATCAGTCAAATCTTTCCATCTATAGTATGACTGCTAGAGAAAAACTAGTTACTAAGCATTTGTTGCAAAGAATTGGACTTTTCTAATGTGTTTAATTAAAGTTCTCTGAATACATGCAAATGTATTTCAGATATGAAATAATTCTATTTGAATTCTGTGCTTAATGAATTAGGAACATGAAAAAGGCAGAACCATAGCTGGAATTTTTGTTCTTTTACAAATTATTATATTAGCCATCACCTTGCCTTTCATGTTCTCGATTTCAAATGTATTCACCAGTTGATACAAGATAAAAGAAATAATTTGCTGAATTAATCAATTTATAGAAAAGAAAGGACTGTTGTGAACATTGTTTTTTTTGACTGTTTAAATACTTTTTTTCATTACTAAAATATTTCAAATGCTATTTTTCTAGGCTATTGGTAAAATGATTAATTATATTTAGTACATACATATAGATATATATCGTATATTGATCTATATGTTCAAATTTATTAGATTTTTTGTATGGAAGAAATTGAACCCCAATTGTCCCATCTATAATGGACTCACCATCATAAGAAATGAAAATATCTATTAATTTTAATTTACATCAGATTATTTTTATGGAGGGAATATTTTTACTATAATCGGAGAAGGGGAAAAAAACAAAGCAGCATATATCAAACAAACAATATATATAAAAAGGAGAAATGAGAACTAAAGTTAGGTAAATGGGGAAGATGGGGGAACCAGTAAAGGAGGGCCATGTAAAGGGAAAGAGAAACAAAGGGTGATATATAGGTCACTAAGCATGCACTTTTATTTCAATTACATTACTAACTTGTATAAAATATAGCTGTTATAATACTGAAAAAAACTATTTAAACAATAAATATATAAAATTCTGGTCCAGCTTGATTACACATTTTGTATGGCAAAGGCAGTGACCTTAGAGGTAAATTAGGTAATGCATAATTTAGTACAGAGATTGGCAGTAACTTCAGGGATATCTCTATTCAAGGTTGTCATAGATCCATTTATTCATTATTTCCATGCTAGTATTGTGTCCCTAATCAAGGGGTGATTAATTTTACAATCAAGCCAATGAATTAAACAGACAATGTATAATTCATAAATATCGGATCCCTCCCACACCTCCAAACATATAGATACATGCTAAAGCACTGACTGGCCATGGGTCTCCTGACCCAAGCGGGACAGCCTCATAGAAATATATGAAGCTGTCACATTTGGGTCAGGAGAGGTGAATTCAGACCATGCATTGTGGTCTGAGATTGAACCAAAATCCACGGACATCTACATGAGCTGAGCTATTACTGTTTTTTTCAAATTGTACTCAGGAAACAGTAAAGGTCATCACTGTTTTGCTCATTGTGTTAGAAGCTTCACTCTACTGCAACTCTCAGTATTGGAGTTACAAAATATGATATTATTATAGGTCTTGAAATACAGACACAAAAACAAACTATTTTTCTAAAAAAACAGTGTTTTATTGGGCAAAAGTACTAAAACATAGCAAAAACTGTCCAACCTTGGTATCGCTGTAAAGACATATTTCTTAGCATTTCCTTTGTGTCAAGATGAGACCAAGACGTACAGATCTGTTTTGGAACTGGTTAATCATTGAGTTTAGTTTTTTTACGCACTTTGAGAATCTTGCCAAAATTTTTGCTGGACAAATGCTTTAAGCCACTTTAGCGATATGTCAAAAATATTTACCTGAGTTATAACTTAAACAATAAAACATGATATTTTTAATATATTTCTCAAATATTAATGTGTTTATTAGGGAGAGTTAAGAGATGAAAGTATCTATTTTCTGAAAAGAAAGACTCTTATCTCAACATTTCCATCAGTTCTAAATAATGTTGACTTTTGTCAACTTCACAAGGGCATTTGTATGATATAACTATTTTTTTCCTCTTAGGATTTTTCATACATTTCAGCCAATGGGTCTGTTCCCTCTATGTATATGGCCTTAGGCTACAAAGTCACAATAGGTTATCTTGTCTCCCCTTACCTCCACTAGACAGCCATTGGTATGCCCAAGACCATGAGCCCTGAAATCTGCCTTCGTTTTCCTGGTATTGACATTGTGCTTGCTTCTGCTTTTATTAACAGTTGGGCCAAGAAGACATAATGGTTGAAAATGCTTTCCATCCAACTATATGTTGCTATCAATGGTTACAGTCCCTTTTTGTGTAGAAAAGGGAAATTTCTGTAATTTCTTATTACATTATTTAATTAATGTAAGCAATGTACATAATTTTATGAATATTTATTTTATTAAACAATGGATAGTACCCATATTACTCAAAGAGAAGTCTTATTGTATGCTTGTCTAGTTTAACTCATACAATGCCAACATGTCATAGGCTTTAGAGCACAACTTTGCATTCATCAGGTAGACAAATATGGTGGCACAGAACTGAGATCGAGATTTGTTTTTCTTACTGTATTACTGCTGACTAATGGTAATTTACAGGTCACTGAGAGATTAAACAGAAAAATAGTGGTTAAATAATTGTGAGCTTCTATACATTAAATGATTAGTGTAATTATACAGAGAGGAGGAAAGTCTATGCCGAGTTTCAAGCAAAGCTTTCTTGCAACAGTGCTGGAACTAAATTATTTGTTTAAAAACCTATTATTCTCTTGCCCATTAAAGTTAAGTACCAGGTCTTTAAAGTTTATTGAGCCCTTAGCATGCTTAAAGCACCTATTACTGTACAGTGAAAGACTACTTAAATTACTTGGAGGATAGTCAAACCGGGTATTGCATTTTAGAACCCAGTTCATAACAATTCTCGAAACATTACAAACTAATTTTTGGCAATGCTTACACCATTTTTACTTTATTTCATTCCTGATCATTAATTTATAAAACCACAACATTAACTTCCACATGGTCTTTACCCTCCCTACATGGATAGATGACAAAGAAAATAAGGGTCTCTTAGTTCTTCAGTTTTATAGCGATGCCTATGTTTTATAAGTGGCTTTTGCACCTGCTGTGCTTTGTTAACAAAACCTCCAATTGCAAGCGTACAGTTTCAAGAGTGCTAACACTTAAAAGGATAGCTTTTTTCAGAAAATTCAAAATTTACCTAAAAATTCACTTCCTGTCTTAACTTTCTTTCCTCTCCAGATTTCCAAAATCCATATTGACACAAGCAATACATTTCACTACATTGAAAATTGTCTTCAAGAGAAATAAATTTACTACTACTGTTAACTTAAGTCAACATCTGTATCTATAAATTACATATCACAAGACCTACTTGGGCAGATATGGACCCACTGGGCTGCGAAATATTTTACCCTCTATGCCTCTATATGGAGATGTATACTTAGCTTCATAGAATCCTCCGGAAGCTACCGTCTAATTAGTCTCTGTTATCAATGGATAGTAGGCTTCATTAGCAAAACATGCACTGTACAGGAACCTAATGGAACTTATTGCTTAGACGCAGAAAAATGGGGGAAATGTCCATATCAGGCCTCTGACTGGTGACCAATGGCTGGAAAGAAGGTGTATTGGTATAGGCTACATCTATAGGAGCTAAGAGTCAGCATGTATGCATGTAGGGGAGGAAGGAGTAATAACACCCTGGAGAGAAGCGGTGAGCAGAAGAACATCAGAGATGGAGGTGGCCTTGTGTGTGACCCACCCCACTCTGGAAATGAAATGACCTGGTCATATATGAAGCACAATTGTTTCTGAACAAGTAGAATGAAGAGTCCAGCAAGAAAGAGTGGAATGTGAGGCAGCTGGCAGGGTAGAGAAGCAGGGTGCCAATGCGTTACCAAGGTAGGAGATGAAAGGGTCTGAAGTGTGAAAGTATCTAATTGTCTTTATTTTTAATGATATTATTGTTCTTGTAAAGTTGTGCCAATAATTAATAAAAAAATTATCTTTTTATTTAGACCTTAATTATAAGGGTGTAAAGTGGCTGCATGTTAGGTCTGTAACACTTGGATTGCACTTGATTTTTTAGTGATGCCAATTTGGTTAAGTTGAACCACATAAAGAATGGACCCTCAAATGTAAACTAGCTTGGCAAAAATATATTTTTACATGCTCTATAACTGTTTTTCAGTTTTCACTTCATTTTCAGATTGGGGCCTGGAAAGCTTTGAACAGCTCATCTGAAATCAATAGATCACGTTGTGATTCGAGGAAAAAGTAGTTCTTTTGTTGTCTGCAAATTGGCAGACATTACATCTGTTGCCAGAACATTTAAAAAAACCTTTTATTGATAACCATGATGTAGAAGTTTTTTTCTGGCGCACCATACTGGAAGACAAAATATTCCCCAGTGTGCAACCTCTCCTGGCCACTACTCTGCATCCATTCTGAAGAATTGTGCATAAAGATTTGTCCTGATTGACTACAGGGAGATATTTAAGAATGATCTGTTTAATTAAGATACCAATTAAGGTATGGGAGAAATGGATTATCATCTGTGAATATGTAGGTTTCTTCCCACCATGCCATAAATAAAACGGCTAAAGATGGGGAGAATTTAGACCCCATAGGAGCACCCATGGTCTGGATGAAGTACTCATTTTGAAATATAAAAAAATTATGCTTAAGTAAATAATGTAGAGACGCAAGAATGAACCATTGCAATGAATCTGAATAGCTACTATACTTACTTAGATGATGTTCAATTGCTGTCATAGCCAAAGAATGGGGAATGCATGAATATAAATTTGTGACATCGCAAGTTACAAAAGAATAATTATGACACCATTGAAAAGTATCAAAAACCTTTAAAACTGTTGAGGTGTCTTTAAGGTACCCTGGAATTCTTGGGATCAAAGGTTGGACATTTTTTAAATGTTCTGGCAACAGATGTAATGTCTGCCAATTTGCAGACAACAAAAGAACTACTTTTTCCTCGAATCACAATGTTACTTATAATATAAAATCATTTATTAATTGTGATTCTGACCACGTCATATACTGCATAAAATGTAAGGCTTGCAACATTTGCTATATAGGTTACACCACAAGGAAAATCAAAAAAAGAATTTCAGAACACATAGCAAATATAAATAACAATAATTCAGGCTATTCTGGGGCTACGAAACATTTTATTTCTGTACATAAAGGAGACCTATCAGATTTTTCATTTTTTGGCATAGAAAGGGTTAGTCAGTCACCTAGAGGTGGAGATTGGAAGAAACAATTAGCACTGCGGGAAGCCTTTTGGATTCTGACTTTAGACACTAAACATCCACATGGTATGAATTACAGGAATGACCTTTTTTACATATATTGAACTAAAAGATAGATCTTGCGGCAATTTAAAGTATATATTTATGCAATTTCAGTGTATTTGAAATAGGAGAAAAAAGTCTTGTTATGTGTGTTTAGCTGCAGCCTTTTTCAATGCAATTGATTGCTATGTCTGTGATTGGTTCCTTGCTATATATAAACCTGTTCATCTATATGGTATTAGTTCCTATGACTAAGGGCGCCGTGGTGCGCCAGAAACGCGTCAGGCAGAGCGAGTCTCCCTCTCTCTTTTTTAATATTGTTTTTTAAAATGCTTCAATACATTTTGGATATTTTACTTACACTGGATGGACGTGCTGGATATTCCCTTTTCCTTTCTTCTACTTCAGCTGAAATCACCAGCAGGTACTGCACCCACCAGTTGCATTCATTTGCAACGGCTTACAGATGCATATCTCGGCGTGTCAAGCTCCTAACTTTTCCTCTCCCCCCCTCCTCTTTTCTTGCACGTTGTGATTCAGTGAGGTCCGGCAGCCATTCATGGTATCTAATATTGCATAGAACAGGCACTGTGCTTTGGTTAGAAACAGAAAACACGATGCAAGTGTGAAAAATTTACGTTTTGGAAAATAACATCAGAACATTGAGGCTAAGTTGAGGGCTGATTCTAGCTTTATTACTACCTGAAGTTAAAATTGAAATGGCCTCACTGCCTGCAGTGAAACTTGTCTTTTGTCAATGTCTTTTGAGTTTTGTTTTAACGGAATTCATTCATTATCATTTAGTCCCTTTAGGGGACTTGTATCTGCAATCGTCTGATCGCTTGTGCTGTATACTGAAATACCACAATATTGCAGTATATAAAACAAATCACTGTCTCCTATGAAGGAATACAGCACCTAAACCACCATCAGTTCAGGAATACAGCACCATAATCACCATGAATACAGGAGTATAGTGCCTGAACCACCATCAGTGCAGAAATACATCAGCAGAACCACAATCAGTTCATGAATAAATCACCAGAACAACTATCAGTACATGAATACAGCACCAGGACATAATTAGTATATAAAAGCAGTGCCAAACCAACCAACAGTACATGAATGCATCACCAGAACCATCATATGTTCAGAAATACAGTAACAAAACCACCATCAGTACAGCACATAAATACAGCACCAAGCTTAGTACAGTAATCAATTGCAATGTCATATCATCCTCACACACACTTGTGTCACATGAACCTACCACTCTTTGTTTATCCTTTACAATAGTAAGGAGATACTCGGAAAAGGTGGAATATACAAACTGTGGGCCATACTGACTAGACCCAGGTGGTATCATAAATAACCATTTATTTCCAACAACCTTATAGGTCACAACTTCTCTGATTGGAGTCCTTCTCATTAGTGATGAGCGAGCACTAAAATGCTCGGGTGCTCGTTATGCAAGTCAAGCAAATCTTAATGCTTGTGTGCTCGACACAAGTAACAAGCGTAATGGAAGTCAATGGGGTCAGAAAATTGCTCACATTGATGGCAACAGTGCTGCAAAGCCATGGGAACAGCATGGGGAAGACATCTAGAAGCATCTCTGAATCCTAGGTCGCAGCTGGGAACAATGTTATCAGAGTATTATGCCACTTTTACGGACTGACAATAAAACATACAAAACAGCAGTTAAAATAGATTTGACTGGAAAAAATGTTAAGAAACATTCTTTCCAGGATAATTACTTGTATATAAGGCAAAATAAATAAAATAAAAATATGTTCCTCCACACCATGGACTATGTTGACATAAAGTGTTTTTGCTTCATTTTGGCATTACTTTCAATAGGGAAAAAAAAACATTCATCAGGAAATATAATTTTAACATTTTACTACCTTATTTGGCCATGTGGTGTATGAGACTTGATCAGACACATCCTGTTTAATTTATGAAAGTCACAATTTTTTTTTCACGGCCATCAGGCTACTCTCACTATTTGTAAAGGGTAGACATTATTAGTGTTAAAGGGACAGCAGTCGGTCTTCACTATTGTTAGATGTCCATCAGGCTGCCCTCACTCTAAGGCTGCCATCACACTAGCAGCATTTGGTCAGTATTTTACATCAGTATTTGTAAGCCAAAACCAGGAGTGGGTGATAAATACAGAAGTGGTGCATATGTTTCTATTATACTTTTCCTCTATTTGTTCCACTCCTGTTTTTGGCTTACAAATACTGATGTAAAATACTGACCATCTACTTCTAGTGTGATGGCAGCCTAATAGTAGAGGGCAAGCAGCCATCCCTCACAATTTATAGAGTGCCAACAGGAGGCCCCCACTAATTTTAGAGGGCCAGCAGGCATCTTGTGGACAGATGAGACCAAGATAGGGCTTTTTGGTAAAGCACATTATTCTACTGTTTACTGTAAATGGAATGAGGCTTCGAAATAAGTAGTTACAGTTACAAATGATGGAGGTTCAAATATATTTTGGGATTATAAACGAAAAGAAAGCGGCAGCACTCACTGGTCTTCTTGCAGGTTATTTATTGGTGAGAAAAATCTTCACGGCACGGGGGTGTGTGGTTACAAAGACATGTGGGGGCTGAACGACGGCCGTTTCGCACCTCCCAGGTGCTTCAACGGGTTCAACTCCATGTGGAGTATAAACGAAAAGAAAGCGGCAGCACTCACCGGTCTTCTTGCAGGTTATTTATTGGTGAGAAAAATCTTCACGGCACGGGGGTGTGTGGTTACAAAGACATGTGGGGGCTGAACGACGGCCGTTTCGCACCTCCCAGGTGCTTCAACGGGTTCCCAGGAACCCAGCATATGATACCTAGCACCTATCCCTACCCTAAACATAGCTAACAGCGGTATTAATAGCAAATAGAATAGATGCTACCTTAATTTTTTTTAGGTTGCAGCAGCAAGGGTTATAATTAGTGATGAGCGAGTATGCTCGTTACTTGAGTTTCTCTGAGCATGCTCGGGTGGTCTCTGAGTATTTCGGCGTGCTCGAAGATTTAGCTTATGTCAATGGAGCTGCATGATTTGCAGCTGCTAGACAGCTTGAATACATGTGGGGATTGCCTAACAAACAGGCGAGCCTGGAAAGGAAGCTGTGGGTCTTATCGAGAGTAGAATGAAGAGTCATGCAGGGTAAACGAAAGAAATTTGCCAAATAGGGAAAAAGCTCAAGAAATTGTGCTGGGCATGATCCAAGCTTCCAGTAAAAGGATGAAATCAAAGAATATAAATTTTTAACTGCGGAGTTTGATTAGTGCTGTGGTCATTTTGTGACAACACTGAGGGGACCCTACAACTCAGAATACATAGTAACATAGTAACATAGTTAGTAAGGCCGAAAAAAGACATTTGTCCATCCAGTTCAGCCTATATTCCATCATAATAAATACCCAGATCTACGTCCTTCTACAGAACCTAATAATTGTATGATACAATATTGTTCTGCTCCAGGAAGACATCCAGGCCTCTCTTGAACCCCTCGACTGAGTTCGCCATCACCACCTCCTCAGGCAAGCAATTCCAGATTCTCACTGCCCTAACAGTAAAGAATCCTCTTCTATGTTGGTGGAAAAACCTTCTCTCCTCCAGACGCAAAGAATGCCCCCTTGTGCCCGTCACCTTCCTTGGTATAAACAGATCCTCAGCGAGATATTTGTATTGTCCCCTTATATACTTATACATGGTTATTAGATCGCCCCTCAGTCGTCTTTTTTCTAGACTAAATAATCCTAATTTCGCTAATCTATCTGGGTATTGTAGTTCTCCCATCCCCTTTATTAATTTTGTTGCCCTCCTTTGTACTCTCTCTAGTTCCATTATATCCTTCCTGAGCACCGGTGCCCAAAACTGGACACAGTACTCCATGTGCGGTCTAACTAGGGATTTGTACAGAGGCAGTATAATGCTCTCATCATGTGTATCCAGACCTCTTTTAATGCACCCCATGATCCTGTTTGCCTTGGCAGCTGCTGCCTGGCACTGGCTGCTCCAGGTAAGTTTATCATTAACTAGGATCCCCAAGTCCTTCTCCCTGTCAGATTTACCCAGTGGTTTCCCGTTCAGTGTGTAATGGTGATATTGATTCCCTCTTCCCATGTGTATAACCTTACATTTATCATTGTTAAACCTCATCTGCCACCTTTCAGCCCAAGTTTCCAACTTATCCAGATCCATCTGTAGCAGAATACTATCTTCTCTTGTATTAACTGCTTTACATAGTTTTGTATCATCTGCAAATATCGATATTTTACTGTGTAAACCTTCTACCAGATCATTAATGAATATGTTGAAGAGAACAGGTCCCAATACTGACCCCTGCGGTACCCCACTGGTCACAGCGACCCAGTTAGAGACTATACCATTTATAACCACCCTCTGCTTTCTATCACTAAGCCAGTTACTAACCCATTTACACACATTTTCTCCCAGACCAAGCATTCTCATTTTGTGTACCAACCTCTTGTGCGGCACGGTATCAAACGCTTTGGAAAAATCGAGATATACCACGTCCAATGACTCACCGTGGTCCAGTCTATAGCTTACCTCTTCATAAAAACTGATTAGATTGGTTTGACAGGAGCGATTTCTCATAAACCCATGCTGATATGGAGTTAAACAGTTATTCTCATTGAGATAATCCAGAATAACATCCCTCAGAAACCCTTCAAATATTTTACCAACAATAGAGGTTAGACTTACTGGCCTATAATTTCCAGGTTCACTTTTAGAGCCCTTTTTGAATATTGGCACCACATTTGCTATGCGCCAGTCCTGCGGAACAGACCCTGTCGCTATAGAGTCACTAAAAATAAGAAATAATGGTTTATCTATTACATTACTTAGTTCTCTTAGTACTCGTGGGTGTATGCCATCCGGACCCGGAGATTTATCTATTTTAATCTTATTTAGCCGGTTTCGCACCTCTTCTTGGGTTAGATTGGTGACCCTTAATATAGGGTTTTCATTGTTTCTTGGGATTTCACCTAGCATTTCATTTTCCACCGTGAATACCGTGGAGAAGAAGGTGTTTAATATGTTAGCTTTTTCCTCGTCATCTACAACCATTCTTTCCTCACTATTTTTTAAGGGGCCTACATTTTCAGTTTTTATTCTTTTACTATTATATATATATACATGGTATATAGAATGTGAAGAAGGGCACTAAGAAATATTGCTGCATTTACCCAATCACATATAAAATTTTGCCTCTGGGCCTGATTGTCGTTTGAAGAAGCATAGGCACACTATGCACATGCTAAATGACCTTAACCTTCATTTGCTTAAGTCTGTATTACAAATCCTTTTCTGTTTTTTACTCAGTACAGTCTTTTTAGCTGGCAGACTGCCTTTATATACTTGTATGATTTACATACACATAAAATATACATGTATAACGCTTAGGAAAAATTTGGCATTACTTAAACCATAAAAATATTGCTGCTTATGATAGTATAAATATATTTAAAATGTTCTAGTAGATATAATAAAATGATATATGAAGCACATAAAGCGCAAAGATGTAAAACTTATGTATTTAAAACTATATGCTATGAATAAATTCACTTATACTATTAACTTGCAGGAAAAGAGACCTTCTTGGAATCGTTAAGAATGGATTGTAGTTCCTTTTTTATGTACGTAAAAAGCACATACAACATTGTAAGGCTACGGTCACACTAGCAGTATTTGGTCAGTATTTCATATCAATATTTGTAAGCCAAAACCAGGAGTGGGTGAAAAATACAGAAGTGGTGACTTGTTTCTATTATATTTTTCCTCTGATTGTTCTTCGCCTGATTTTGATTTACAAATATGGATGTAAAATACTGACCAAATACTGAACATGTGAACATAGCCTGGGGGGGCTAAACTGCACGCTACACTCACTGCTTATTATAGTGTAAGGGGGTGCCACGCCCCTACTCCCTTAAAGGTTGTATAGTAAGTCATGCTGCTATGTACTGTATATATGCCAATTTGCTGTATGTATATGTCAATAGTGATAGGGTAAGTGTTGAACCCTAAATCTGACACTAGATGGGGCACAATATTATACGCAGTTAGTTAGAAGGGGCTGGCTGAGTTAAGAGGAAAGCGTCTTCCTGTTTGTATTGAGTAAGGGTCTAGTGCCCGTGCTGGGCGGACAGCTCCGCAACGTTAAGCAAGTTACCCAGCCATTCAGGGTCCAAATGGACAGGAGTGCAGCTGAAGCAGCCTCATTACCGCAGTTTGGGGCAGAAGCTTGAGAAGAGGTCCTTGACCAGTACAGGGACACAGGTCACTCGTCATGTGGCAGATCATTGCATGGGCTGAAGCCCTCTGTTCATGGGCGAAATGGACGAGGGAAGGCTCAGACGTAGTGAGCTCTCACAGGATGCTTTGTTATCGCAAGAGGTGATACGACTGCGTAATGTACTGAAGGACGTAGGAGAAAGCGTAGGGAGAGCGGAGAACGTGGACTGGATGGAACCCAATGCTGATGTTGTAACTGACAAGAATGTGCTGCGGCAAGCAAAGAGTAAAGTTCTCTGTTTTAAGTTTTAAATGGACTCTCTCTCATTGTACGACCATGGAAGCAGCGGTACTTCAGCAAGCCCGACAGGACCCTGATGGTGCAGAAGGTGAAGCAAAAGGTAGGCTGCAGAAGGGACATTGTGTTCCTGTAGTGGGAGGCCAGGGTGCACAAGAGCCACTAACCTCATCCACGACTATGGCCCTGGCTCTCCCCCACAATAGCATCACTCCATCATTTTTTTTCATTTCACCGCTGGAGTGAGGCTTCTAATCTAAGTTCCCTAACCCTAATCTTATACTTACCACTTTTGAATGACCGGAAGTCAGAGGTAACGGTCACAAGCTCTCAATGGAAGTCTATGACAGCCTTGTTCTGATCTCATTCTGGCTCTCATAGATTTACATTGAGTTGCGAGTGTCCAGGTCACCCAGGAAACACTGGAGAGATCCTGCAGGTCACAAACTGCTGGAGATCGACCGCAGCCGCGCCGATAACAGATGAAGACGTCGGCTGGTAAGTATGAGATTAAGTGCAGGGAATATAGATTAGTCACACCATTCCAGTGCTGCAATAAAAAAAACCGCTGGAATGGTGCTTTAAATTTAGAATGTAATATAGTTTGTTTGTGTACTGTTGAGAAAATGTTACTGGGTATTTAACCCCTTCAACTCAGGGCGAGTTTATGTTTTTTCCTCGTCTTCTTCCAAAAGCCATAATTTTTTAATTTCCCATCAATATGGCCGTATGAGAGCTTGTTTTTTATAGGATGAGTTGTACTTTTGAATGACAAAATTGGTTTTACCATATAGCCAACTGTTAAAAGATAAAAAAAATCCAAGTGCGGTGAAATTGCAAATAAAATTCAATTCCACAATTGTTTTTTTTTTTGTTTTTTTATTTACCATGTTGGCTAAATGATAAAATTGACCTGCCATTATGATTCTCCAGGTCATTACAAGTATGCAGATAACAAATATGTATAGGTTCTTTTTTATTTAACCCATTACCGGCATCGGACGTACTATACCGGCATCGGACGTACTATACCGTCCGATGCCGGCTCCCCTGCTTTGATGCAGGGCTCCGCGGTGAGCCCGCATCAAAGCCGGGACATGTCAGCTGTTTTGAACAGCTGACATGTGCCCGCAATAGGTGCGGGCAGAATCGCGATCTGCCCGCACCTATTAACTAGTTAAATGCCGCTGTCAAACGCAGACAGCGGCATTTAACTACCGCTTCCGGCCGGGCGGCCGGAAATGACGTCATTGCCGACCCCCGTCACATGATCGGGCGTCGGCGATGCTTGTATATTGTAGCCATAGAGGTCCCAGAGACCTCTATTGTTACTGATGAGCGGTGGCTGTGAGCGCCACCCTGTGGTCGGCGCTCACAGCACACCTCCATTTCTGCTACATAGCAGCGATCAGCAGATCGCTGCTATGTAGCAGAGCCGATCGTGCTGTGCCAGCTTCTAGCCTCCCATGGAGGCTATTGAAGCATGGCAAAAGTTAAGAAAAAAAGTTTAAAAAAATGTGAAAAAATTAAAAAAAACATAAAAGTTTAAATCACCCCCCTTTCGCCCCAATCAAAATAAATCAATAAAAAAAATATAAAATCTACGCATATTTGGTATCACTGCGCTCAGAATCGCCCGATCTATCAATTAAAAAAAAGTATTAACCTGATCGCTAAACAGCGTAGCGGGAAAAAAATTCGAAACGCCAGAATTACGTTTTTTTGGTCGCCGCGACATTGCATTAAAATGCAATAACGGGCAATCAAAAGAACGTATCTGCACCAAAATGCTATCATTAAAAACGTCATCTCGGCACGCAAAAAATAAGCCCTCAACCGACCCCAGATCATGAAAAATGGAGACGCTACGAGTATCGGAAAATGGCGCATTTTTTTTTTTTTTTTAGCAAAGTTTGGAATTTTTTTTCACCAGTTAGATAAAAAATAACCTAGTCATGTTTGGTGTCTATGAACTCGTACTGACCTGGAGAATCATAATGGCAGGTCATTTTTAGCATTTAGAGAACCTAGCAAAAAAGCCAAACATAAAACCAATGTGGGATTGCACTTTTTTTGCAATTTCACCGCAGTTGGAATTTTTTTCCCGTTTTCTAGTACACGACATGCTAAAACCAATGATGTCGTTCAAAAGTACAACTCGTCCCACAAAAAATAAGCCCTCACATGGCCAAATTGACGGAAAAATAAAAAAGTTATGGCTCTGGGAAGGAGGGGAGCGAAAAACGAACACGGAAAAACGAAAAATCCCCCGGTCATGAAGGGGTTAAGTGGTGAAAAAAAAATCCAAATTTGTAAGAAAAATGTTTTTTGCCTATCTCACCATATTCCGAGACCTGTAGCGTCTCCATTTTTCAGGATCTGGGACTGGGTGATTGCTTATTTTTTGCGTCCTGAGTAGTGATGAGTGAGTGTACTCGTTGTTAGGGTTTTCCGGAGCACGCTTGGGTGACCTCCGAGTATTTATGACTGCTCGGAGATTTAGTTTTCATCAGGGCAGCTGAATGATTTACAGCTACTAACCTGCTTAATTACATGTGGGGATTCCCTAGCAACCAGGCAACCTCACATGTACTCAGCCTGGCTAGTAGCTGTAAATCATTCAGCTGCCACGATGAAACCTATCTCTGATGAGTCATAAATACTCGGAGGTCACCCGAGCGTGCTTGGGAAAACCCGAGCAACGAGTACACTCGCTCATCACTAGTCCTGAGATGATGTTTTCATCAATACCATTTTGGGTTAGATACAATGTTTTGATTGCCTACTATTGCATTTTATTAAAATTTTGTGGTGGCCAAAAAAACATAATTCTGGAGGTTTGATTTTTTTCTCGTTACGCTATTTACTGATCAGATTCATTTCTTTTATATTTTGATAGATCGGACATTTCTGAATGCAGTAATACCAAATTTGTATTTTTTATATTGTTTTACTTTGAATGGGGTAAAAGGGAGTGACTTGACCTTTCATACTTTTTGTGTTTTTTTACATTTTTAAAAACTTTTTTTTACTTTTTACTATTTAGGAGATTTAAAGCTGCGATCATCCGATCACCTGTTCCACAGATAGCAGTTTTTTTTTGGCATCTGTATTTTCGTACTGACCTGGAGAATCATATAGTGAACATGGTAAATAAAAAACCCAGAAAACAATTGTAAAATTGCACTTTTTTTGCAATTTCAACACACTTCTAATTTTTTTCTCTTTTCTTGTTTGCTGTGTAGTAGAATGAATGGTGGCATTCAAAAGTACAAGTCGCCCACCCGAAAAACAAACAAAGTCCTTATATGGCCATATTGTTGGAAAAATAAAACAGCTATGGCTCTTAGGCTAGGTTCACATTGCGTTAATGGGTTAACGCTAACGGACTGCGTTGCACGGCGAAATTGTCGCAATTAACGCCGTGCAACGGGTCCTTAGCGCACCCATTGACAGCAATGTGATTTTTCTCTGTAGCGCATCGCTAGCACATGCCATTTTCGGCATACGCTAGCGATGTGCCGTTATTTTGTGACGGACCTCGGACGTTGCTTGCAGCGTCCGAAGTGTGTCCGAGGTCCGTTCCTCGCTAGCGCAGATCGGGGATCTGCGCTAGCGGGAACTACAAACGCGACCCCTATAAAGACATTGCGTTAGCGCAATCCGCTAGCGCTATGCGCTAAACGGATTGCCCTAACGCAATGTGAACCTAGCCTTAGAAAAACAGAAAATAGCCATGTCATGAAAGGGGTTAATTGAATGCAGATTTTACTCCTGAATTGAGAGTAAGCGATCAATATGGGAGGAGAAAAAAGAATATTTTTATGATGAGATATATTACAAAGTTACTTATTTTCACGTGTATATTGATATATGAAATAAAAATTAAAATGATGATTACACTTTAAGATCAGTTTAAAATTATTCAAATGTGGTGTCTGTCTCTTCAGCGTTGTAGATATTCAAAACAACGTGCCTAAGTTTATAGCGACTGGAGGATGCGTTATTCTTTAACATTTTACCTCTTTAGTTGTCTACAAACACTGACATTGGAAAGCTGCCAAACACAACATTAATCACAGTCTTTAATCAAATTTGTTCCAGCACCTTTTGAGCTGGATAAGCTCCTGACCTCTCAATAACACATCTGGTGGAAAATGTTCACATCTAGTCAAAAGTTAAGACTGTCAGTATTTCTTTTTTTTTCTGGTCTATTGATCACAGATTACAATCTTTTTATGTTCTGCATTAACAAAACAAAGTACAAATTAATTTTGCAAGGCTAAACAATGAAAAGTACAAGTGCTTCTCACTAAATTAGAATAGCATCAAATGTTAATTTATTGCAGTTCTTCAATGCAGAAAGTGAAACTCATGTATTATATAGAGTCATTACAGAGTGATCTATTTCAAGTGTTTATTTTTGTTGATGTTGATGATTAAGGCTTACAGCAAATGAAACCCCAAAAGTCATCATTATTAGGGTCGAGCGAAACAGATCGGCACTTTTCAAAAGTCGCCGACTTTTAGCAAAGTCGGGTTTCGTGAAACCCGACCCGATCCCACTCTGGGATCAAGTCGGCGGTCGGCGATCTCTACTTAAAAGTCGGGTTTCGTTTTATATATATATATATATATATATATATATATATATATATATATACACAGTGGGGCAAAAAAGTATTTAGTCAGTCAGCAATAGTGCAAGTTCCACCACTTAAAAAGATGAGAGGCGTCTGTAATTTACATCATAGGTAGACCTCAACTATGGGAGACAAACTGAGAAAAAAAAATCCAGAAAATCACATTGTCTGTTTTTTTAACATTTTTTTTGCATATTATGGTGGAAAATAAGTATTTGGTCAGAAACAAACAATCAAGATTTCTGGCTCTCACAGACCTGTAACTTCTTCTTTAAGAGTCTCCTCTTTCCTCCACTCATTACCTGTAGTAATGGCACCTGTTTAAACTTGTTATCAGTATAAAAAGACACCTGTGCACACCCTCAAACAGTCTGACTCCAAACTCCACTATGGTGAAGACCAAAGAGCTGTCAAAGGACACCAGAAACAAAATTGTAGCCCTGCACCAGGCTGGGAAGACTGAATCTGCAATAGCCAACCAGCTTGGAGTGAAGAAATCAACAGTGGGAGCAATAATTAGAAAATGGAAGACATACAAGACCACTGATAATCTCCCTCGATCTGGGGCTCCACGCAAAATCCCACCCCGTGGGGTCAGAATGATCACAAGAACGGTGAGCAAAAATCCCAGAACCACGCGGGGGGACCTAGTGAATGAACTGCAGAGAGCTGGGACCAATGTAACAAGGTCTACCATAAGTAACACACTACGCCACCATGGACTCAGATCCTGCAGTGCCAGACGTGTCCCACTGCTTAAGCCAGTACATGTCCAGGCCCATCTGAAGTTTGCTAGAGAGCATTTGGATGATCCAGAGGAGTTTTGGGAGAATGTCCTATGGTCTGATGAAACCAAACTGGAACTGTTTGGTAGAAACACAACTTGTCGTGTTTGGAGGAAAAAGAATACTGAGTTGCATCCATCAAACACCATACCTACTGTAAAGCATGGTGGTGGAAACATCATGCTTTGGGGCTGTTTCTCTGCAAAGGGGCCAGGACGACTGATCTGGGTGCATGAAAGAATGAATGGGGCCATGTATCGTGAGATTTTGAGTGCAAACCTCCTTCCATCAGCAAGGGCATTGAAGATGAAACGTGGCTGGGTCTTTCAACATGACAATGATCCAAAGCACACCGCCAGGGCAACGAAGGAGTGGCTTCGTAAGAAGCATTTCAAGGTCCTGGAGTGGCCTAGCCAGTCTCCAGATCTCAACCCTATAGAAAACCTTTGGAGGGAGTTGAAAGTCCGTGTTGCCAAGCGAAAAGCCAAAAACATCACTGCTCTAGAGGAGATCTGCATGGTGGAATGGGCCAACATACCAACAACAGTGTATGGCAACCTTGTGAAGACTTACAGAAAACGTTTGACCTCTGTCATTGCCAACAAAGGATATATTACAAAGTATTGAGATGAAATTTTGTTTCTGACCAAATACTTATTTTCCACCATAATATGCAAATAAAATGTTAAAAAAACAGACAATGTGATTTTCTGGATTTTTTTTCTCAGTTTGTCTCCCATAGTTGAGGTCTACCTATGATGTAAATTACAGACGCCTCTCATCTTTTTAAGTGGTGGAACTTGCACTATTGCTGACTGACTAAATACTTTTTTGCCCCACTGTATATATATATATATATATATATATATATATGTCATTCAGACACATATATATATATATATATATATATATATATTTATATATATATATTTATATTAACTTCAGCGCGATATAGCAGAAAAGCCGGTAATTCAATTACCGACTTTTCATTTCTCCTGCCAAAACCCAACATGATTTGAGACATGGTTTACATACAGTAAACCATGTCATATCCCCCTTTTTTTGCATATTCCATACTACTAATGTTAGTAGTGTGTATGTGCAAAATTTCAGCGCTCTAGCTCTTAAATTTAAGGGTTAAATCGCGGAAAAAATTGGTGTCCCGCGCAATTTTCTCCGCCAGAGTAGTAAAGCCAGTAACTGAGGGCAGATATTAATAGCCTGGAGAGGTTCCACGGTTATTGGCACCCCCTGGCTAAAAACACCTGCCCCCAGCCACCCCAGAAAAGGCACATCTGTAAGAAGGTCGAGCAAGAAGATGTGGGTCTTTGTTGTGACCCACTTTCAGCTTGGCCTTGATTTTTTTGGTCTCCACCAAAATTGTGTCAATAAGTATGCTATGACACTAAAAAAAAATTGGAGTACTAAAATTGTAAGCCACCCCAGAAAAGGCACATCTGGAAGATGCGCCTATTCTGGCACATGGCCACTCTCTTCCCATTCCCTTGTAGCGGTGGGATATGGGGTAATGAAGGGTTAATGCCACCTTGCTATTGTAAGGTGACATTAAGCCAGATTAATAATGGAGAGGCGTCAATTATGACACCTATCCATTATTAATCCAATTATATGAAAGAGTTAAAAAAACACACACACAATATTAAAAAGTATTTTAATGAAATAAACACACCGTTTGTTGTAATATTTTATTGTACGCTCAATCCACTCGCTGAAGACCCTCGCTCTGTAACAAATAAAAAATAATAAACCAACAATATACATACCTTCCGTAGATCTGTAATGTCCCACGTTGTAAATCCATCTGAAGGGGTTAAAATATTTTACAGCCAGGAGCTCTGCTAATGCAGCGCTGCTCGTGGCTGTAAACCCCAGCGAATGAAGGTAATGTAGGTCAATGACCTGTAGTTACCTTCATTCGCGGTGATGCGCCCCCTGCTGGATGTCCCTGGAGCGTGGGAAAAGTTCCCAGGCTCGAGGACATCCAGCAGGGGGCGCATCACCGCGAATTAAGGTAACTATAGGTAATTGACCTACATTACCTTCATTCGCTGGGGTTTACAGCCACAAGCACAGCTGCATTAGCAGAGCTTGTGGCTGTAAAATATTTTAACCCCTTCAGATGGATTTACAACGTGGGACGTTACAGATCTACGGAAGGTATGGATATTGTTGGTTTATTATTTTTTATTTGTTACAGAGCGAGGGTCTTCAGCGAGTGGATTGAGTGTACAATAATATATTAAAACAACCTGTGGTTTTATTTAATTAAAATACTTTTTAATAATGTGTGTGTTTTTTTTAACCATTTAATGCAAATGGATTAATAATGGATAGGTGTCAGAATTGACGCCTCTCCATTATTAATCTGGCTTAATGTCACCTTACAATAGCAAGGTGACATTAACCCTTCATTACCCCATATCCCACCGCTACACGGGAATGGGAAGAGAGTGGCCAAGTGCCAGAATAGGCGCATCTTCCAGATGTGCCTTTTCTGGGGTGGCTTACAATTTTAGTACTCCAATTTTTTTTAGTGTCATAGCCTACTTATTGACACAATTTTGGTGGAGCCAAAAAAATCAAGGCCAAGCTGAAAATGGGTCACAACAAAGACCCACATCTTCTTGCTCGACCTTCCTGTTCCAGGCCCAGGACCGCAGCACACCACTATTGAAGCCAGAGCAGTGTCAAACAGTTGTTGGTTGGATAGCGGATAATGCTTCCAGTCACTTAGCCACCACAACCACCACGTCTTCCACATGGTCAAGTCTGAGTAGCCTTGAGTGTGGACCGCATATTTCTCACCCTGATCCTTCTTCCTCCCACCATGCCGAGTGCCCTGAGACAACTGATCCCACACTTGGAAAATCCGAAGAGCTGTTCAGTTTTCCCTTTCAACATTCCAGACACTTGGCAGGTCAACTTGAAGTGAGGCCAAATGAGATCGCAAGTAGCGATGCCCAAAGATTTGAACAGCCAGGGTTACGCGAAGGCAATGGTAGGAAAGTGTCACAAGAGGTGGATGGTGATGAGACATAATTGCCAGAAAGTCAGGAGGAGCAGGGTGCGGATGTGGAAGACGAGGTTGTGGATAACATATTAACTGACCCAACCTGGCAGGAGGACATGCAGAGTGAGGATAGCAGCACACAAGGGGAAGGAGGCATAGCACCCCAACAGGCAGGAAAAAGCAGTGTGGTGGCCACAGACAGAAGGCGTGCATCCGTTCCTCATAACATAAACATGACAGAAGTTGCCAGTCCAACTGTTAGATCTTCCCGAGTCTGGCTATTTTTAAAAGACTCTGCCGATAACCCCAAACAGGCCATTTGCAGCACCTGCCATGCCCGTATCAGCAAGGGTAGCAAAACTACCAGCCTGACCACTACCAGCATGATCAGGCACATGGCAGCAAAGCACCCTACTTTGTGGGCCGAACCCCAGGCTCCAGGAACACTGTCTGCATCACTGCTTCTTCCACTGTTTTGCATAGAAGCCAATCCCCAGTCCACGGTGTATGTGAAGATGTCTCGTGCCCTGCACCTGTTGTTGCCCACAGTCAACCAGCACCATCATCAAACCAGTCCATGTCCTTGACCCAGCACAGCCTTCAGGTGTTTGTACGCCAGTCATTGGAATGCAAGCGGAAATACCGAGTCAACGCCCCACAGACCACAGTACTAAATTCTAACAGTTCTCGTCTGCTTGCACTCAAAATGTTGATTTTTAGGCTGGTTGAGATGGAAGCTTTCCGCAACCTGATGGCGGCGGCCATCCCCAGGTACTTGGTCCCCAGTCACCACTATTTCTCCCGGTGTGCCGTACCAGCATTACACCAGCACATGTCCTACAACATTACCCGTGCCCTCAACAATACTGTTACTGGGAAAGTCCACCTAACCACGGACATGTGGCAAGTGCTAGTGGGCAGGGACAGTACATCTCACTGACGGCACACTGGGTTAACATATTGGAAGCCAGGACCCAGTCAGACCTTGGGATGGAACACATCCTCCCCACGCCGAGGATTGCGGGCCCTACGTCAATCATGGTTGCCCCCACAGTATACAGCTCCTCCACCTCCTCCATCTCTTAAGCCTCCATTTCTGAAATGAGCACATCAGTCAGAAGCTGGAAGCACTGCAGCACTGCCTCAGCCAAGTGGCTACAGGCTGTGCTGAAGCTAATCTGCTTATATGACAAACCGCACAATGCTGAAGAGTTGTGGACAGCGCTGAAAGAGCAGTCAGATTTTTGGATGACACCGCTGAACCTACAGCCAGGCATGGTCATGTGTGACAATGGCCGGAACCTGGTGGGGGCTTTGAGGCAAGGTTAGCTCACACACGTACCTTGCCTGGACCATGTGCTTAACCTCGTTGTTCAATGTTTTATCAAAAGCTACCCATAGCTGCCGGATCTGCTAGTGAAAGTATTCTGCCTGCCCATTTTAGAAAGTCACCTATAGCTTCAGCTACCCTTGCTGTGCTTCAGCAGCGTTTCCAGCTTCCAGCTCACCAACTGGTGTGTGATGTCCACACGCATTGGAACTCTACACTGCATATGTTGGAAAGGATTTGTGAGCAGAAGATGACAGTTGTTGACTACCAGCATCAACAAGGCCGTCATTATTCAGTTCAGACTCCACACATAAGACCTCAGGAGTGGACATGGATGTCAGACGTATGTATCATCCTCAAAAACTTTGAGGACAGCACCAAGTTGGTGAGCGGCGATGACGTAATAATTAGCATCACCATCCCGCTTCTCTGCATTCTGAAAACCTCTCTACTCACAATTAAAGTGAATGCATTGCATGCAGAATACGAGGACATGGAGCAAGGAAACATACAGGGTGATTACACTCAGCCCAGCCTCGTGTCGTCCCAACGTGGATTGGTAGACAATGAGGAAGAGGGGGAGGAGGAAGAACAGGAGCTACTTTCATGCACTATATAATAATAATCTTTATTTTTACTATAGATGGTACTACAAGCACAGCTGTCATACAGTCTGTTCAGCGTGGATGGCCTGAGGACAGGGAGGAGGAGGAGGACAGCATGGTCAGTCGTCCTGTTGGTGAGGACATGGAAGTCTTGCCTGTTAGCAGTCTGGCACGAATGGCTGACTTTATGTTGCGCTATGTTTACCGTGACCCTCCCATTATTAAAATTTTTGGTGAGACTCATTACTGGTTGGTGACACTTCTAGACCCGTGCTACAAGGGGAACTTCCAATATCCTCTTCCAGAGGCAGACAGGTGTACTAAAATGTTGCAGTACCAGAGGGCCCTTATAGTGGAAATTACTAAAAAAATTGGGTATCCAAGCTGGACACGTGACATGAACTGGCTCTCTACGCCTTGGAGGTCCTGGCCTGCTCTTTTGCTAGCATTCTGTCAGAGCGGGTTTTTAGTGCCGCTGGTGGAATTATAACAGATATCCGCCTGTCAACTGAAAATGCTGACAGGCTGACTCTTATAAAAATGAACAAGGGCTGGATTGGGCAAGACTTCTGTACAACACCGAATTAAAACAGTGAAACATAACCTCAAATAAATTGTCTTTTTTGTGGAGGTGTATTCTCATGCACCTCTTCACAACCACACATGGGTATATGCTTCATGATTTGGTCTGTTTGGTGTTATCCTCCTCCTTATCCTCATCCTCATCATCCACAACCATAGGAACAACAGGGTGAATGTGTTCCGTAATGCAAAAGTCACTCATTTTTTGTGCAAGGATGTTTTTATGATGCCCTTTAATAAAAAAAATGTACTCCCCCAGGGGAACATGTTTGTCAGCCCATACACTTAGTGTTTAGACATAACAAGTCTAGGAGTCCTGCTCCTTTATATCGGGCCTAGTTTTTAATGAATCCTTCATCAACGTCTCATCATTCTCCGTGCTGCTACAGCCTGTCCAATTTTTGGCAAGGGTGTCTAAGATGCCGATAAAATATCTTTAAAAAATGTAACCCTCTATTGAGAAATTTTTTTCAGCCCATACACTTAGTGTATGGGCATTACAAATCTAGGAGACCTGCTCCTTTACATTGGGCATAGTTTTTAATGAGGCCTTCCTCAATGTCTCATCATTCTCCACCACTAGATCACCAGGATTAACGTGTTCCTTTCTGCTACAGCCAGTCATTTTTTGGATAAGGGTGTCTATGATCCCCATAAAATATTTTTTAAAAATGTACCCCAATGAAGAAATGTTTGTCAGCCCATGCACTTCGTGTATGGGCATTACAAGTCTAGGAGACCCGCTTCTTTAAATTGGGCATAGTTTTTAATTAGGCCTTCCTCAACATCTCATCATTCTCCGCCATTAGATCACCAGGGTTAACATGTTCCATGCTGCTACAGCCAGTCCAATTTTTGGCAAGGGAGTCTATGATGCCCATAAAATATTTTTTTTAAATGTATCCCCCATGGGGAAATGTTTGTCAACCCATGCAATTAGTATATGGGCATTACGAGTCTAGGAGACCCGCTCCTTTGTAATGGGACAGTTTTTTATGAGGCCCTCCTCCATGTTTCTTTTAAGGGGGGATTGTGTTGCGTGCAAATTTGGGTCAAGGCGGTCCTTGCATTCAATGTATAAGGAAACAATATGGCAGGACCAACTGAAGAATGTGAAGTGGGTTTTCCTGTGGCCATCCAGTACCTGGGTTCAAAGGCTTATTGGGGTGCATATGACTTGGTAGCAGGGCAGGCCTTGCAGTTAATACATAAGAAAACAGTATGGGATTACAAAATGAATAATGTGAAATGTATTTTCCTGTGGCCATCCAGTACCTGGGTTCAAAGGATTCTTGGGGTGCATATGACTTGATAGCAGGGCAGGCCTTGCTGTTAATACATAAGAAAGCAGTATGGCAGGACCAACTAAATAATTTGAAGTGGGTTTTCCTGTGGCAATCCAGTACTTGGGTTCAAAGGCTTATTGGCGTGGCTATGACTTGGTAGCAGGGCAGGCCTTGCAGTTAATACATAAGAAAACAGTATGGCAGGACCAACTGAAGAATGTGAAGTGGGTTTTCCTGTGGCCATCGAGTACCTTGGTTCAAAGACTTTTTGGGGTGCATATGACTTGGTAACACAGCAGGCCTTGCTGTTAATACATAAGAAAACAGTATGGCAGGACCAACTGAATAATGTGAAGTGGGTTTTCCTGTGGTCATCCAGTATCTGGGTTCAAATGCCTATTGGGGTGCATATGACTTGGTAGCAGGGCAGACCTTGCAGTCAATACATAGGAAAACAGTATGGGATTACGAAATGACTAATGTGAAGTGTATTTTCCTGTGGCCATCCAGTACCTGGGTTCAAAGGATTCTTGGGGTGCATATGACTTAATAGCAGGGCAGGCCTTGCATTCAAAGCAACATTTTTCAGGAAGCCCTCCTGTACCTCTCGTTAAAGGGGTGTTGGGGTAACTTTTGGCAGCCCAGCCACTCACTGCATAGGCAATAACAGCATAGGAGACCCACTGTTTAATAATGGCCCTTTAAGAATATTAATGCCGCCTGATACCCCTCTAAAAATAGGATTTGTGATTTTAAGAGTCCCTCCTTCATAAATGAAACAGGATGTGTCTCCTTATGTGTCACACAACACATGGCCAGATAGGGTTGTTAAACATTACAATGACATTTCCCAGTAAATGGATTTGTATTGGTTGAAAGCAATGCAAAAGTTGAAAAACGCATAAGAAACACTGCGTGTGAACATAGCCCAAGTGGTGGAGGAACATTTTGGTCTAACGAGAGGAGAAATGATCCAGCTGAGGGCGGAGGCGATTCAATCTTTGTGAAACTTTATTGGACAACTAAAACAATATAGCGTTCTTCAAAAAAATCTAAACATAGCAAACACCCAGGCACACCAGTGAGGATGATCAACATTGTCCAATAAAGTTTCACAAAGCTGGATCATTTCTCCTCTTGTCTCCATTTGGCCTGGGTGCTCACCCCGATCCGTGCTGGGCGTTGGCAGGTCTGGGGGTTTCTCTGAAGACCGGTAAGCTGACTTCATTCTTTTTCAAACATTTTGGTCTGGGGTTAATTATTTTGCCTTATATACAAGTCATTACCCTGGAAAGGATGTACTTTAACATATTTCCCAGCAAAATCCATTTTGGTTTTGTTTTTGTATGTTTTTTGGTGCACCTGTAAAAATGGCGTGAAACTCTGACAACATTACTTACAGCTGTGACCTAGGAGTCAGTAATGCTTCCAGGGGCGATCCCCATTATGTTCCTGTGTCATTTGAGCAGTGTTTCCATCATTTTTAGATGTTTTTAGACCTTAAAAGGACCCCCGGGGGGCATCGCGGTAAAAATACTCGTGTTTCCCATAGACTTACATTGGGATTGTTGCTCGGGTCGAGTACCCGAGTATTCCAATTTGCTCAACCAAAGCAACGAGCACCCGAGCATTTTAGTGCTCACCCATCACTACTGATCAGCAACACAGCAGCTGCCAGTAAGGAAACTGACATTAACCTTTGCTGACCTTAAAGGAAAAAGCTACATTTAAATTATAGCGGAACAAGAGCTGCCATTAATCCAAAATTGAATCATGACATAGTAAATATAAATATATTAGTCCTATTAGATCTAAAAGATCTATTTAATAATATACACACTTTGTATTGTGATATCTGGTAACAGATTCACTTTAATTTGTCTTGGTAGGTACTTGTAATTTTAATATTTTCAATTTTAGCTGTACAAAAGCATTCTGTACTGCCACTGTACTATGCAATTATCAATGTGAACACAGTTTAAAAAGTAAAAATAATAATATATAATGAGAGTGAAGCCCATAAAACCTATGTTGCACCCCTGTGAAAGAAATTCTCGATCATGAAAATGAGAGTCCCATGCCCCTCATATGAAAGGGCAGATAATCGAGCATGCACAATACCACTTTATTCATTGTCTATAGGACTGATGGAAGTAACTGAGTGTGCCGCTTGTTTACTACAGTATGTATGTACTTACTAGTGTTCACTTCTGAATATATTTTCACAGTAACAGAATACTATCTCGATATTTAGAATTATTCTGTTCTTTTTTGACAGCGTACTTTATAGACTGATTTTTTTTAATTATATATGAAAGCTTAAAAAAAGAGTGTCCATCAATCACTAAGTCCTAAAAGGGAGAGTGTGCTAAGTATGGAAGAGTATAGGAAAAAAGTCATGAGTAAAGCAGAGGTTAATTAGTGAAGAGATGTGATAATATAGTGTCAAAGTGCAACTTCATATTAGTAATAATGAGGAAAGGTGATAAACATCTGAAAAAAAGAACAAAATGTATAGCTCAAACTCTGTAAAAAAAGTGGCAATCTGTAACACAGATCAATGAAATATTGATATAGAATCCTATACTGAAACAGTGTTCACTATAAATATGTACTTTAGACCTTTGGATAGCTATCCTACATCAAATAATGTGACCCATAAAAATCTGATCATGGTGTATAAAAACTACCTTCATTTGTGGTGGGAAGTACAGGGACTACATAATTATTTGCAACATAAAATAGTACCTAGAGATCTTAGGTTCTCTGTCACTCTGAGTAGATGAGTTAGATATCCTACTTTAAGTGGGAAAAAGAGGCTACAGAAAGCTCCATCAGATTTATTTCGCTTGATTTAGAAGAAGAACAGACGTTATCAGATAAAAATAATACATTGAGAGTATAGAGCAAACAAAAAGATTCTACAGTGATCCTGATTTTGAAAGAAGGAAAAGATATTGCAACTTAATATTGAGAAATTTTCAATTACTTAGGTTTCTTGCAGACATTAAGAAAAATAGGGAGTATGATCCCCAGAATTTAGCATCTGGAGTAAATGAAAACACTTCTTTCGAATACGATACCTCAGATGGTGGAAGATCACAAAGGAGGCAAAGTAGGGGAAAAAGAGTTAGGGGTAGAAGCAGGAGTAGGGGAAGGGGCGCTGATAGGAGTCGAGAAATAGTCGGCGCTCGACGAATAAGAAATCAGAAATAAGAAACCCAAAATTCAAATGCGCCAGCATTAGTGCTAAATCATCCATCTATGGCAGGAACCACTTCTGCGACATCCTCTTCGTCATCAGCTGTGTCTTTTTTATCTCAGGGACCACCGCTATCAGGCATTACCTGCTCCGAGAAAGAAAGGAAGAAGGGAGGGTGGGTAATGTTTTGGACCTGATTTTGAAAGGGAAATCATCAGAGAACATCATAATGCATTGGAGAATGTGGTCAGGAGTTCTATGCTGTCAACAAATAAGGTATTATCCTCTGCTTATTCCCTAACTGAGAAGGAAAGGGACTCAGTAGATGATCTTAAAGTTATAAATGTATCCAATAGGACTTTGACTCAGCAGGATATAAGTTTAATAGCAAAAGATTATTTTTTGTGCCATTAACAAGATTTGATATCTTTGAGTGGACAAAAGACTTAGCCTTGTGCGAAGAAACCGGATTATATCTTAATTACCCAGATGGCTATTTTTAGCAAACCAAGAACAATATGCTGTTATCTATACTTTTGCTTGTGTAAGCCTGTAACAGTGACTTGTAAGCTGATATTTCATATAACATAGTGTGCGCTTATCTTTGATGACTAGTGATGTTTGCTAATATGCTAATTATGCATTGTATTATGGAGCCAGTTTGTTGACTTTAAAAACAGAAAGGGAAAAACTATGCAAATAGATTAAATAATCAAGTACTGCAATTACCATTGCTCCCTTTATCTTGATGTTGGACTGAAGGAAACTGGGTAAATCTAAAAATAGGTTACATGTACAGTGGGGCAAAAAAGTATTTAGTCAGTCAGCAATAGTGCAAGTTCCACCACTTAAAAAGATGAGAGGCGTCTGTAATTTACATCATAGGTAGACCTCAACTATGGGAGACAAACTGAGAAAAAAAAATCCAGAAAATCACATTGTCTGTTTTTTTATCATTTTTTTTTTGCATATTATGGTGGAAAATAAGTATTTGGTCAGAAACAAACAATCAAGATTTCTGGCTCTCACAGACCTGTAACTACTTCTTTAAGAGTCTCTTCTTTCCTCCACTCATTACCTGTAGTAATGGCACCTGTTTAAACTTGTTATCAGTATAAAAACACACCTGTGCACATCCTCAAACAGTCTGACTCCAAACTCCACTATGGTGAAGACCAAAGAGCTGTCAAAGGACACCAGAAACAAAATTGTAGCCCTGCACCAGGCTGGGAAGACTGAATCTGCAATAGCCAACCAGCTTGGAGTGAAGAAATCAACAGTGGGAGCAATAATTAGAAAATGGAAGACATACAAGACCACTGATAATCTCCCTCGATCTGGGGCTCCACGCAAAATCCCACCCCGTGGGGTCAGAATGATCACAAGAACGGTGAGCAAAAATCCCAGAACCACGCGGGGGGACCTAGTGAATGAACTGCAGAGAGCTGGGACCAATGTAACAAGGCCTACCATAAGTAACACACTACGCCACCATGGACTCAGATCCTGCAGTGCCAGACGTGTCCCACTGCTTAAACCAGTACATGTCCGGGCCCATCTGAAGTTTGCTAGAGAGCATTTGGATGATCCAGAGGAGTTTTGGGAGAATGTCCTATGGTCTGATGAAACCAAACTGGAACTGTTTGGTAGAAACACAACTTGTCGTGTTTGGAGGAAAAAGAATACTGAGTTGCATCCATCAAACACCATACCTACTGTAAAGCATGGTGGTGGAAACATCATGCTTTGGGGCTGTTTCTCTGCAAAGGGGCCAGGACGACAGATCCGGGTACATGAAAGAATGAATGGGGCCATGTATCGTGAGATTTTGAGTGCAAACCTCCTTCCATCAGCAAGGGCATTGAAGATGAAATGTGGCTGGGTCTTTCAACATGACAATGATCCAAAGCACACCGCCAGGGCAACGAAGGAGTGGCTTCGTAAGAGGCATTTCAATGTCCTGGAGTGGCCTAGCCAGTCTCCAGATCTCAACCCTATAGAAAACCTTTGGAGGGAGTTGAAAGTCCATGTTGCCAAGCGAAAAGCCAAAAACATCACTGCTCTAGAGGAGATTTGCATGGAGGAATGGGCCAACATACCAACAACAGTGTGTGGCAACCTCGTGAAGACTTACAGAAAACGTTTGACCTCTGTCATTGCCAACAAAGAATATATTACAAAGTATTGAGATGAAATTTTGTTTCTGACCAAATACTTATTTTCCACCATTATATGCAAATAAAATGTTAAAAAAACAGACAATGTGATTTTCTGGATTTTTTTTCTCAGTTTGTCTCCCATAGTTGAGGTCTACCTATGATGTAAATTACAGACGCCTCTCATCTTTTTAAGTGGTGGAACGTGAACTATTGCTGACTGACTAAATACTTTTTTGCCCCACTGTATCTGTATAAAGAGACTCAGAGACATAGAAACAGAGAGAGAGACAGCCAGAGATTCTGCCAAGACATATACATCCAAAGGACCAGAGACAGGACAGCAGCCAAAATCATGGCACCATCATGAGTGACACGGATCTATAATTCTACAGGAAATAACTTAGGTGTTTTCGGCTCCAGTTGGAAGGATGCAGATCTGCTCCATTGACCATTGCTGAACCATGTATACGTTTGGAGAAAACCAGGATTGGGACCTGCTGGTCACCTGGCTCCATGGAGATGTTCAGAGAAGCCAGATTGTGACTATCGTGTCATCTGGCCTTGTACCCTGTTTAGGGATTTGCTCTGGTAGGCAGTGGCAGATCCACAGTGATGAGGGAACACACAGGCTTCCATTCCCACGGTTGCTATGAGTCTTGTCACAAAACTTTGCAGCATGTGTAATCCAACAAAAAGAAAAAACAATTCAGGCTAACTCCGGCCTAGCTCCTCACACCTTGTACACAGACCATGTGCCAAACAACCACCTCCGTTACATAGACCATCACCACACCCACAGATGAAGTACAGTACAGACGAAAAGTTTGGATACACCTTCTCATGATTTTTCTGTACTTTCATGACTATGAAAATTGTACATTCAAACTGAAGGCATCAAAACTATGAATGAACAAGGTGGAATTATATACTTAACAAAAAAGTGTGAAGCACCTGTTCACACTCAGTCTATGTTTGGATGTGCAGGTCAGGTTTTTGAAATGCAACTGAAATTATGTCTTATATTCTAGGTTCTTCAAAGTAGCCACCTTTTGCTTTGATGACTGCTTTGCACACTCTTGGCATTCTCTTGATGAGCTTCAAGAGGTAGTCACTGGGAATGGTCTTCCAACAATCTTGAAGGAGTTCCCAGAGATGATTAGCACTTGTTGTCTCTTTTGCCTTCACTCTGCGGTCCAGCTCACTCCAAACCATTTCGATTGGGTTCATGTCTGGTGACTGTGGAGGCCAGGTCACCTGGCGTAGCACCCCATCACCTTCCTTTGTGGTCAACTAGCCCTTACACAGCCTGGAGGTGTGTTTGGGGTCATTGTCCTGTTGAAAAATAAATGATGGTCCAACTAAACGCAAACTGGATGGAATAACATGCCGCTGCAAGATACTGTGGTAGCCATGCTGGTTCAGTATGCCTTCAATTTGAATAAATCCCCAACAGTATCACCAGCAAAGCACCCCCACGCATCACACCTCCTCCTCCAAGCTTCACTGTGGGAACCAGGCATGCAGAGCCCATCCGTTCACCTTTTCTGCGTCGCACAAAGACACGGTGTTTGGAACCACAGATCTCAAATTTGGACTCATCAGACCAAAGCACAGATTTCCACTGGTCTAATGTCCATTCCTTGTGTTCTTTAGCCCAAACAAGTCTCTTCTGCTTGTTGCCTGTCCTTAGCAGTGAGTAACAACTCTGCCGGCATCACTGCATGGCCTTCCATCCTTCACACACCATCTTACCCACTGCTCCAGGTCATGTTGTGGTCTCTGTCTGCTGCCGGCTCCATGCTCTGTGTCTCTTGCTTTCTGCCTGCTCTCTGCATGCTTCCTGGCTGTGTGCATAGGGGGTGGTGCCAGAACTCTCTGATTCTTATGGAATCAGGGTGCACCTGTCTAATTTGTCCCTGATCAATTACCAAGAGGCTTCTAGTATTTAGGGCAGCTCCACCCTATGGAACGGGCCTGTGCAATGTGTTAACTCAGTTAGTGTTTTGCTTCTGAGCTGCTAGGCCTTGCTCTGTGTTTTGCCTTCTCTGGAGGCTTTTTTCTTTGCCTGGCCTTGATCTTGTTTGTCTGCCCTTCAGGAGGCTGTATATCCTGCTCTCCGTGTCTTTGGTCTAGCCTTGCCTTGATCTTGCTTGTCTGCCCTCCAGGAGGCCGAATATCCTGGTCCCTGTTCATGTACCTTGTCTTGTTCCATTACCTTGTCTGAACTTTGTCCTACCTCTCTGTCCTTGTCTGTGGTTTCTTTCCCTGCTGTGTCTTTCCTTGTGTCCTCTCTGTTTGCTTATGCTCTGCACTCTTGCAGCTCTGCTTCTCTGTACCCATGTGACTTTGCCTGTGCTCCGCTCTCTTGCAGCTTTACCTCTGCTACGCATCCTGCTGTTCTGCTCTGTTCTACTCTGCTCCACTCCTGCTTCAGAAATCTCTTGCTGCAGATCCTCTCCGCATTCCTTGCAGCTCCGTTCTGCTTAGCATCTGTTGCTGCACTTGCTGCTCTACCGCTCTTATCCACAGCATTGCGGTTCTCCTCCTGTGTGAACTGGTCCCAACCAGTTCCTTCATACATCATATCCGTACCTGCATCTCCTTTGTGAACAGGTCCCTACCTGTTCCTTAATACACCACAGCAACCTGCCCTGTGTCTCAGCCATGCCTGCCTGCCCTGTGTCTCAGCCGTGACTGCCTGCTCTGTGTCTCAGCCATGCCTGCCTGCCCTGTGTCTCAGCTGTGCCTGCCCTGTTTCTCAGCCGTGTCTGCTTGCCCTGTGTCTCAGCCGTGCCTGCTTGCCCTGTGTCTCAGCCGTGCCTGCTTGCCTACTCGTCTGAGTTTCAGCCGTACTCATCTGCCAGTCCTGCCTGTCGCTCGCACCTGTCTTAGTGTTCCTGTTTCCCAAGTGGGATCAGCAGCCAGAGCCAGACACCACCCTGGAGTAGCACCTGGCAGCTGCCTGCCGCACAAGCCTGACCTCACCATCAGAGGCTCCAGTGAACACCAAGACAGCTGTCCTAGTCACACCCTTCCTGGGTAGTCTGGTTTGTATCATAGTTGGTCCACAAACCCCCTGGCTCACGCCCACCAGTCAGGGTGTGAGCGTGACACAGCAGTGGTTTCCTAGCAGCTATTTTACCACAAAGGCCTGCTGCACAACGTCTCCTCTTAAAAGTTGTTGTAGAGATGTGTCTGCTGCTAGAACTCTGTGTGGCATTGACCTGGTCTCTAATCTGAGCTCCTGTTAACCTGCGATTTCTAAGGCTGGTGACTCGGATAAACTTATCTTCAGAAGCAGAGGTGACTCTTGGTCTTCTTTTCCTGGGACGGTCCTCATGTGAGCCAGTTTCTTTGAAGCGCTTGATGGTTTTTGCCACTGCACTTGGGGACACTTTCAAAGTTTTCCCAATTTTTCGGACTGAATGTCCTTCATTTCTTAATGTAATGATGGCCACTCGTTTTTCTTTACTTAGCTGCTTTTTTCTTGCTATAATACAAATTCTAACAGTCTATTCAATAGAACTTTCAGCTGTGTATCCACCAGACTTTTGCACAACACAACTGATGCTCCCAGCCCCATTTACAAGGCAAGAAATCCCACTTATTAAACCTGACAGGGCACACCTGTAAAGTGAAAACCGGTGACTACCTCTTGAAGCTCATCAAGAGAATGCCAAGAGTGTGCAAAGCAGTCATCAAAGCAAAAGGTGGCTACTTTGAAGAACCTAGAATATAAGACATCATTTCAGTTGTTTCACACTTTTTTGTTAAGTATATAATTCCACATGTGTTAATTCATAGTTTTGCTGCCTTCAGTGTGAATGTACAATTTTCATAGTCATGAAAGTACAGAAAAATCTTTAAATGAGAAGGCGTGTCCAAACTTTTTGTCTGTACTGTACCTATCACACGGGGTTAACACGAGACCGTGACATCACTGCAGATCCTCAACCTTAGGGAAAATCCAGGCTAAATCTTATCCTGCTGGGAGAAATATATCTTCCATCCAGCACTACACCTTTCACTGACCACACTTGTATGGACTCAATTGGCTGTCATCTGTGGTGTAGCCGACCCTGGGAGCTCTGACGTAACATCTGCCATTTTCCCGGCAGGTCAACGGAAGGGTGAGACTCTGTAATGTGCACCATCTTTGGAGTATTTTGCTGGGACTGTTCTATGTGTTATCTGCCTGTTTTGTGATTCAATAAAGCATTGCCACACTGTTTTACCCTCACCCTTTGTTGTCTGAGTAGTGTTATGCCAACATTAACAGGAGAGCGAGCATTAGGCGGGACGTTCCCTGGTCCATGCGCTTCCGGTTAGCGGGCCTGCGGTGCTCGCCAAACCCCCCAACCCTTTCCTCCCCCCCTCCCGTGTCTCCACACCTTGTTTCTGAGAAAACTATCCTGGGCCAAACTTATGAAGCAGTTGGATGAGAATAAGAATAAATGTAGAGAGTTGGAGATCGATGAGAGTGAGTTACCAGACCTTCACCTATTTGAAGAACTGTGGGTGGAAGGCCAAGGAGAGATTGGGGAAAGACCATTTACTAAGTTTAGAGCTAAGAGTAAAAGTGCCTCACTGATTTGTGACGCTAGTTGTTATGTCCCATGAATGAGACATTTTACAGACTGTCCTGTACATTTTACATGCAGTCTCTCATATTGTTTATTGTTGCTATGTGTTCCGTGTTTAGCATATCTGAAATCCTCTCTTTCCATCAAGTTTGTCCCTTCTGTCTCCCTGTCTCCCTCTGCTGGGTGTCATGTCACTTCCTTCTTCTTCTCCCTGTGTCTCAGTCTCCATCTTGGCTTCAGTAGAGGCACATGTGCTTTCAGCTTGTCTCAAGAAAGTCTTTTTTACCTGCTGCTGTTTGTATGTATTCAGCAAGAATTCTTAAAGCAATCAAAGTCTCTTCTGGATTCTTGATAACATGTGTGCCTGCAGCTGAGTTAAGCTATCTGTGACCATCGCCAATTGTAAGTAAGGTGAAGAGATTTAGCATCTCACGGAGCCATATTTGCAGCCACAGGCCCCGGGGACAGAATAGTAAAAAGGACTTACCAGATTCATCTGTAAAGCCACCCACAGCTTCTATACAGCTACAGAACTTCCCGCAAAGCATCCACTCTCAGCATATAAGAGACTATGCAGCTCCCCTTCTCCCTGTGAATCAGAATGGCTGAAGGAATGACTACACGGTCTCTGCTAGACCCATTGTTAGAGGAACAGTGCATAGAACTTGATCGACCATCTAGTGAGAAGGCTAGACGTCCCACAATGCCCACATGGAAAGTAAGGGAGAATCTAGAATCCATTAAACGTGATCTTCTCCATGCTATAGCAGAGCTATGTCAAAAACTGCTGAGTCACATAGACAGCCTGTCTCAGCCTGCTTCTCTCGAACGACCACCAGAGGGAACCCTTGCACAACTGTGTTCAGATTTTCAACTGTATGCCGAAACAGCATATCAATACATCTCCATGTTACAGAGACTTAACCCATCAGTTCCCTGCAAAGAGCTGCAAGCTTTCGAACAACTTAACTCTGAGAGAGAAAGCATGGTGTGCGATATAAAAGCTAAGACAGAGGCAAGAATCGTGCTTATAGTCGAGATGTCATCTTGTATTTCCGGCTCAGCCAGACAGTCAAAGTGATCATCAAAGTCACGCTCTTCAAAATCCTCAACCCTCAGCGAACAGCTCGTAAGAGCATGTGCAGAAGCTGAGGCCACTAAAATACAAGCTGCCTTCGCTCAAAAGAAAACTGAGGTGGAAATAGAGGCAGCGGAAGCAGTGCGCAGAAAAGCAGAAATAGAGGCCCTAGAGAAAGAATGTGAACACGCCACAGCCATGGCAAGGTTAAAGGTCGTGGAACAAGCCATCAGTGGGAGCCAAAGAGACAGTGTCAGTTTAAGTGATTTTGATACTGAAGACCCTCTTAAGCATACTAGAGACTATGTACAAAGCCAATATAGCGCACCCCCTGCTCCTGCAATCCTTCCTGACCGCACAGATGCTCTCCTGAGACAAAAGGACACAGAGTGTTTACCCGCATCCTGCACCCAAGGTCAGTGCAATACGCTGCCAACCCTGCATCCTGATCATCCTCTGTTCAGAGGAATGCACCGAAAACCTGCACCGCACCAAACTTTATACACAGAAACATATGTGCAGGCCAATAGGCAGGCAAGTCACCACACTCCGGTCAGTCACACAATTCCAGTCCCATGTGTGGCAGAAACTAAGTTCATTAAGCTAGTTAATGGACTGAACGCCTACGCTGCCCCATATGTTCCTGCATTCCCAGGTCAAAGCACAGACTGTATGAACAATGCTACCCAGCCAGCAACGGTCCTTCCAAAATCGGAGAATGCTGATATGACTGGCTTTGCAAGGTACATGATTCGGCATGATCTAACTAAGACTGGGATTACAAAGTTTGACGATAAACCTGAGAACTACAAGGATTGGAAGTGTACCTTTAAAACCAAAATCAGTGACCTCGGCATCACCGCCGCTGAAGAGCTAGACCTGCTAGTCAGGTGGCTTGGGCCACAATCCACAGATTGGGTCAAGAGATTTAAATCCGTCCACATCAGTAATCCTATCAAGGGTCTCACCGCTGCATGGAAGAGGCTAGAAAGAAGCTATGGCAGTGCTGAGGCCATAGAAAAGGCCCTGTTCAAGAGACTAGAGGATTTTCCAAAGGTATCTAGTAAGGACAGTACAAGGTTCCAAGAGCTCAGCGACCTTCTCTTAGAGCTTCAGCTGGCCAAAGCAGACCCGTACCTGCCCGGCGTCAGCTACCTGGACACTGCTCATGGGGTAACCCCAATAGTTTCCAAGCTGCAGTCCTAAATAAGTGGGCCATGCTTGGATCAAAATATAAAAGCAAAAACCAAGTCTCCTTCCCTCCATTTTCCTACTTCTGTGAGTTCATCGAAAATATTGCAGAGTGTAAGACTGATCCAAGTTTTTCCTATGAAGAACACAGCGACCCTGTTTCATCTCCTAAACACGAGAGTCCACGTCTTAACTACATTAACCGCCGAGCTCCAATGTCTGTCAAGAAGACTTCCCACACCTAGAGTATCACAAGATAAGAGCAACAAAGGTGAGAAGGTTGAGAATCCTAATCATATGTGTCCCGTTCACAAGAAACCTCACCCCTTAAAGAAGTGCATCGGCTTCAGAAAGAAACCACTCCAGGAACGCAAAGAGCTTCTGAAAAACTTTGGGTTATGTTTCAGGTGCTGCGCTTCTACTGAACACTTCTCTAAGGACTGTAAAATATCTATTAAGTGTTTGGAGTGCGACAGTGAGGAGCATGTGCAAGCGCTCTATCCATCCCAATCTAACACTGCACAGCCTACGCCTTCCCCCACCACAAGGCAAGGCGGGGAGGATTCTGATCAAACAGCGAGATCTATCACAATATCTTCTTCATGTACAGAAGTCTGCGGAGAAGGCCTCTGGGACAAGTCGTGTGCGAAGATATGCCTGGTGAATTTGTATCCCAAAGGTCGACCAGAGAAAACTGCAAGGGTGTATGTTATCCTGGATGATCAGAGCAACCGATCACTTGCAAGGTCAGAGCTCTTTGATATGTTTGACTTAAAGAGAAACTCTCACCCCTACACCCTGGGCACCTGCAGCGGTGTTACGGAGGTCTCTGGGAGAAGAGCAAATGGACTCATGGTGTCTTCTCTTGAGAGCAATGTGGAAATACCCTTACCCACTCTGGTCGAATGCAACCAGATACTGTCCAACAGACAGGAAATTGCAACTCCAGAGGCTGCACTCCATCACCTTCACCTAAGGACTTTGGCAGTGTCATGACCAGTTCTGATTTTATGTTTAGCTATCTTGTTCCTGGACTGGTCATGTGGGATTTAATCCCCTCTGCCTCACTTTGAAGCTGGCTGAGCTATTTAAGTCCTCTGCAGCCTGTGGGCCAGTGTCAGCTATAGTTCATGTTGCACGGCTTGAGCACCTAACCTGTTCACTTGTAGCAGTGTTCCTTTTTGCCTCTGACTGCCTGTACCCGTTTATGACTTGTTCTGACCTCTGGCTTGTATCCCGACTTCATCTTGCGTCTCACGTTTTGGTTACCACGTTCCCGGTAGGCTCTGACTTTTTGTTTGTCCCCGACCTTTCTTCTGATTTCCCCTGTGTACTGCACTTATCTCTCTGTGTATGATCTTGGCTTGCCTGACTTCTCTTTCATTACCTGTGACACCTGTGTTGTAGTTCAGTATTGCTGCTCTGTGTGTACAACCTCTTTTCCTTAACCAGCACCCCCTGGTGGAGGTTGCACTATACTGGCAGCAGCACATTACAGGCAGGCAAGATACCAGCTCTCGACAACAGCGCAAACATTCTGATCTTGCTTGGAAGAGACATTCTGCGACTACACAAGGTACGTCAGCAAATCAACGGGCCACACGACGCTCCATTTGCTCAACGCTTTGACATAGGCTGGGTTATCATGGGCAATGTGTGTATCGGAAAGATGAAGAGACCCACGAGGATTTCCTCATTTAAGACTCATGTCCTACCAAATGGTCGCAGCACTTACTTTCAACCACGCCCGCATCATTACTGGGTGAAAGAAGACAAGCGATAACAAGTGGAAGAAAGAAACCTCTGACGACTCGAACATATTCCTGTCCCGCAATGATGACCTCGGGTCAACAGTGTTCAACTCTACAAGAGAAGACAACCAGCTAGCACCTGCAAGGGAGGACAAAGAGTTCATAAAGATTATGAAAAGGGAATTCGCCCAAGAAGATTCAAATAGCTGGGTAGCACCTTTACCTTTTCGTTCTGCAAGAACAAGACTACCTATTAATATGCAACAAGCAACGGCAAGGTTTTCATCCCTAAAACGCACCTTAAAGAGAAGGCCAGAGATGGAGAAACATTTTGTTGACTTCATGCAGAATATCTTCGACAGAGGTCACGTAGAACCCGCACCCCCGCTAAAAGAAGATGAAGGATGCTGGTATCTCCCATCCTTTGGTGTCTACCATCCTCGCAAACCAAACTAAATTAGAGTGCTCAGGCATCTCCCTAAATAGCCTGCTGCTCACTGGGCCTAATGGGTCTTATCACCAAGGTTACACCAAGCAATGACCGGAAGATCCGTAAGGTAGAAGTCAAGGTTACGAAAGGCGGTTCAACTCGTATTTTCTTCCGTCAACTATGGATAGTGGAATAAGGAAAAGTGAATTATTTGTGCTGTGTAACAGATTTCATGTCTGAAAATCATATTTAAAACATGTTGATGTAGCTACTGACATCTTTCATACAGCATATTTGTTTCCTTTTTTTGAAAGAAGACAATATTTGGATATGTTAAATTATTTTATGGCTATGTTATTGGTAACTGCAGTACTCAGTTCTGCATATTGGAGGAGCTATCTAGGTTACCTATGAATAACAAAAAAAGAAGACTAGTGATTGAACAAACAGCCTTTATTGTTTTACTTGATATTCTTTTGATAAAGTTCAAGGTGCTGGAATATTACAAGCAGAATCTGAAAATGGAAACATGAAAATAAATGAATTCAAACATAGAATGTACTGTATATACTGACCTCCTGGCATATTTATACATCATCGAGCTGGCAGAAAGGTGGCGGCATGATATCTATAAATCTTTAGGATGAGAAACAAAAGTGTAAGACTATATTAGGTTCCATATTTTATAGACTGCATGCAATAGGAAAATACTAAAAGTGGATTTGAAGATTAGATCACTTAGCTTGACAAATTTCCCTTATCTTAGTATTGGATTTACTGTAGCCTGTAAGCAGAAGATGTTGGACTCCATCCTTAAAAGGAATCTGTCACTAGGATATTGCCACCCCATCTGAGGGCTGCATGCTGTAGGAACAGAGACCCTGATTCCAGTGATGTACCACTTACTTTACTGACTTCTGCAGTAAAGTAAGTGATCTGCTGCAGCTCTACCAGTTCTCTGAATGCTGAGCTCCATCCACACCACTGATTGACAGCTTTCTGTGCACACTGTGAATAGGCAGAAAGCGGCAAATCTGTGGTCGGGTTACAGCTCGGAAGGGAAGGAGCACTGTTTTACTTTTTCAACGCAGAATTGGCTGGAATTGAGATCGGACGCCATGTCACGTTTAGAGAGCCCTGATGTGCCAAAACAGTGGAAACCCCAATTCCAACTGAAACCCTAACCCAAACACACCCCAAACCCTAATCCCAACCACACCCTTAACCCCAACTCCTACATACCCCTAACCCTAATCCCAACCATAACCCTAACCACACCCCTTAACCTGACACACCCCGTAAATGTAATCCAAACCCTAACTCTAACCCTAGCCCCAACCCTATACCTAGCCCTAACCCTAGCCCTAACCCTAACCCTAGCCCTAACCCTAACCCTAGCCCTAACCCTAACCCTAGGGAAAATGGAAATAAATACATTTTTAATTTTTTTTTATTTTTCCCTAGCTAATGGGGTGATGAAGGGGGTTTGATTTACTTTTATAGTGGGTTTTTTAGCGGATTTTTATGACTGGCAGCCGTCACACACTAAAAGACTCTTTATTGCAAAAAATATTTTTTTTGCGCTACCACATTTTGAGAGTTATAATTTTTCCATATTTTGGTCTACAGAGTCATGTGAGGTCTTATTTTTTGCAGGACGAGTTGATGTTTGTATTGGTAACATTTTTAGGCACATGACATTTTTTGATCGCTTTTTATTCCGATTTTTGTGAGGCGGTATGACCAAAAAACAGCTATTCATGAATTTCTTTTGGGGGGGTGTTTATACCATTCCGCATTTAGTAAAATGGATAAAGCAGTTTTATTCTTCGGGTCAGTACAATTACAGTGATACCTCATTTATATCATTTTTTTATGTTTTGGCGCTTTTATACGATAAAAACTATTTTATAGAAAAAATAATTATTTTTGCATCGCTTTATTCTGAGGACTATAACTTTTTTATTTTTTCACTGATGACGCTGTATGGCGGTTCATTTTTTGTAGGAATAATATTTATGGGAATAATATTTTTTTTTCTTTATTTAGGATTTTTTTTTTTTTACACAACTAAATATTTTTTTTTTACTTTATAACATTGCCCCAGGGGGGGCATCATGTTATAAGGTCAGATCGCGATAGCTGACACCTGGCCGCGATCGGCCACGCTCCTCCCGGGATCGTTATTAAGTCCCAGGTCACCTTGATGGGATAGTACGTCAAATGGGATTAAGGGGTTAAAGGGGTTGTCCACTACTAGAACAACCCATTCTTGAACTAAATATTTGGCCCCGATAAAATAAAAAAGTTTATACCCACCTCCCGTGCCAGCGCCGTTCCAATGGTGTCGGCGCTCGTGGTCCTGGGGCTCTCATGCTGTGGAATGACACATGGTGCCCAATCAGCACTAGCATCACTGTCCCCTTCTTCATACGAATTGAGCACAAAGAGGAAGTCAGGGCTGCATCTGATCTCTAACTTCCTATTCCTGTTCAATTCCACATAAGGCGGGGACATTGACGCCGGGCACCAAGTGTCATGCAACCGCATGAGAGCCTAGAGAGCATAAGAGCAAGTGCCAACACTGATAGAACAGCGCCGGCACAGGAGCGGAGTATATTTTTTTTTTATTTTATCGGGGCCAAACATTTAGATCAAGAAGGGGTTGTCCTAATAGTGGACAACCCCTTTAATGCACAGTCTTATCAATGTCAAAATGACCTCAATATATATGGCTATAGTTAAATGGTTGGTAACTTGTATTCAGAAACTGCATGATTAATAACACAATGTACTATCTAAAATGTTATGCTTTTTTTTTTTTTCACGTTTAATTTACTTTTCTAACATAATTCCCCCACAATTCCAAAAAAATAGGGGCCAAAAAATTCTAGTTAAATGCCAAAAAATAACATCAACAGGCCGCAGTCCCAAGTATTGGTGTGGCATGCACAATAAGTAAAATGAATAAAGCTGGTGTGCAAAAATATCTATACTATGCGTGATATCCACACTTTGTGAGCCAGTCACAATTAAAGAAGCCCTCCCATTTAAATTTTGTTTTATTAAATGTGTCTATATGTGTATATAGTGTAGTGTGAGTGTAATAATATACTCACCTACTGCTGCTCTCTCCGGTGTCCAGAGCCGCTCTGCAGACTTTACTGGTCATGCACTCATATACACATTCACTCCAAAAATATAGATGGGAGATAGTATGGAATTATATTGTATATAATTGTGATACCTATACAATTATTACCTGATGTAATATGTAATATTGTTTACATATTAATATAGCCAATTGAGGGTCTCATATATTTCATCCTTGCTATGTTTACTCTTTCACTGCCAGGACGATCAGGGCACGCAGCACAACTGGGCGGAACTCCTAAATGTATATGAGACCCTCACCCTCTGTGCTAAAAATGAGTTATATTAATTCATAAGCAATATTACATCAGTCAATAATTGTATAGGTATCACACTACATATGATTACTAGCTATCTAAAATATTATTCCATACCAGCTGGTTCTATTAGAAAATGATATGACTCATTGGTTCTCATAAAGCAACATATATACTTACCCTACAAATTCATTACAGTGTGCTGATTGTCCATATGGAGACAGGAATAAATTATCTCCTGTCACTATACAGTATATTGGGACCTAATTTGGACCACCTTTGTGGTACACATTAGTGGTCCAATATACAGCTCTGGCAAAAATTAAGAGACCACTACAAAATGTTCAGTTTGCCTGATTCTTCTCTTTCTAGGTATATTTTTGAGTAAAATGAAAATTGTTATTTTAGTCTGTAAACTTCTGACAACATGTCTCTGAAGTTCCAAGCAATAAATTTTGTATTTATTTTCTGACAAAGAAAAATGGTCAAAATAAAAACAGACAAACAGTGCTTTCAGACCTCAAATAATGCAAAGAAAACAAGTTCATAATCATTTAGAAACAGCAATACTAATGTTTTATCTCAGGAAGAGTTCAGAAATCAATATTTTGTGGAATAACCATGATTTTTAATCACAGCTTTCATGCGTCTTGGCATGCTTTCCACCAGTCTTTCACACTGCTCCTGGCGCAAACATTTAAGCAGTTCTTCTTTGTTTGATGGCTTGTGACTATCCATCATCCACTTGATTACATTCCAGAGGTTTTCAGTGTGTTCAGGTCTGGAGATTGGGCTGTCCATCACAGGGTTTTGATGTGGAGGTCTCTTAATTTTTGCCAGAGCTGTATATGTTCACCATTTGAATATATAATGCCACTACAGTTATTTTGCTTTTAATCACATCATTTTAGAATTTACCAATAATAGTTATATTTTATTCCACAGTCTGGTCTGCCCTTTTCCTTTCCCTATGGCAACTATTTCTTTTTACCACAATTCCTGCTTTGCTAAAAGAAAGCAATCAAAAAATTCAAAGTATATGCCAAAAACTAAGAGCTGCAACAGGTTGAAGACATCAGTTTTGATGCAGCATGTTGAGTGCTTTGCGAAAGTATTCGGCTCCCTGGAACTTTTCAACCCACATATCATGCTTCAAACATAAAGATACCAAATGTAAATTTTTGGTGAATAATCAACAAGTGGAACACAATTGTGAATTTGAACGAAATTTATTGGTTATTTAAAATTTTTGAGGTAAATCAAAAAACTGAAAAGAGGGGAGTGCAATATTATTCGGCCCCTTTACATTCAGTGCAGCAAACTCACTCCAGAAGTTGAAAAAAGGTTGAAAAGTTCCAGGGAGCCGAATACTTTCGCAAGGTACTGTACATACGTCAAATCAAACGAATAAAGCAGATGTGCAAAAAATAAGTACTTTCTATGGCACGTACATTTGACAATTTCGCCTATCCAAAAGGGAGCAACCAAAAACTGCTAGGCAAAGGAAAGAAAAATAACAATTTCAACAGACCACAAACAGCAGCATTGGTGCTGTGTATACACATGTGAAATTAGACTAATAAAACTGTAGTGCTAAGAATCAGTACTGTGTGCAGCACACAACAATTCTGCTGTGGAAGTGAATTTAATGATGTCCTGTTATGGAAAGCAGCTCCTGATAACATACTATTTTCAGACTTCAGTTTGGTTTTATTCTAAGTAAATAAAATAAAAGACTCTTCAAAGAGTCTGACCCTTTTCAAGGGAACCCCACGCTTAACTGCAGGCTGCCCAATTGAGCCAGTGAATGCATCAATAGCAGTCATCCGCTACTGACAGCTTTTAAACAAATACACCTGCTAGTGTGGCCAGCTGTCACGCCATTTACCAGCAGTGGGTTTTGTACCTAAAGAATCCCTGCTGCGAGCAGTACAAAAAACCTTCATCCAAAAGCATTCATATTTATAAGCCACGAATACAGTAAGTCCGCAGACACTTCTATGACTTGTAATCCTTCGCTAATTTGGTAAAACAGTAACTGGCAACAACTATGACTGTAAATCGCATAGAACTGGGGAGCGAAATTACATCAAGTATACGTTGTAACAAATCTTAATAGCTTTAATACATAAATAACATTAGTTATTGTGTCGGTAAACAGAGAGTAGAAGTAAAAAAAGAAAATAGGAAAGAATGTTGTAAAAGTGCAATGTCACGGAAAATAGGAGCGTTATATGACACGGTGAGAGTGGTTAAGAAGGGTCAATATATGACATATACAAAACATGATTTACAGTCAAGAGACAACATTTTTCTAATTTTGGTTATAGACATTACCACAATGAGTTGTAAACAAAACAATTCAGATGCAGTTGAAGTTCAGACTTTCAGCTTTCATTTGAGGGTATCCACATTAAAATTGAATGAAGGGTTTAGGAGTTTCAGCTCCTTAACATGTGCCACCCTGTTTTTAAAGGGACCAAAATTAATTGGACAATTGACTCCAAGGCTATTTCATGGACAGGTGTGGGCAATCCCTTGTTATGTCATTCTCAATTAAGCAGATAAAAGGCCTGGAGTTGATTTGAGGTGTGGTGCTTGCGTTTGGAAGGTTTTGCTGTGAAGTAAACATGCGGTCAAAGGAGCTCTCCATGCAGGTGAAACAAGCCATCCTTAAGCTGCAAAAACAGAAAAAACCCATCTGAGAAATTGCTACAATATTAGGAGTGGCAAAATCTACAGTTTGGTACATCCTGAGAAAGAAAGAAAGCACTGGTGAACTCATCAATGCAAAAAGACCTGGGCGCCCACAGAAGACAACAGTGGTGGATGATGGCAGAATAATCTCCATGGTGAAGAGAAACCCCTTCACAACAGCCAAACAAGTGAACAACACTCTCCAGGAGGTCGGCGTATCAATATCCAAATCTACCATAAAGAGAAGACTGCATGAAAGTAAATACAGAGGGTTCACTGCACGGTGCAAGCCACTCATAAGCATCAAGAATAAAAAGGCTAAAAAGCATCTAAAAAAGCCAGCACAGTTCTGGAAGAACATTCTTTGGACAGATGAAACCAACATCAACCTCTACCAGAATGATGGAAAGAGAAAAGTATGGCAAAGGCGTGGTACAGCTCATGATCCAAAGCATACCACATCATCTGTAAAACATGGCGGAGGCAGTGTGATGGCTTGGGCATGCATGGCTGCCAGTGGCACTGGGTCACTAGTGTTTATTGATGATGTGACACAGGACAGAAGCAGCCGATTGAATTCTGAGGTATTCAGAGCCATACTGTGTGCTCAGATCCAGCCAAATGCAGCCAAACTGATTGGTCGTCGTTTCATACTACAGATGGACAATGACCCAAAACATAAAGCCAAAGCAACCCAGGAGTTTATTAAAGCAAAGAAGTGGAATATTCTTGAATGGCCAAGTAAGTCACCTGATCCCAACCCAATTGAGCATGCATTTCACTTGTTAAAGACTAAACTTCAGACAGAAAGGCCCACTCACAAACAGCAACTGAAAATCACCGCAGTGAAGGCCTGGCAGAGCATCAAAAAGAAGGAAACAGAGCGTCTGGTGATGTTCATGAGTTCAAGACTTCAGGCAGTCTTTGCCAACAAAGGGTTTTCAACCAAGTACTAGAAATGAACAGTTTATTTAAAATTATTTAATCTGTCCAAATACTTTTGATCCCTTTAAAAAGAGGGTTTCACCTGCATGGAGAGCTCCTTTGACCGCATGTTTACTTCACAGCAAAACCTTCCAAATGCAAGCACCACACCTCAAATCAACTCCATGCCTTTTATCTGCTTAATTGAGAATGACATAACAAGGGATTGCCCACAACTGTCCATGAAATAGCCTTGGAGTCAATTGTCCAATTACTTTTGGTCCCTTTAAAAACAGGGTGGCACATGTTAAGGAGCTGAAACTCCTAAACCCTTCATCCAATTTTAATGTGGATACCCTCAAATGAAAGCTGAAAGTCTGAACTTCAACTGCATCTGAATTGTTTTGCTTAAAATTCATTGTGGTTATGTCTATAACCAAAATTAGAAAAATGCTGTCTCTGTCTAAATATATAAGGACTTAACTGTACCAATCCTTTGGGGATGTTACACTATACATAGCAAGTTGATTATGTTGTACAATTACTATAATATGATGTCACGTTAATGAAGATAAAAAAAAACAGCTTTATGCAAGTCTATGATCTTGTCCCTGATATCGTTAAAAAAAAGCTCTTTGGTCTTGCCCATGTTATAGAGGTTAGAATCTGACTAATTAATTTAGTCTGTGGACAGGAGTTTTTTATAAAGGTGACTATGTAAGACAGCTGTCTTTAATGCAGGTAACAAGTTGATTAGGAGCGTCTAACTGGTCTGTAGGAGCCAGAATTCTTAATGGTTGGTAGGGGATCAAATACGTATTTCTCACTGCAAAATGCAAATAAATGTATATAATTTATACAATGTGATTTTCTAGATTTTACTTTTTATATTCTATCTCTCAATGCAAGTAACCTACCCTTAAAATAGAGACTGTTCATGTCTTTATCAGGGGACAAACTTACAAAATCAGCAAGGGCTCAAATACTTATTTCCCCCACTGTATTACCTACCTGTTAATATTTCTTTACACACCAGCTCTAATGTTCTGGTGGTCCCCAAGTTCTATGTTTACCAGCCAGCAATAATAATGCTAATAAGAAAAAAGAAAAAAACTTGGTGATTGAGATCATCATCAAGCGATTGTTTTCATCAGTCGCGTGTATGTTGTCACTGCCACCCTGTATACGAACATCAATGGGGGATAAACTCAGTGTCTGCCCTGGTATGGGGGAGATTCAATGGGAACCTAGCAGCTGACTTATGTGGCCTGAACCTTGGCCAGCATGAATCATGGTCAGGCTCCGAAATTCCAGCCAGGATATCTTACTGTTACAGCATTTCAGAGATAAACTAAATGTTAAAGCCATCCGGGAAACATGAGCCTCAGGTGACTAGTGAAAGAGGTCAGTCCCCAATGGCTTCTCCTCTTCCAGTTTTTATTCAGTGACAGATATGTTCCTACATGGGTCTATAAGGAGAGACCTGTCACTCAAGGGGAGCATGGAGAGGCCATTGGGGACTGGCCTCTTGGACTAATAGTAGACAGAGTTAAGGAACTGTACACCTAAAGGCACTTGAAGATGCTCCATATAGGAATTATTGTCAGTATTTCATATCCATTGGTTATACTGCAGGTCCTGGTTTTCTTTTTGGCAGGAAATCCACCCTGCACCTGTATGCATTGGATATAGGCTACACGTCTGATGAAGAGTCTACAGAAGCCTGGTGGTTGGCTCCAGAGGAGTTAACTCTATTTACTGAGTTTTCCACCTACCTGTTTGATGGCCTCTTGGAACACTCATCCAATTATCCTGGTCCCTACCTGGCTTTTAAATGTATGTTTTCTCAGAAACAATGTAGCATTTCAGTGTAAAATATACCTGGTTAAAATGATAGAGACAGTGTCTGATTCATACTCCTTGTGGATGAGGCAGCACGAATCAGCGGTAAGGTTCAATTTTACAGATAAATAATGCAACTTTTTTTTACTTTTTCCTCTGGCATTTGTTTTTTACTTTGGACAACGTTTTTAAAATATCATACCATCCAGGGAACCTTGTTCTAGTATTTGTAAAAGCCATACTTTTCTTAATTCATTTAATATTGGTAAATTACTAATATATAAAATATGTTAATTTTCTTTTAGTGCAAACACTAAATCATTTATGAAATAGAGAAGCATAGTATGAGGAACATATCTAAAAACATTAACACTGGAATATGGACAATGTAATCAATATTCACAGGTGCAGCGAAAATGTGGCATGTGCTGTTGAGAGCACAAACTTAACTACAGCTGTGTGAAAAAGTGTTTGCCCCTTCCTGATTTCTTAGTCTTTTTATGTTTGTCACACATAAATGTTTCAGATCACCAAAAAAATTTAAATATTAGACAAAGATAACACAAGTAAACACAAAATGCATTTTAAATTAAGGCATTTATTATTAAGAGAAAAAGAAATCCAAACCTATAGGCACTATGTGAAAAAGTGATTGCCCCCCCCCAAAAAAAACAAAAAACAAACATAAATTAACTGTGGTATATCACATCTTTGGGAGGCAGAGTTCAAATTCCCTAGCCATACCCAAGCCTCATTACTACCACACCTGTTCTCAATCAAGAAATCATTTAAATTGGACATGCCTGGCAAAGTTAAGTAGGCCAAAAGATTCTCAAAAGCTAGACATCATGCCCCGATCCTAAGAAATTCTGGAACAAATGAGAAACAAAGTAATTGAGATCTATCACTATGGAAAACTTTATAAAAGCTATTCTAAAGCTTTGGGAAAACAGAGAACCACAGTGAGAGCCATTATTCACAAATGTCGAAAACATGGAACAGTGGTGAAACTTCCCAGGAGTGACTGGCCGACCAAAATTACCCCAAGAGGGCAGCAATGACTCAAGAGGACACAATAAAAACCTCAACAACATCGGAAGAACTGCAGGCCTCACTTGCCTCAGTTAAGGTCAGTGTTTATGACTGCATCATAAGAAAGAGACTGGGCAAAACAGCCTGCATGGCAGAGTTCCCAGTCAAAAATCACTGCCGAGCAATAAGAACATAAAGGCTCATCTCAGTTTTGCCAGAAAACATCTTGATGATCCCCAAGACTTTTGGGAGATTTCTCTGTGGACAGAAGAGACAAAAGTTGAACTTTTTGGAAGGTGTATGTCCCATTACATCTGGCGTAGAAGTAACACAAATTACAACAATTCTGTAAAGCTGAATGGGCTAAAATTTCTCCAGAGCATTGTATAAGACTCATTGCCAGTTATTGCAAATGCTTTATTGTAGTTGTTGTTGTTGCTGGTAAGGGTAGCCCACCAGTTATTAGGATTAGGAGGCAGTCACTTTTTGACACAGGGAATTGTAGGTTTGGATTTATTTTTCCCTTAGTAATAAAGTCCTTCATTGAATAACTACATTTTGTGTTTATTTTGTTATCTTTGGCTAATATTTAAATTTGTTTGGTGATCTGAAACATTTAATTGTGACAAACATGCAAAAAAATAGGAAATCAGGAAGGGGGCAAACACTTTTTCACACAACTGTATGTATATCTATCAAATAATTTAACTGGAAGATCTATTATGCAACACTTCAAACTGCACAAATATACCGTATTTTTCGCTTTTTAAGATGCACTTTATTTCCCCCAAATTTGGGGGGGAAATGGTGCTGCATCTTACAAAGCAGATATACCGCTTACGGTTACAGGCTGGGATAAGGGGGTGTCCGCCACTGCTGCCGCGGTTGTCCGCTGCCGCGGTTGTCCGCTGCCGCCTAGGATGATGCTGGAGTCTCCAGTGCTCTAGAGGGCTCTGGTGACATTTTGTGAGCCCCCCGGCAGTTGGTCTAGGCTTTCCTGTGCGACAGACTTCGGGAAAATGGCCGCCGGAATCTCGGGAGATGAGATTTCAGCACTGAGATCTCATCTCTCGAGATCTTGGTCCCAAGACCTCCATCTGCGCATGCGCCGCCTCCCGTCGGCCATTTTCCCGAAGTCCACCGCACAAGAAAGCATGGACGAACTGCTGGGGGGCTCTGGCCTTTCACAAAATGTCGCCAGAGCCCCCCACAGCACCGGAGAGACCCCTGCAGCACCGGAGACACCCTTGCAGCACCAGAGGCACCCTTGCAGCACAGGAGGCACCCTTGCAGCACCAGAGACACCCCTGCAGAACTGGAGCCCCCCTGCAGCACAGGACACCTGCACACCCCCTCATCTCAGTCTGCAGCAACGCTTCACTCCTGTCTCCAGCAGTGACCCTGCGACCCTGATCCACTGCAGCCACAATCCCCAGTAAGCAATAAGATGCATGGATTATAAGAAGCACCATCAATTTATTTTAAAGTTTTTTTCCTATTTTTCTCCTCAAAATTTGGGGTGTGTCTTATAATCCGGAGCGTCTTACAAAGCGAAAAATACGGTAAGCTTTTCTTTATCTGTTCTGATAAACAGTGAACATCATCTATATATGAAGACACAAAAGAGAATAGTAAAACCAAAAACACTCAGTTTGAAAAAAATGTTGCAGTAATCCGCAAGTGCTAGTAAAAGATGTAAAAAACAGGGTATTTGGTTGATACGTTTTTTGCAAAAAATGTATACTAAGCTGCTCTACCAATCTTCACGGTATACCCTTATCAGAGCAGTCCTAACTAATGTATGCAATCCCTATCTGATGTATTTAAAAACCTGATCATCTGGATCACTGGGGAGTTCCACCACTCCTCTTGGGCTATCTGCACATAAGCTGTTCTACCCTGTATGCACACATGGATTTTTCCTCTCTGAACCCTGTTCACACAGGTTATATACAGATGATCAGGTTTTTAAATACATCAGATAGGGATTGCATACATTAGTTAGGACTGCTCTGATAAGGGTATACCGTGAAGATTGGTAGAGCAGCTTAGTATACATTTTTTGCAAAAAACGTATCAACCAAATACCCTGTTTTTTACATCTTTTACTAGCACTTGCGGATTACTGCAACATTTTTTTCAAACTGAGTGTTTTTGGTTTTACTATTCTCTTTTGTGTCTTCAGGTTTCTTGGTGGTGTGTGAACATGATCATACAGACTTGTTCACTGTGCAAGTAGCCCATGTGTTCCTGTTTCCATAATTGTTCTCTTGTGTCTACAAGACTGGGGAGTTCCACCACTCCTCTTGGGCTATCTGCACATAAGCTGTTCTACCCTGTATGCACACATGGATTTTTCCTCTCTGAACCCTGTTCACACAGGTTATATACAGATGATCAGGTTTTTAAATACATCAGATAGGGATTGCATACATTAGTTAGGACTGCTCTGATAAGGGTATACCGTGAAGATTGGTAGAGCAGCTTAGTATACATTTTTTGCAAAAAACGTATCAACCAAATACCCTGTTTTTTACATCTTTTACTAGCACTTGCGGATTACTGCAACATTTTTTTCAAACTGAGTGTTTTTGGTTTTACTATTCTCTTTTGTGTCTTCAGGTTTCTTGGTGGTGTGTGAACATGATCATACAGACTTGTTCACTGTGCAAGTAGCCCATGTGTTCCTGTTTCCATAATTGTTCTCTTGTGTCTACAAGACTGGGGAGTTCCACCACTCCTCTTGGGCTATCTGCACATAAGCTGTTCTACCCTGTATGCACACATGGATTTTTCCTCTCTGAACCCTGTTCACACAGGTTATATACAGATGATCAGGTTTTTAAATACATCAGATAGGGATTGCATACATTAGTTAGGACTGCTCTGATAAGGGTATACCGTGAAGATTGGTAGAGCAGCTTAGTATACATTTTTTGCAAAAAACGTATCAACCAAATACCCTGTTTTTTACATCTTTTACTAGCACTTGCGGATTACTGCAACATTTTTTTCAAACTGAGTGTTTTTGGTTTTACTATTCTCTTTTGTGTCTTCAGGTTTCTTGGTGGTGTGTGAACATGATCATACAGACTTGTTCACTGTGCAAGTAGCCCATGTGTTCCTGTTTCCATAATTGTTCTCTTGTGTCTACAAGACTGGGGAGTTCCACCACTCCTCTTGGGCTATCTGCACATAAGCTGTTCTACCCTGTATGCACACATGGATTTTTCCTCTCTGAACCCTGTTCACACAGGTTATATACAGATGATCAGGTTTTTAAATACATCAGATAGGGATTGCATACATTAGTTAGGACTGCTCTGATAAGGGTATACCGTGAAGATTGGTAGAGCAGCTTAGTATACATTTTTTGCAAAAAACGTATCAACCAAATACCCTGTTTTTTACATCTTTTACTAGCACTTGCGGATTACTGCAACATTTTTTTCAAACTGAGTGTTTTTGGTTTTACTATTCTCTTTTGTGTCTTCAGGTTTCTTGGTGGTGTGTGAACATGATCATACAGACTTGTTCACTGTGCAAGTAGCCCATGTGTTCCTGTTTCCATAATTGTTCTCTTGTGTCTACAAGACTGGGGAGTTCCACCACTCCTCTTGGGCTATCTGCACATAAGCTGTTCTACCCTGTATGCACACATGGATTTTTCCTCTCTGAACCCTGTTCACACAGGTTATATACAGATGATCAGGTTTTTAAATACATCAGATAGGGATTGCATACATTAGTTAGGACTGCTCTGATAAGGGTATACCGTGAAGATTGGTAGAGCAGCTTAGTATACATTTTTTGCAAAAAACGTATCAACCAAATACCCTGTTTTTTACATCTTTTACTAGCACTTGCGGATTACTGCAACATTTTTTTCAAACTGAGTGTTTTTGGTTTTACTATTCTCTTTTGTGTCTTCAGGTTTCTTGGTGGTGTGTGAACATGATCATACAGACTTGTTCACTGTGCAAGTAGCCCATGTGTTCCTGTTTCCATAATTGTTCTCTTGTGTCTACAAGACTGGGGAGTTCCACCACTCCTCTTGGGCTATCTGCACATAAGCTGTTCTACCCTGTATGCACACATGGATTTTTCCTCTCTGAACCCTGTTCACACAGGTTATATACAGATGATCAGGTTTTTAAATACATCAGATAGGGATTGCATACATTAGTTAGGACTGCTCTGATAAGGGTATACCGTGAAGATTGGTAGAGCAGCTTAGTATACATTTTTTGCAAAAAACGTATCAACCAAATACCCTGTTTTTTACATCTTTTACTAGCACTTGCGGATTACTGCAACATTTTTTTCAAACTGAGTGTTTTTGGTTTTACTATTCTCTTTTGTGTCTTCAGGTTTCTTGGTGGTGTGTGAACATGATCATACAGACTTGTTCACTGTGCAAGTAGCCCATGTGTTCCTGTTTCCATCATCTATATATGGATGCAATAAGCAAATAAGAAGAGTATGTTATTCAGTACCATGGACAGAGATAGTTTGTAATGAAACCTCATTCATAAGTCAGAAATTTCAACAATTTATATTTAGAGGATATGCTAAAGTAGCACACTTAGAAGGCTAAACATATCTGGCTTTTCTATGTAGATAGGTAGAGATGAGCGAAACGGGTCGAAATGTTTCAAAAGTCGCCGACTTTTGGCAAGGTCGGGTTTCATGAAACCTGACCCGACCCCAGTATGGGGTCGGCCATGAAGTCGGCGATCTTTTGAATCTAGAATCGGAATTCCGATACCGATTCCCGATATGTTTATATCGGGAATTGGTATTGGAATTCAGATTTAAGTGGAAAATAAAGAATAAAAATAAAAAATATCGCAATACTTACCCTCTGACGCGCCCTGGTACTAACCGGGAACCTTCCATCCTTAGAATCAGCCTTCCAGGACCTTGCAGTGACGTCGCGGTGACGTCGCGGCTTGTGATTGGCCGCGCGGCCGCCCATGTGACCGCTCGCGCGACCAATCACAAGCCGCGACGTCACCGCGGCTTGTGAGTGCATATGTCTATGTATTTCACTCAGAATGCAGTGTAATTTGCTTTTCAGATTGCTGCACTACATTTCATACAGCATGATACTGTATCTAACACTATGAGTTGCAGTTTGTCACAAATTGCAATATTATATTGCTGAATGGCATACAGTGGTATCAAGTTTTGCCATTAACGTATAAATCATTAAAAAAGGCAACAAAAAGATGAACCTCCCTCAAATTATTCTAGTCTGGTTTGAGGCACGGTGGGGCCACAATTCCTTCGCTCGCACCTCCCAGTCAGGGCGCGAACGTGACAATCAACACATGAATACAGCACCACAACTACAATCAGTACATGAATATAACATCATAAACACTATAAGTACATAAAAACAGCACTAGAACCATTATCTGTACATGATTACATTGCAAAAAGCACCATCAGTGCATTAAGACATCACCAGGACCATCAACAGTACACAAGTACAGTTGTTTTTACAAAAGTTTGCCCCTTCCTCATTTGCTATTCTTTTGCCTGTTTGCCAAACTTAAATATTTCAGATCACCAAACAAATTTAAATATAAGGCAGAGAAAAAAAAGTAAACACAAACTACAGTTTTTAAATGAAGGTCTTTATTATTAAGGAAAAAAGAAATCCAAACCTACAGGGTCCTGTGTGAAAAAGATAATGCCCCCCACACACCTTAAAACATAAATTTACTATAGTTTATCACATCTTTTAATCAAATTCCCTAGCCACACTTAGGTCTGATTACTGCCACATCTGTTCTCAATCAAGAAATCACTTAAATAGAACTTGCCTGACAAAGTGAAGTAGACCAAAAGATCCTCAAAAGCTAGACATCATGCCACAATCCAAAAAAATTAGGGAACAAATGAGAAACAAAGCAATTGAGATGTATCGGTTTGGAACAAGTTATAAAGCCATTTCTAAAGCTTTGGGACTCCAGTGAACCACAATGAGAGCCATTATCCACAAATGGTGAAAACATGGAACAGTGGTGAACCTTGCCAGGAATGGCTGGCCATCTTATAGATGCCTCTCCATTACTAACCTGTGGGCTTGATGTCAGCAGCCATGAAACAGCTGACATCAGCTGGACAACTATTACCTCACTTGCCACTGCCCCAGGGCAAGTGGGAAGAGCTGAGCAAAGCGCCAGAATTGGTGCATCTAATAGATGTCCCTTTTTGTGGGAGGCTGTGAGCTGCTATTTTTAGGCTGGGGGGCAATGTTCATGTCCCCTTATCAGCCTGAGAATGCCAGCCCCTAGCTGTCTGTTTTAGCTTGGCCGGTTGTCAAAAATGAGGGTGAGAGACACTTTTTTTTATTATTTATATAAATAATTTGAAAAAACGGTGTGGGGACTCTTCTATTCTTGATAACCAGCCATGATAAAACTAACAGCTGAGGGTTGCATCTGTCAGTTTTACCTGTGCTGGTTATCAAAAATAGAACAGACCCTTTGTCATTTTTTGAAAATTTATAGCACAGGCGCCGGCTGATAAATACTCTCATCAGCAGTGCCTGCTCTAGCTGTTTTCAGTAGTATGCTGATGGGAGTTGTAGTCACAGCTTACCGCCGATTAGAGTCAGGGTTTGCCACGCTGTCATACAGATGACAGCTTGGCAAACAACGGATGTTCGGGCCCCTCATTAATCTGAATGGGATCCGGGTTCAGGTTTGTGAACTTTTCTCGTACCCGAACCAAAGTTTTTAAGATGTTCGACTGAACCCAACCATTCATGGTTTCGTCCATCACTAGTTAACAGTAGGGTTAAGCGAAACGGGTCGTTCATTTTCAAAAGTCGCCGACTTTTGGCAAAGTCGGGTTTCATGAAACCCGATCCGACCCCTGTGCGGGGTTGGCCATGCGGTACGCGACGTTCGCGCCAAAGTCACGTTTCAATGACGCGAAAAGCGCCATTTCTCAGCCAATGAAGGTGGACGCAGAGTGTGGGCAGCGTGATGACATAGGTCCTGGTCCCCACCATCTTAGAGAAGGGCATTGCAGTGATTGGCTTGCTGTCTGCGGCGTCACAGGGGCTATAAAGGGGCGTTCCCGCCGACCGCCATGTTACTGCTGCTGATCTGAGCTTAGGGAGAGGTTGCTGCCGCTTCGTCAGAAGCAGGGATAGCGTTAGGCAGGGTCCATTAACCACCAAACCGCTTGTGCTGTAGCGATTTCTACTGTCCAACACCACCTTCGGTGTGCAGGGACAGTGGAAGCTACATTTTTTTTTTTTTTTCCTCAGCGCTGTAGCTCATTGGGCTGCCCTAGAAGGCTCCCTGATAGCTGCATTGCTGTGTGTATGCCGCTGTGCAAACCAACTGCTTCTTTCAAAGCACAAATCCTCTTGTTCCTTCCTTTCTGCACAGCTATCTTGTTTGTTTGTCCACACTTTTTATTTAATTTGTGCATCAGTCCACTCCTTATTGCTGCCTGCCATACCTGGCTGAGATTACTGCAGGGAGATAGTAATTGAAGGACAGTTCCTTTTTTTTTTTTTTTTTTTTTTTGTGGGAGATTAAGATTGGCATTTCTGCTAGAGTGCCATCCCTGTCTGTGCCATCCCTCACTCAGTGGGCCATAGAAAGCCTATTTATTTTTTTGCTTGATTTGGGTTCCAAAATCTACCTGAAAAAATCACTGCATCAATCAGTGGGAGAAAAATATTGGCCTCAGGGCTTGTGTGCCACTCCTGACTCCTGTGTGCATCATCACTCACTCAGTGGGCCATAGAAAGCCTATTTTTTTTTTTTGCTTTATTTGGGTTCTAAATTCTACCTGAAAAAATCAATAAATCAATCAGTGGGAGATTAATATTGGCCTTTGGGCTTGTGTGCCAGTCCTAAGCGTGCCATCTCTCTCTCTCAGATAGTGGGCCATAGAAAGCCTATTTATTTTTTTTATTGGGTTTATAAATTTTCCCTGAAAAAAAAAAAAAAAAAAGTGGGAGATTAATATTGGCCTCTTGGCTTGTGTGCCAGTCCTGAGCGTGCCATCTCTCTCACAAATAGTGGGCCATAGTGTTAGGGGTTGAGTTCCCGCTCTGCACAGGGGGAATCTCGGGCCACCTCCGCTGCGGTCTCCCATTCTTGTCCAGCCGCAGTGGAGTCTGCTCAGCAAGGACGTCGGTCCCAGCGTCTTGCTCATTCTCACTCTGTTCTGAGAGTTACTGCTGCTTCTCCAGTCTCTGCTATTAAAGTCTGTGCTGGTCAGCATCGAGCGGACTTCTCTGGGACTAAGTCCTTGTCTGCACGTACTGAGCATGCCCAGCGTAAGGTCTCCCGTTGAAGATCGAGGGTCATGTGCTCAGGCTCTGCAGCACATTCCATTGGTCCTCTTGGCAGGTCCTAGAAGGGCAAAAGTGCTGTGGCCACTTCCTGTGCTGCTGCTATATAAACTGCGCATGACCGCACGGCCATGCGCTAGTATTGTCAAACAATTGCTAATGTGTGTATGTTGTGAGTGCAAGTCGTCCTTGGATACCCCTACCCTATAGTATGACTGTTCGTGGAAGGTGTATGGCTGCTACCTAGCGCCCGACTTATCCTACAGCACTAGTCACACATTATAGCGTCCAGTTGCTGTGACCGCCAGTACGGCGCCGTGCACTTCCTCTGTGCTTTCCTTACCCAAGCCTGGGTGGTTAGTGGCGTTCATCAGTGCGGCACTGCATGCTCTTCTGTTTCATTTCACACCCAGTTGCGGTGTTGCGCCAGCAAGGGTCTAATCGGACTTCAATCCCAGTTGGGGTTGAGTTCGCTGACTACTTGCTCGCGCTTTAGGTGCGGTACCACGGTCCTGTGCCTTAACAGGATTGCTTCTTTCACGCTGGGTGAGGTTAACCCACGTGTGTATACTCTAGTGTACCGCCATATAGTCTGCTAATTGCTAGCAGCAGGTTTTCACCTGCACGGTGGACCCCGGACTGTGAACGCATCTATACCATCTGTCTTGGTGCGTTCCACCAGTCCTAACACATAGAAAGCCTATTTATTTATTTTTTTTGGGTTTTATAAATTCTCCCTGAAAAAAAAAGGGAGATTAATATTGGCCTTTGGGCTTGTGTGCCAGTCCTAAGCGTGCCATCTCTCTCTCTCAGATAGTGGGCCATAGAAAGCCTATTTATTTTTTTTATTGGGTTTATAAATTTTCCCTGAAAAAAAAAAAAAAAAAGTAGGAGATTAATATTGGCCTCTTGGCTTGTGTGCCAGTCCTGAGCGTGCCATCTCTCTCACAAATAGTGGGCCATAGTGTTAGGGGTCGAGTTCCCGCTCTGCACAGGGGGAATCTCGGGCCACCTCCGCTGCGGTCTCCCATTCTTGTCCAGCCGCAGTGGAGTCTGCTCAGCAAGGACGTCGGTCCCAGCATCTTGCTCATTCTCACTCTGTTCTGAGAGTTACTGCTGCTTCTCCAGTCTCTGCTATTAAAGTCTGTGCTGGTCGGCATCGAGCGGACTTCTCTGGGACTAAGTCCTTGTCTGCACGTACTGAGCATGCCCAGCGTAAGGTCTCCCGTTGGAGATCGAGGGTCATGTGCTCAGGCTCTGCAGCACATTCCATTGGTCCTCTTGGCAGGTCCTAGAAGGGCAAAAGTGCTGTGGCCACTTCCTGTGCTGCTGCTATATAAACTGCGCATGACCGCACGGCCATGCGCTAGTATTGTCAAACAATTGCTAATGTGTGTATGTTGTGAGTGCAAGTCGTCCTTGGATACCCCTACCCTATAGTATGACTGTTCGCGGAAGGTGTATGGCTGCTACCTAGCGCCCGACTTATCCTACAGCACTAGTCACACATTATAGCGTCCAGTTGCTGTGACCGCCAGTACGGCGCCGTGCACTTCCTCTGTGCTTTCCTTACCCAAGCCTGGGTGGTTAGTGGCGTTCGTCAGTGCGGCACTGCATGCTCTTCTGTTTCATTTCACACCCAGTTGCGGTGTTGCGCCAGCAAGGGTCTAATCGGACTTCAATCCCAGTTGGGGTTGAGTTCGCTGACTACTTGCTCGCGCTTTAGGTGCGGTACCGCGGTCCTGTGCCTTAACAGGATTGCTTCTTTCACGCTGGGTGAGGTTAACCCACGCGTGTATACTCTAGTGTACCGCCATATAGTCTGCTAATTGCTAGCAGCAGGTTTTCACCTGCACGGTGGACCCCGGACTGTGAACGCATCTATACCATCTGTCTTGGTGCGTTCCGCCAGTCCTAACACATAGAAAGCCTATTTATTTTTTTTTTTTTGGTTTTATAAATTCTCCCTGAAAAAAAAAAGGGAGATTAATATTGGCCTTTGGGCTTGTGTGCCAGTCCTAAGCGTCCCATCTCTCTCTCTCAGATAGTGGGCCATAGAAAGCCTATTTATTATTTTTTTTATTGGGTTTATAAATTTTCCCTGAAAAAAAAAAAAAAAGTGGGAGATTAATATTGGCCTCTGGGCTTGTGTGCCAGTCCTGAGCGTGCCATCTCTCTCACAAATAGTGGGCCATAGAAAGCCTATTTATTTTTTTTTTTTGGTTTTATAAATTCTCCCTGAAAAAAAAAGGGAGATTAATATTGGCCTTTGGGCTTGTGTGCCAGTCCTAAGCGTGCCATCTCTCTCTCTCAGATAGTGGGCCATAGAAAGCCTATTTATTATCTATTTTATTGGGTTTATAAATTTTCCCTGAAAAAAAAAAAAAAAGTGGGAGATTAATATTGGCCTCTGGGCTTGTGTGCCAGTCCTGAGCGTGCCATCTCTCTCACAAATAGTGGGCCATAGAAAGCCTATTTATTTTTTTGGTTGATTTGGGTTCTAAATTCTACCTGAAAAAATCAATAAATCAATCAGTGGGAGATAAATATTGGCCTCTGGGATTGTGTGCCACTCCTGACTCCTGTGTGCGTCATCTCTCACTCAGTGGGCCATAGAAAGCCTATTTTTTGTTTTATTTGTTTTCTAAATTCTCCATGAAAAAATCATTTTATTTTATTTGGTTTCTAAATTCTTCCTGAAAAAATCATTTTTTTTTATTATTTTTTTTCTAAAGTCTCCCTGAAAAAAAAAAAAAATAAATAAAATCAGTGAGAGATTAATATTGCCCTTTCTGCTTGTGTGCCAGTCTTGACTCCTGGGTGTGCCATCTCTCTCTCTCTCTCCAATTGTGGGCCATAGAAAGCCTATTATTTTTTTTGCTTGATTTGGGTTCCAAAATCTACCTGAAAAAATCACTACATCAATCATTGGGAGAACAATATTGGCCTCTGGGCTTGTGTGCCACTCCTGACTCCTGTGTGTATCATCTCTCACTCAGTGGGCCATAGAAAGCCTATTTTTTGTTTTATTTGTTTTCTAAATTCTCCCTGAAAAAATCATTTTATTTTATTTGGTTTCTAAATTCTTCCTGAAAAAATCATTTTTTTTTTATTATTATTTTTTTTCTAAAGTCTCCCTGAAAAAAAAAAAAATCAAATCACTGGGAGATTAATATTGCCCTTTCTGCTTGTGTGCCAGTCTTGACTCCTGGGTGTGCCATCTTTCTCTCTCTCTCCAATTGTGGGCCATAGAAAGCATATTATTTTTTTTAGCTTGATTTGGGTTCCAAAATCTACCTGAAAAAATCACTACATCAATCATTGGGAGAACAATATTGGCCTCTGGGCTTGTGTGCCACTCCTGACTCCTGTGTGCGTCATCTCTCACTCAGTGGGCCATAGAAAGCCTATTTTTTGTTTTATTTGTTTTCTAAATTCTCCCTGAAGAAATCATTTTATTTTATTTGGTTTCTAAATTCTTCCTTAAAAAATCATTTTATTCTATTATTTTTTTTTCTAAAGTCTCCCTGAAAAAAAAACAAAAAAACAAATCAGTGGTAGATTAATATTTACATTTGTGCTTCAGTGACAGTCCTGCGCGTGTGGCATCTCTCTCATTTGTTGCCACCAAAAACAGAGTGTGTAACATTGTGCCTGATTTTCCTTGCGGTCTCACCCACCTGTAAAGGGGTAGCTAAATCATACTGAAGTTATAGCTCACCGTGTAAGTTGTGTGACAGCAACAAATACCGTTAGTTTAGTTACGTTTTTAAAACAATGAGGAAGTCTGGTGGAAGAGGTCGTGGCCGGGGGCTTTCATTGTCAGCTGGTGGTCGTGGGAAAAAAAATATTGCACCTAAGTCTGGAGCTGTGGAGCCAGGTTCGTCGTCTGGCTACACAAGGCCTCGAACGCTCCCTTTTCTGGGAGTAGGAAAACCGCTTTTAAAGCCGGAGCAGCAAGAGCAAGTTTTGGCTTATCTTGCTGACTCAGCCTCTAGCTCTTTTGCCTCCTCTCGTGAAACTGGTAAATGTAAAAGCAGCGCGTCGTTAGTGGATGTTCACGGTCAGGGACAAGTCGCTTCCTTGTCCTCTTCAGCAAAAACAACAACAGAGAAGAATGCAGCAGGCGACACAATGGGTTACTCCATGGAGCTCTTTACACATACCGTCCCTGGCTTAGAAAGTGAAGCAGTTAACAGTCCATGCCCATTACAAGTTGAATCTGACATGGAGTGCAGTGATGCACAGCCACAGCCAGACTACTATGCTGGTCCTTTGACTCAGACCACAACATTGCCCTCGCAGGGTAATGATCAAGAATCAGACCCTGATGAGACTATGTTGCCCCATCACGAACGCTATACCACCGACCGACACGGTGACACAGACGAAGTTGCACACGAGCTACAAAAAGAGGTAATAGATGACCCAGTTCTTGACCCCGATTGGCAGCCATTGGGGGAACAGGGTGCAGGCGGCAGCAGTTCTGAAGCGGAGGAGGAGGGGCCGCAGCAGGCATCAACATCGCAACAGGTTCCATCTGCCGGGCCCGTATCTTGCCCAAAACGCGTGGCAAAGCCAAAACCTGTTGGAGGACAGCGTGACCATCCGGTTAAAGCTCAGTCTGCAATGCCTGAAAAGGTATCCGATGCTAGAAAGAGTGCAGTCTGGCATTTTTTTAAACAACATCCAATTGATCAGCGCAAAGTCATCTGTCAAAAATGTTCAACTACCTTAAGCAGAGGGCAGAATCTGAAAAGTCTCAATACAAGTTGCATACATAGACATTTAACCACCATGCATTTGCAAGCTTGGACTAACTACCAAACGTCCCTTAAGGTTGTAGCACCCTCGGCCAATGAAGCTAGTCAGCAACGCAACATCCCTTCCGGCAGTGTAGGGCCACCATTTTCCGCACCACCTGCAGTATCTGTGCAGGTTTCTTTGCCAGGCCAAAGCAGTCAGGGTCAGGGAATCACCAGTTTCGTAGTAGGAAACACTGCATCTAGGGCACCGGCGGCAACAATACCATCTCCCACCGTCTCTCAGTCTGCCATGTCCACCGGCACCCCCGCTAGTTCCACGATCTCCAGCTCTCCAGTCCAGCTCACCCTACATGAGACTATGGTTAGAAAAAGGAAGTACTTAGCCTCGCATCCACGTACACAGGGTTTGAACGCCCACATAGCTAGACTAATCTCGTTAGAGATGATGCCCTACCGGTTAGTTGAAAGCGAAGCTTTCAAAGCCCTGATGGACTACGCTGTACCACGCTACGAGCTACCCAGTCGACACTTTTTTTCCAGAAAAGCCATCCCAGCCCTCCACCAGCATGTTAAAGAGCGCATCGTCCATGCACTCAGGCAATCTGTGAGCACAAAGGTGCACCTGACAACAGATGCATGGACCAGTAGGCATGGCCAGGGACGTTACGTGTCCATCACGGCACACTGGGTGAATGTTGTGGATGCAGGGTCCACAGGGGACAGCAATTTTGGGACAGTTCTGCCTAGCCCACGGTCTAGGAAACAGTTGGCTGTAGCCGTTCGCACCCCCTCCTCCTCCTCCTCGTCCTCCTGCAGAAGCGAGAGCTCGTCCACAGACCGCAGTCGCACAACCACTCCATCCGCAGCTGCCACTGTTGCACACCAGGTCTCCCATTATGGGGCAGCTACTGGCAAACGTCAGCAAGCTGTATTAGCTATGAAGTGCTTGGGCGACAACAGACACACCGCGGAAGTTCTGTCCGAGTTCTTGCAGAAAGAAACGCAGTCGTGGCTGGGCACTGTAGATCTTGAGGCAGGCAAGGTAGTGAGTGATAACGGAAGGAATTTCATGGCTGCCATCTCCCTTTCCCAACTGAAACACATTCCTTGCCTGGCTCACACCTTAAACCTGGTGGTGCAGTGCTTCCTGAAAAGTTATCCGGGGTTATCCGACCTGCTCCTCAAAGTGCGTGGACTTTGCTCACATATCCGCCGTTCGCCCGTACACTCCAGCCGTATGCAGACCTATCAGCGTTCTTTGAACCTTCCCCAGCATCGCCTAATCATAGACGTTGCAACAAGGTGGAACTCAACACTGCACATGCTTCAGAGACTGTGCGAACAGAGGCGGGCTGTTATGTTTTTGTGGGAGGATACACATACACGGGCAGGCAGTAGGATGGCAGACATGGAGTTGTCAGGTGTGCAGTGGTCGAAGATTCAAGACATGTGTCAAGTCCTTCAGTGTTTTGAGGAATGCACACGGCTGGTTAGTGCAGACAACGCCATAATAAGCATGAGCATCCCCCTAATGCGTCTGCTGATGCAAAGTTTGACGCACATAAAGGATCAGGCGTCTGCAGCTGAGGAAGAGGAAAGCCTTGATGACAGTCAGCCATTGTCTGGCCAGGGCAGTGTACAGGACAAGGTAGCGGGCGAAGAGGAGGAGGAGGACGAGGAGGATGATGGGGATGATTATATTTTTAATGAGGAAGCTTTTCCGGGGTCACTGGAAATTGTTGGCGCGGCAAGGCCGGGTTCTGGTTTTTGGAGGGACACAAGTGACGTGGATTTGCCTGAAACTGCCCCTCAACCAAGCACAACCGCAGATTTGAGAACTGGAACTTTGGCCCACATGGCGGATTATGCCTTACGTATCCTCAAAAGGGACACACGCATTACTAAAATGATGAACGATGATGATTACTGGTTGGCCTGCCTCCTTGATCCTCGCTATAAAGGCAAATTGCAAAATATAAAGCCACATGAGAACTTGGAAATAATATTAGCAACCAAACAATCAACTCTTGTTGACCGTTTGCTTCTGGCATTCCCTGCACACAGCGCCCGTGATCGTTCTCACACGAGCTGCAGGGGCCAGCAGACCAGAGGTGTTAGAGGGGCAGAAATCAGAAGTGGCATTGGCCAGAGGGGTTTTCTGACCAGGTTGTGGAGTGATTTTGCTATGACCGCAGACAGGACAGGTACTGCAGCATCAATTCAAAGTGACAGGAGACAACATTTGTCCAGTATGGTTACAAACTATTTTTCATCCCTTATCGACGTTCTCCCTCAACCGTCATTCCCATTTGATTACTGGGCATCCAAATTAGACACCTGGTCAGAATTGGCAGAATATGCATTGCAGGAGCTTGCTTGCCCGGCAGCTAGTGTCCTATCAGAAAGAGTATTCAGTGCTGCAGGTTCAATACTAACAGAAAAAAGGACTCGTCTGGCTACCCAAAATGAAGATGATCTAACCTTCATTAAAATGAACCACAACTGGATTTCGAAATCTTTTGCCCCACCTTGCCCGGCTGACACCTAGCTTTCCTATGAAAAGGTCTTGCCTGTGGACTATTATGAATGACTTTTCCAATATCGTAATTTGCTGCACCTGATTGTCCAGCATACAACATGTTTACACCTCCCTAAATGGCCAAACTCCCCACACGGGGCCGTGGTATCGCCACTTGGCGCCAGCACCCGTGAGAGTGCTGTTTTTTTCTGAAGAGGTGGGTGTGCCCGCTTTTGGTCGACGGCACTGCCACTGGGTCCCTCATAGTACAATAAAGTGTCTCTGGCGGTGGTGGTGCGCACCCAACGTCAGACACACCGTTGTAATATGAGGGGCCCTGGGCCTGTACCGCCGGCCACAAGACAGTTCCCCCCCCCAGCTCAAACAGTGCTCTACCACTTGCAAAATTATCTCTCACAGCTCCACCAATGTTTAGTCTATGCGCTGACATCCTTCAATGCCTGGCACTGACAATACCATTGTATTGACATTTTTGTTATGTTAGGCCTTCGAAGCCTGTCTGCGGTCCCTCCTTCCACTAGGCCTCCACTGACCATTGTACTGCTGCCCGTGTACCCCTGGAACCAATTTTAAATTGCCAACAGCCCAATTTTGTTATGTTAGGCCTTCCAAGCCTGTCTGCAGTCCCTTCTTTCTACTACTACTACACTGACCAGACCACTGCTGCCCGTGTACCCCTGGAACCAATTTTAAATCGCCAACAGCCCTATTTTTTTATGTTAGGCCTTCGATGCCTGTCTGCGGTCACTCCTTCCACTAGGCCTCCACTGACCACACCACTGCTGCCCGTGTACCCCTGGAACCAATTTAAAATTGCCTACAGCCAGCCCAATTTTTTTATTTTAGGCCTTCGATGCCTGTCTGCGGTCCGTTCTTTCTACTACTACTACACTGACCAGGCCACTGCTGCCCGTGTTCCCCTGGAACCAATTTAAAATTGCCAACAGCAATGTGTTATTATGTTAGGCCTTTGATGCCTGTCTGCGGTCACTCCTTCCACTAGGCCTCCACTGACCACACCACTGCTGCCCGTGTACCCCTGGAACCAATTTAAAATTGCCTACAGCCAGCCCAATTTTTTTATTTTAGGCCTTCGATGCCTGTCTGCGGTCCCTTCTTTCTACTACTACTACACTAACCAGGCCACTGCTGCCCGTGTTCCCCTGGAACCAATTTAAAATTGCCAACAGCAATGTGTTATTATGTTAGGCCTTCGATGCCTGTTTGCGGTCACTCCTTCCACTAGGCCTCCACTGACCACACCACTGCTGCCCGTGTACCCACGGAACCAATTTTAAATTGCCTACAGCCATGTGTTATTATGTTAGGCCTTCGAAGCCTGTCTGTGGTCCCTCCTTCCACTAGGCCTCCACTGACCACACCACTGCTGCCCGTGTACCCACGGAACCAATTTAAAATTGCCTACAGCCATGTGTTATTATGTTAGGCCTTCGATGCCTGTCTGCGGTCACTCCTACCACTAGGCCTCCACTGACCACACCACTGCTGCCCGTGTACCCCTGGAACCAATTTAAAATTGCCTACAGCCAGCCCAATTTTTTTATTTTAGGCCTTCGATGCCTGTCTGCGGTCCATTCTTTCTACTACTACTACACTGACCACACCACTGCTGCCCGTGTACCCCTGGAACCAATTTAAAATTGCCTACAGCCATCTGTTATTATGTTAGGCCTTCGAAGCGTGTCTGCGGTCCTTCCTTCCAATAGTTCTCCACTGACCAGACCAATGCTGGCCGTGTACCCCTGGAACCCAGCTGAAAGTGCATGTAGCCTCCTTTTTTTCTTTGTTTTATATTTAGAAAGCCCAGATGAACTACGCTGTGCAACGGTTCAAGCTACCCAGTCGACATTTCTTTTGCGAGAAAAGCCATCCCAGCCCTCCACCGGCATGAAAAAGTCTGCATTGTCATAGCACTCAGGCAATCAAACAGTAGAAAGGTGCACCTGACACGAGACGCATGGACCAGTAGGCATGTCCACAAAAAGTTACGTGTCCATTACGGCGCACTGGGTTAATGTGTTGGATGCATGGTCCACAGGGGACAGCCTACAAAGTCTGTCTGCAGTCCCTAATTCCAATTTTCCTCCGCTGACCACACCACTGCTGCCCGTGTACCCCTCGAACCTATTTTTAATTGCATAGAGCATTCTTTTTTTAATAGTAGGCGTACAAAGTCTATCTGCGGTCCACTATTGAAATTGTCCTCCACTGCCCAGAGCACTGCTGCTTGTGTACCCCTGTAACTTTTTTAAGCTGCAGTGAGCCACATTTTTGGGTTAAGTCCTACTACCTGTGTCTGTCTGCGCCACTCAATTCAGCTGTGTTCCTTTGAAAAAAGCTGAACGTCAATAGTCTTGTTTTCAGCCTCTAGGAATTTTAAAACTGCATTGGGGGTACAACTTTGGTAGGGCCTACTAACGGTGTCTGCCTCCCCAAGGTGTGCCCCAGGTTTCCTCGCCATTGCTTCGATCTTAATGCTCTCGTTTAGTAGTTGTTGGAAACTACACTGCATTAGGCCTACAAATTGGGTATGGGGTGTAGAGAGATGGTGTGTTCCACTCCAAGGTGTTCCCCAGGTATCCTCTCCATTGCTTCGATCTTCATGCTCTCGTTTAGTAGTTGTTGGAAACTACACTGCATTAGGCCTACAAATTGGGTATGGGGTGTAGAGAGATGGTGTGTTCCACTCCAAGGTGTTCTCCAGGTTGCCTTTCCTGAGCTTCGATCTTCCGGCTCTCGTTTAGTAGTTGTTGGAAACTACACTGCATTAGGCCTACAAATTGGGTATGGGGTGTAGAGAGATGGTGTGTTCCACTCCAAGGTGTTCTCCAGGTTGCCTTTCCTGAGCTTCGATCTTCCGGCTCTCGTTTAGTAGTTGTTGGAAACTACACTGCATTAGGCCTACAAATTGGGTATGGGGTGTAGAGAGATGGTGTGTTCCACTCCAAGGTGTTCTCCAGGTTGCCTTTCCTGAGCTTCGATCTTCCGGCTCTCGTTTAGTAGTTCTTGGAAACTACACTGCATTAGGCCTACAAATTGGGTATGGGGTGTAGAGAGATGGTGTGTTCCACTCCAAGGTGTTCCCCAGGTTTCGTCCACATTGCTTCGGTCTTCCGACTCTCGTTTAGTAGTTGTAGAAAACTACACTGCATTAGGCCTACAAATTGGGTATGGGGTGTAGAGAGATGGTGTGTTCCACTCCAAGGTGTTCCCCAGGTTTCCTCTCCATTGCTTCGATCTTCATGCTCTCGTTTAGTAGTTGTTTGAAACTACACTGCATTAGGCCTACAAATTGGGTATGGGGTGTAGAGAGATGGTGTGTTCCACTCCAAGGTGTTTTCCAGGTTGCCTTTCCTGAGCTTCGATCTTCCGGCTCTCGTTTAGTAGTTCTTGGAAACTACACTGCATTAGGCCTACAAATTGGGTATGGGGTGTAGAGAGATGGTGTGTTCCACTCCAAGGTGTTCTCCAGGTTGCCTTTCCTGAGCTTCGATCTTCCGGCTCTCGTTTAGTAGTTGTTGGAAACTACGCTGCATTAGGCCTACAAATTGGGTATGGGGTGTAGAGAGATGGTGTGTTCCACTCCAAGGTGTTCCCCAGGTTTCCTCTCCATTGCTTCGATCTTCATGCTCTCGTTTAGTAGTTGTTGGAAACTACGCTGCATTAGACCTACAAATTGGGTATGGGGTGTAGAGAGATGGTGTGTTCCACTCCAAGGTGTTCTCCAGGTTGCCTTTCCTGAGCTTCGATCTTCCGGCTCTCGTTTAGTAGTTGTTGGAAACTACACTGCATTAGGCCTACAAATTGGGTATGGGGTGTAGAGAGATGGTGTGTTCCACTCCAAGGTGTTCTCCAGGTTGCCTTTCCTGAGCTTCGATCTTCCGGCTCTCGTTTAGTAGTTGTTGGAAACTACGCTGCATTAGGCCTACAAATTGGGTATGGGGTGTAGAGAGATGGTGTGTTCCACTCCAAGGTGTTCCCCAGGTTGCCTTTCCTGAGCTTCGATCTTCCGGCTCTCGTTTAGTAGTTGTTGGAAACTACACTGCATTAGGCCTACAAATTGGGTATGGGGTGTAGAGAGATGGTGTGTTCCACTCCAAGGTGTTCCCCAGGTTGCCTTTCCTGAGCTTCGATCTTCCGGCTCTCGTTTAGTAGTTGTTGGAAACTACACTGCATTAGGCCTACAAATTGGGTATGGGGTGTAGAGAGATGGTGTGTTCCACTCCAAGGTGTTCTCCAGGTTGCCTTTCCTGAACTTCTATCTTCAGGCTCTCATTAAATTGTGGTTAAATGGAACAACTGCATTTGGCGTACTAGTTGGTTTGGGGCCTACTATCGGTGTCTGCCACTCCTTGCTGTTCTCCTGGTTTCCTGTCCTGAAATTCCATTTTCAGGCTCTCGTTAAGTAGTTGTTAATGTTAGACTGCATTTGGCCTACTAGTTGGGTTGGGGCCTACTATCGGTGTCTGCCACTCCTTGCTGTTCTCCTCCACTGAACAAAGCTGTGCCGCCTGTTTACTACGGTTGCCAATTTTGAACTGCATTTCGACTACTTACTGATTTGGGCCTACTCTCTGTGTCAGCCTCTCATTCCAGTTGTCCTCCACTGCAATGCCCCCTGGTTAGTCCTGTTACCAATTTTGAACTGCATTTAGCCAACTTTATTCTTTGGGCCTATATCTGTGTTTCCTCCTCATCCTGCCCATTGCCCAGCCAGTGATAGATGAGTCTGCTGGTACATTGACCCATAACGCAAAATTCCCCGTGCACGCTACACAGCAAGATTGTGACCCTGCTGAAAGTCAGGTTCCTCTTCCCGCATACCATACCACCTTACACGGGGACAAAGAGGTAGGTGCAGATGAAAGTGCAGGTTCCTTCATCAGGTGGGGGGAGGAATACTAGTTGGCGACGTCACTGGCACAGGGCCTCTCATAGTACGCAAAAGTGTTGCTGCCGGTGGGAGGCGCCCCCGCCGTGCAAACACACCGCTGTACTTTGAGGGGCCCTGTGCCAGTGCCAATGCCAACGAGTGGGCCCCCCCTGCTTGCTCAGGATCACAGCACTTGCAAAGTTGAAATACTTACCTCTCCCTGCTCCACTGCCGTGACGTGGTCCAGATTTACTGGGCCCACTAATTACTTGAACCAGCCCTACCCCCCACAACTTTAGCCAAATGACCCCCAATTTCAAATGCCTTCCAATTATTATAAGCTAAATTACGATTGACAAGCTTCTGTAACAAGAATGGATGTTTTTGCCATTAAAATGGGCAGTGTAGGTGTTTTCCTGGCCTCCACTCACTGCCGACTATGCTCCCCCATTGACTTGCATTGGGTTTCGTGTTTCGGGCGATACCCGACTTTTCGCCATAATCGGCCGATTCCACTCGACTCGACTTCTAAGATAGTCGGGTTTCGCGAAACATGACTCAACTCTAAAAAGGTCAAGGTCACTCAACCCTAGTTAACAGTTATCATCAGACTGCGGACCATAGAGGAACCATAATACTGATTAGACAAAGGTAGAAGCACTATTAAACCTTTAAAAAGTAGGTTAATTTTTGTGAGATATTATGTTTTATGACCTTTAATTCTGAGCTCAAAAGACCTCTTAGAAGTGTGCAGCTCAGGCAGGGTTGCCACTATAAATTTCGGGGTCCCATACTGGCAAAATTTTCGGGGCCCCCTTGAGACTCCGCCCAGGCTCCACCCCAGCCCCGCTTCCACACTCCACCCCTCGAACTGGCCATAGTCCCACCGCTCTCTCTTGGAAAATCTCCACTTTTTGCTATCTATATGTGAGTACGCTGAACATTAAAAGAAACTTTGCTTTGAACTTTCCTGGGTCACTGCCTGTCTGTCACTCTGCATCAACCCTGCTGCACTACATATGGTTGGAGAATGCGAGCACTGTGAGGCATGCTCCAAAGCATCATGAATGTCGGTTATAAGGCCTACAACGCTACAGCCCAAGCAGGCTGACAAGATGGATGAAATACTAAGACAGTTGGCCCTTACTCAAGTGCAACAGCAGAAGTTGCAGGAGTTTCAGCAGCAGCAAACCAACAATTTGATTCTGCAGCAGGTTGCGGCTCTGTGAGAGACGTCCTCCCAAGCGACCATGGTCCATTCGGAGGCCCAGTATAAAGTGTGGTCAGCTCTGAGAAAGATAAGTCCTGAGGATGATTTGAAGGTGTTCCTAACCTTGTTTGAACGGACAGTCGAGTGTTAGAGCTTGCCGTTGTCCCAGTGGGTTGAAGTGGTTGACCCCTTCCTGATGTGAGATGCCCAGAAGGCCTACTTGTACCTCAGTCCTGGACTATGAGAAACGAAGAGGTCAGATCCTTGCCCAACTGGGGGTTAACACTTATGTTCGTGCACAATGGGTGTTCAAATGGTCCTTTGTGGAGACTTGACCCTCCAGGTCTCAGGCATATGACTTGTTGTAGCTGGTCAAAAAATGGCTTCAGCCTGAGACTTTAACCCCATTCCAGATGGTAGAGAGGGTGGTGGTTGACTGGCTGGTGAGGGCTCTGCCAGCAGCCATACAGCATTGGGTGGGGCAAGGGGACTCGGGCACTCTGGACCTGGTGGTTGGACTTGTTGAGCGGTATACGGCCACTCAGGACTTTATATGGGACACTGCTCCATTTCAGCTGTCACGCCGTGCATCGCCAGCCCAGGAGCCTGGGAAAGGTCCCCGACCCTCTACTGGTGTCAGCGAAAACTAAGCCCATAATGAGGGGGTAACCCAAAGTGAAAATGATTAGACCCACTTCCCTTAAATGGCCCCAAGGTCTAGTCGTGCGACAGCTATTAAGTGCTGGAGGTACTAAGGGCTCAGACATGAGACTACCAACTGTCCCCTGACAGATGAACCCATGGACTGTGGGTATATTCGCCATGTGTCTATGTATGCCCAACCAGTCTGCACTGCCCCTACAGGCACTGCAGGCAGCGAACCCCAACTGTGCCAGGTACTCGTCAACTTGTACCAAACGGAGGTTCCCTTGGACTCGGGGAGCTTAGTGACTCTGGTCCATGGGTCGCCTGTTGACGGGGACAACCCCAATGAACGGAAAGTCGGGGTGGTGTGTATACATGGGCAACTCCACAAGTACCCGACTGCAGAGGTTAATTTTTCCACACCTTGTGGAGTAATCAAACGTGGTGGGAGTGGTGAAGACTAGGGTTGAGCGAAACGGGTCGGCCATTTTCAGAAGTCGCCGACTTTTGGCAAAGTCGGGTTTCATGAAACCCAACCCGACCCCTGTGTGGGGTCGACCATGAGGTCGGCGATCTTCTGAATCTGGTATCGGAATTCCGATACAGAGTTCCGATATGTTTGCAATATCGGAAATCGGTATCGGAATCCATATTTAAGTGTAAAATAAAGAATTAAAATAAAAAATATTGCTATACTCACCCTCTGACGCGCCCTGGTACTAACCGGCAGCCTTCCTTCCTTAGAATCAGCGCGTGAAGGGCCTTAGATGACGTCGCGGCTTGTGATTGGTCGCGCGACCGCCCATGTGACCGCTCGCGCGACCAATCACAAGCCGTGACGTCACCGAAGGTCCTTCAAGCGCTGATTCTTAGGAAGGAAGGCTGCCGGAAAGAAGCAGGGCGCGTCCAAGGGTGAGTATATACCTAATAGGAATATACTCACCCTCGGACGCGCCCTGCTTCTTTCCGGCAGCATTCCTTCCTAAGAATCAGCGCTTGAAGGACCTTCGGTGACGTCGCGGCTTGTGATTGGTCGCGCGAGCGGTCACATGGGCGGTCGCGCGACCAATCACAAGCCGCGACGTCATCTAAGGCCCTTCACGCGCTGATTCTAAGGAAGGAAGGCTGCCGGTTAGTACCAGGGCGCGTCAGAGGGTGAGTATAGCAATATTTTTTATTTTAATTCTTTATTTTACACTTAAATATGGATCCCAGGGCCTGAAGGAGAGTTTCCTCTCCTTCAGACCCTGGGAACCATTGGAAACCCAATGCACTGCACTGGGTTTCGTGTTTCGGCCGACCCCGACCCCGACTTTTTTATAGGATCGGCCGATTTCACTCGACCCAACTTTTGAAAAAGTCGGGTTTCGTGAAACCCGACCCGATCCTATAAAAGTAAAAGTCGCTCAACCCTAGTGAAGACCCTTCCATATGGGATTGTGTTGGGAAAAGACTTGACCTTATTCTGGTCCCTGTGGGAGACCAGAGTTTACCCTCCCAAGGTAAATGTTATTCCGGGCGTGGAACTTGAAGATCCCTAGTTAAGGATACCTGCCGTAGGGACAGAGTGTAACCCCTGTAGATTTCCCCTAGAGGTATTGGCAGGAGAGGTTGAGGAGACCCAATTGATCCCCGAGCTGGAAGTGTCCCCTGGTAAGTTTGGGAAAGCTCAACTCCAGGATCATACTCTGACCCGGGCATGAGAAAGGGTGATAGAGATAAATGGAGTGGCTCAGCAACCAGGTGCCAAGGCTGTTTTTCCCCGCATGGCTATCCACCAGGATTTATTTTACAGGGTGGATAAAATCCGGGATGAGGTGGTGGAACAACTAGTAGTTGATCTCACCAAGGGTTATTGGCAGGTGCCTCTTACGGAGTTGGCAAAAGAAAAGACCACCTTCGTAACACCGGAGGGTCTGTACCACTCTGTCATCTTGCCCTTTGGACTACATAGGGCTCCAGCCACGTTCCAGAGGCTGATGGACATAGTACTAGAACCCCATCGGAAGTATGCATGATTGTACTTGGATGACATCATCATCTTTAGTATGGGCTAGCATACCCACTTGTCTCGGTACAAGCAGTCGTAGATTCTCTCAGAGCCGCTGGCTTGACAACGAATCCTAAGAAATGTGCAATAGGGCTTCAGGAAGCCCAGTAGTTAGGGTATGTGATTGGCCGTGGGGTTATCAAACCACAAATAACTAAAATTGAGGCCATATAAAACTGGCCCCAACCTGTTACCATCATCGGATATTACTGAAGGTTTATACCAAATTTCTCTGGGAGAATAATGCCCCTAACCGATCTCCTAAAGGGAAAGAAATCGGTCATGGTGCGGTGGAATCCTCAAGCGGAGGAAGCGTACCAGTCCATGAAGGTGGCGCTGTGCGGGCAGCCCATCCTCATCAGCCCCAACTTCAAGAGAGGTTTCATCGTGCAGACTGATGCCTCTAACATGGACCTAGAAGCGGTCCTGTCACAGGAGGTGAACATAGAGGAACATCCAGTCACCTTCCTAAGTAGGAAACTCACCCCGGCCGAGAAGAATTATATAGTGTAGTGGAAAAGGAGTGCCTTGCCATCAAGTGGGCCTTGGAGTCCCTATGCTATTATTTGCTCTGTCTACCATTTCACTTGGTGACAGATCATTCACCCTTGGTCTGAATGAGACATGCCAAGGAGAGGAATAATGGGGTCACCAGATGGTTCCTATCCTTGCAAAATTTCAATTTCACTGTGGAACATCGCACAGGAAAGGTGCAAGGGAATGCGGATGCCCTGTCACGGGCACCCTGTATGGTGACAAGTGTTCAACCCCACAAGTTTGAATGAAGGAGGGGGATATGCAAAGCAGTGAGGAAGATCCCCTAAGATACGCATAGAAGCATATTGAGGCCGTAGGTGTGCATTGCAGTGACAGGCATAACTGTCATTGCAGTGCAAAATAAAAGTAACTTTTGGTCATGGACAACCTATTTGCCCAAAGCAGATTTAAGAAAACCTGCCATGGGATTTTTATTTTTGGAGCGGACTACAGGATGGTAGTGGGTTCGGTCTGCTTCTTCCCGGGCAGGTCTTACAAATGGCCTACAGATTCCTGGTAAAAACCTTGCAGCAAAGGGTTTGGTGTGTCAGTCTTGGTTTGCAAACTGCAGAGCTCTGCAGAACTTCATCCTGTGAGAAGTAACTCGGAGCCAAGCGGAGCCAAAAGGTCTGACACCCCTCAGCATACATGGTGGTGCAGTCACCCACGGCAACCAGTCTCAGATACGAACCTTCTTGTTTCCAGGCTGTCATCCAGAGGATACCATTTGCTTTTGTTTGTGAGTATGCTAAACATTAAAAGAGACTTAGCTTTGAACTTTCCTGGGTCACTGCTTTTCTGTCACACTGCACCAACCGTGTTCCACTGCAGTGTCCTCACATTGTCCTTCCTTTTTTATTCTGCTTCTTTCCATACTGTGCCCTCACACTATCCCTCCAACTATATAGGGTCCGCTCCCTCCCATACTGTGCTATCACACTGTCTCTCCTACTAATTACTGCCCACCTCCCACACTGTCTTCCTGCTTTTCATCACTTAGTATACTGCCCCCTACCATACTATGCCCTCACAATGTCCCTCCTTTATACTACCCCCTCCCATACTGTGCCCACATACTGTCCCTCTCTCTATACACTGCCTTTCTTAAATTTAGTGCACTCGCACTGTGCCTTTTTCTGCATACTAAACGCCCCCCACATACTGCACACTCACACTATCTCTTTTTTTAAATGATGCCCTCTTTCTTACTGTGCCCTCACACTATGTTAGGGCTAGCGGAACGCACCAAATAATTAAATAGATATAATAAGGTGCGCTCACAGCCCGGGGTCCACTGTGCAGAGATGGAACCTGCTGCTAAGTAATAACGGACTATATGGCGGTACGATGAGGATATAGACATGGGTTAACTTCACCCTGTATGAAAAAAGAGATCCCTGTTAAGTCACAGGGTCGCGGTACCACACAGAGAGCGCAAGCAAGGAACCACAGAACTCTATCCCAGGACACAGGATTAGAGTTAGTGTAGACCTCTTGCGATCGACACCACAATTGGGGTATCAGAGGTAACTAATATGCACAGAAGTGCATGCTGTGCCACACTAGCAGACGCCACTAACCACCCAGACTTGGGTAAGGTAAGCGCTCTAATAGCGCACGGCGCTGCACTGGCGGTCACAGCAGTTAGACGCTGTTTCGTGTGTTAAAGCTGTGAGTTCAGCCGGGCACTGGATTACAGCCATACACCTTACGCGAACAGTCATACAAAAGGGATGGGTTTTTTAAGGAACGACTTGCACTCATCAACACACACACGATAACAATTGTATACTAGCGCATGGCCGTGTGGCCATGCAAACCTTTTATAGCTGCAGCAACTTCAAGACCTTCCGAGAAGGACCAATGGGAGTCTGCCACAGAAGAAAAACATCTTTAGGACCTTCCTAGAGGACCAATGGGATTAGCTGCAGTATCTAAGCATGTGACCCCCGACCTCCAATGGGAGGTCATCCTGTGGGCATGCTCAGAAAGGGAAAATCTGGACTTAGTCCCAGAAAGACCTGCTTGCTGCTGAACATTGCTGGCTACAAGAACAGAGCCTGGAAGGGCAGTAGTAACCAGTCATCCAGTATTAGCTTGAGCTAGATGCTGGGACTGACTTCTCCGCTGAGCAGACTCCACTGCGGCTGGAGAAGAATGGGAGACCGCAGCGGAGATGGTTCGAGATTCCCGCTGTGCAGAGGCGGGTACTCGACACCTAACACACTGGCCCTCATTTTGTATACTGCCCTCTTCCTATGCTGAGTACTCACACTTTTCATCAGTTTGTATAGCGCTCCCACGCTGTGTCCTCACAATATCCTTCCTTCTGATTACTGCCCCCATTGATAATGTGTCTTCACCCTATCCTTTATTCTGTATACTGACACGCTACCATATTTGGATTATAAACTGTTCTTTCATCTATATACTAACCTCGTCCCCTTACTGTGCCTTCACACTGTCCCTCCTGTAAACCACCCCCTCACTCTGTACACTGCTATGTGGTCTGGCAGCGGTAGTGCTTGGGTGAAGGATATAAAATAAAATAATGGCTGTTTAATACTGGTGCTGCCCTGCACTATCTGCCCTCCTAGGCATAGGACCTCCAATGCATAGTGGCAAATACAGCCATGAATTCAGGTATTCACAGAATTAAATTATAAAATGTGATAAAGAATCACAAAATAAGCTATATTTTTATTTCACTCATTACGAACAATGGCAGGCAGACATAACATACATTACTCAGACAATGGATAGCCTTTTACTTTGCAAAAGCTGAGACCAAAATATTTATAAAAATCAATGTTAGTTTGCACTCCACAATAAAACATGTAAAAGATTTTAATGTTATTGCAAAGCCCAAGATAGTCTTCAAATTCTATCATTTTAAATCTACATTTTCTTTACATTTTTGTCCATTTTATGTTACATTGTCCCCTGTTTTTAAGTCTGGGATCACTTTCCAGTGGGTGATTTGATAGGAGCTTGTATTATCACGCACATGTAAGTAGAGATGAACCTAAAATCTGGATAAGGATTAAGATGGAAAAATTCAAAAATGTTTTGTAAAATGACCAACAATGTATAGAAAAGGGAGGGGACAATAATATTTAAGGAATAAACAATGCCTTTATTGGAGGTGATTTGGCAAAAAAGTGGCACTATATAAAAAGGTGCCCGCACACATACAAACATAAACAAAAATAAAAGACAAGTGAAACATATATGAATAAATAAAACAAGATAGGGACCACTTAAAAATTACTAGGTATAAGGGGACTGAGAAAATAATAATAACAAATAATAATCCATTACAATAAAATACATGAATAACTAGAATTGTTGATACAGTCCCATAAGAATACCCTATTAAATAACACACCAAGGGTATAATTAATACCGTAAATATACTAAAAATTTTTTTTTATATTTCACACCCTATATGCAATAATTAGATGTAATATGGCAACTGCTCACATCCACATAGTCCAAATGAAAAAGATAATATTAATATTTGGATTTAATTATCTGACACAATATATGCAGTGTATAGAGGTATTAACAATTACCGCTCAGAATCTCCTAAAACTCATGATGGACCATGAAAACAAGCAGTGAAACCTAAAAAAAGTTGTATCCAAAAATGGCACCAGTGGAAAAAATAAATAAAAAAGGACCTCAGAGCATGATGACAAAAATATGATTTTTTTTTTAAAGTCATTTTGTTTGTGCAAAAGTAGTAAAACCTAAATAACTGTATCCTGCGCAATACAGTTAACATGTCAGCACACAAAAAAGGAGCCATCACTTAGCTCTGCTGATGGAAAAACATTTTTTTATTGTGCAAAGTTAATAGAACATACCGTTATATAAAACTGCATAAATTTAGTATTGCCATAATCATGCTGCCCCACTGAATAAAGTTTAAACTTTATTTGTGCAACACATATAACTTATAGCATAAAATTCTAAACACAAAAAACAGCAGCAGAATTGCTGTTTTTTTTTATCTCGATAAAAATGTAATAAGCTATATTTACTCCAAAAGTGTGGAAGTGTGGACAAATACAACTCATCCCATAAAAACAACCTCTCATGCAGCTATGTAGATGAAAAATTATAAACACAATGGCTTATGGAATATAACAATGAGAAAACGAAAAAAAAGGCGCTTGGTTATTAAGGGCAAATTAGTACGGGTCATGGAGGAGTTAAAGGAAGAATTCTATCAGAATAGACATAATATTTGATAGTGGTACATCTACATTACCCTAACCACTGTATCCTTAATTTTACATTTTTTCAAGAAAGTGGATTGAGGACAAGGCAAATCTTTTGCAGATACGGAACAGAGACATATGTAAAACTAAATTAAATCAACCTGCTATAATACTGTCTATATTTCTCTCTCTCTTCAAATAAATGGTATCATATAGCCTTGCTTATAATCTCCGCATAACATTTATGTGAGAGCATAAAACACAACACAGCTGTAAGTAAAACAATATGCGTGTTTCCAAAGGAACACAGAAACATCTTGCCAATAAGGGTATATTCTCAAAAAATGAAAGATGACCTGAAATTGACTCAGTGGGACAGGAGAGGCCTGATGAGCGAGCAGGAAAAAAAATGGAAAAAGGCTGTTGCAACAGAAGCAATTATAGGATGGATTTTAGCTTGCAAAGTTTATCTTTTGATATCAAGAAAAACACATTGTTGCAATATTGCACAGACGCCAGGACAAGATTATACTGAGGATTTCGAATTTCAGACTGAATCCTGTAGAATATTTTCTTTATAAATTTTCGCATACTGAATTTTCCACATTAAAAGGAAATATGAACGGATCATTCATCGTACACGGCGAAACAAAAAATGATTTGGAGAATGAATGCTTGGGGGAGATGTAGCTTCATCTGTGTTATGTTGCTGTGTTACAACCTAGCATGATGAATGGATGCCTGGAGAGCTCAATTGCTGGTCTGCTTCACGGGAAGGAGCTTAAGCTAAATTCTTTCGCAGCGCTGCTGACTTGTGTGTTGACTGCAAATCTGCTCTCCAATTTACTATGCATGCAGCTTTTTTAAGTATGTCCTCAGTAAACCAGAATTTCATATTTATACTATATACTGAAGCTGCATTTTACAACTTGAAATCTAATTTAGATGCCTGCAAAGTCTCAATGTCTAATATACTTTTTGACATACGATGTTTGTAATGGCAGCCAGACAAGTATATACCCGGGTTCTTGTTGAACTTCACAGCTGGAAATATTTGCAGGAAATAGGAAGAACAGCTTTGCATTTTTATGTAGAAAAGAAAAGACATACCAATTTATTCAGCAAAAACTACACATTTTATTTCCATTTTAGGCTTTTTATTTCAAGCACTGTGCACTCAATAATGAATACATAGACTGAAAACACTTTATCAGGCATAATAGGTATAATGTACATTTCCAGCCAGGCCTCAACTATGACTTACTTCTATGAATGCATATGTAGTAATAAACTGAATATTTACTTGAAGCCCAACATCATACTTAGTCTTTGTATACCAAATTTTGAATATTTAAAGTGGTTACACAGCACTATCTTGCGCCACTCACTTCCACATTGGTAGAAAGCGTTGCCAGTGGAGTTACGACCCCACGCACTTGCTAAGGCACATTCAATCGGTAACGTGCATGTGTCCAATTCTCATGATTAAGAAATGTTGTATGATACCTGCAGGTAGGAAAAGGTAGGGATGTCCGATTTTGGATAAAAAAAAATATCAAACATTTTTATTAGTGGAATTGAATAAAAACAGAACATTCCCTGTACTATAGAAAAAAATAAATGTGAGAACTTTTCCTATAGGTTTCATACTAAATCTCGGTCCTTACTCATGGATCCATTTCTATGACAAATGTAGCATTTGAGATATTGCTTTAAGGTTTGGGTTGTGCAATCAGTCTTACTATTAGATTGGGGAATGGATGCAGAAGATAAGCTGACATCAATGTCCAATGCTGCACAAAAATTCTTCCAGAATCTAAATGTAAATTGTGTTCCACGATCAGAGACAACTTCGTCTGGGATCCCATGAAGAATAAACACATTTTGAATTACGAAATCAGTAGTCTCTTTAGTAGAAGGTAAACCAGTGAAGTGGACCAGTAGTGGTCCACCACTACTAGGATGGAACTTTTCCCGAGCCCCAAGGATTAAATAGAATTTTCAGAAGCTGAAATTGGAGATGTGAAGGGAGTTTTTTACATGACACAGGTGCTATAGGAGGATATATATTCTTTAACTTTTTTGAGCAATTTGGCCACCTAAAGAAGCGAATTAGAAATTCTTGTGCTTTGTGTTTTTTTTAAATTCCTTTGTGTCCTGCTAACTTGGAGTCATGGATCAGTTTTAACACCTTTAGTTTAACAGTTTCTGGAACATAGATGCAATGGTTATGAGTTCTTTATTTTGAAATGTAAGAAAAATACCATCAGGTGGATGCAGAAGAATTGGTCTGTCTTGTATGCTTCCCGTACAACTTCCAGCAAGTGTTTGTTATGGATCACCCTCGGGAAGTTGAATTCAGGCAGAATAGTTGTTGGTGTTGCTGCAGTAGAATAATCTTTGGAGAACAGAGTAGATAAAGCATCAGCCTTACTATTCCGGTAGACAGATCTGTAAGAGATAACAAACTTGAGTTGGTTAAGAAAAAGACTCCATTGAGTTTGGCAGGGGAACAAACATTTGGCAGACTTAACAAATTCAAGGTATGATGGTCAGTTAGAACAACAATTTGTTGAGCTGCTCCTTCTAGGTGATGTCTAAATTCCTTGAACACAGCAATGATAGCTGAGAGCTCTTTGCTCCTCTCATCATAATTCTTTTCTGACATGGTTATACTTCAGAAGAACTAGGCACAAGGATGTATCAAAACTTTTGTTCCTGTTTTTTTGTGATAAAATAGCCCGTACTGCACCATATGAAGCATCCACTTCCACAATAAAGGCATGTTCAGGATTGGGATGAATCAGTATAGGAGCTGTGGTGAACTTCGTCTTCAGGCAAGAAAATGATCAAGAATGTCTCTGAAAAGGTCTTTAATGACAATAACAATAGCAGCCACTAGTGGTCAAACTGTAGACGGACAACAGGAATTCTGACAAGTATGCATCTTATTTTTACAAAATACAATTAATTTACTCTAAGCACTTTTTTATGGCTGGAGAGAGGCTGACTGTAGTGGTTTCAATGGGATTGATGAGAGGAACCCTAGCAAAATGTTTGCCCCAAATATTTATCTTAAGTATTAAGATACTTTAGAAACATTTGCATCAATACAGTAACTTCTATCAGCTTTTCTTACTGCATTTGAGAAAAGTCCCATGTACCTTAAAGAGAACTCCATGAAACTTGGCACGTTTCCACCCAGCAGAAAAAACTATGTCTAAGGGTCCCAGACTCAGGAGAAAAAAATTGAAATGTCATCTTTTATTTATTCCACCTGATTTATAGACAAAAATAGTAGCAATAGAATGTGGTGATGTTTGAGCTATATGACCTTTATCAAGCAAGAAAAGAATTAAAAAAATCAATGAAGACAGTCAAGCACATGTGGCAGCTATTGAACTACTTAACAACCTATAATGTGTGTCTGTCATCACAGGTCGCTTAAGAAAGTATAAAGCTGGCTCAGGAGCTGAGCTTGCTTCATAAACAGCAGATGTCAGCTGTTATACATATAGCTTGCTCCAATCACTGCAGTCTAAGCATTTAAATGCCATTGACAATCTCTGTCAGCAGAAATTAAATGACATAAGTACCGATGTGAGCATGTGACAGCTTCCATCAATCTATGCGATGCTATCACAGAGAAGTGATGGTTTGACACAGCAGGCCTTCGTACTGAAAACCTCTGTAACTGCCATCTTAGTCCTTCTGTGAAGATTCTCTCTACCTAATTTACTTATTTTTAGCTGCCTTGTAGGTTGTTGGTTGCCTAGCTTTTCCAGACTCTTGATTTCTACATATTCCTATTTTTACTCAAACATTTATATAGTTTAGTACTAATGGAACTCCAAGCTGTATAGGCAGAGCAGACATTCCTTTAAAGTGAACCTGTCACCTCAAAAAATGCTATTTATCTGTATATATAGTGGTTGCTGTTTGTCTTTCGTAGTCGAAGTTGACCATGACTTCAGTGTCTACAATCTTGGCCCTGAAGGCTCGCTCACATATGTGACATTAGAAACTAGCTGTGGCCAGGACAGAAGATAGCACTTGTGCCTTGCACACAGCTCGCTTTTTTTTGCCTCAAAGATTTTTCTGTCTTGAGCTGCTCATGCTCCTGAGGTGATCCTGCCTTGCCAAGCTGAGCAGTCTTTAAGGCAGTCTTTATAACATTTCCTCTGCCCTCTGACTGCTTGTTTTCCCTGACACAGCTCTCCGTACAGCAGTTGTTTAGGCAATTGGCTGTCTGGTATACTGACCACATGTCCAGTCCACCTGGCTTGGGCTTTCAGCAGGAGAGTGTAAATGCTGCAGAGCCCAGATTGTTCCAGCAGAGACAGCTCAGGTGAAAGTGATTGAACTGTTGGCATGCCGGCTGTAGGCAGTCCAGAACTCCCTGGCATAGAGAAGTGTGGTAACTAAGGACCACAGCGCAGTAAATCTTCAGCTTAGTGGTAAGGTTGAGTTCCATTCACTACCAGACAGTCTTACGCAGTCTCCCAAAGGTGATGCTGGCTTTGGCAATTCTGTTGTTGACTCAGTCATTACATGGAAGAGTGGGCTGCCTGGGGAAGTGAAGTTATTAAACTGTTTTTAGGTTGTTCTCCTTCACCATAATGCGTAGCTGCTAGTATGGTTTTCGAGGAGCAGGTTGGTACATAACTTCGGTCTTTTTAGTATTGCTAACAAGACTGAAGTTGTCGCAAGCTTGTGAAAAATGGTCCATTTCACACTGCTGCTGTGTGCTGGTATTGAGTGCGCAATCATCAGCAAACATGAAGTCACAGATAGCAGTCTCATGGATCTTTGTAACAGCCTTCAGGCGTCTAGGGTTGAACAGCTTTCAGTCAGTCCTGTACCTGACATGGATTATTATTACTATTATTATCATTAGTTTGGGCAACAGGAAGTCTTCCTAGACCTGGCCGTCCAACCAAACTGAGCAATCGTGGGAGAAGGTGAGAGAGGTAAAGAACAACCCCAAGATCACTGTGGCTGAGCTCCAGAGATGCAGTTGGAAGATGGGAGAAAGTTCCACAAAGTCAACTATCACTGCAGCCCTCCAGCAGTCAGGCCTTTATGGCAGAGTGACCTGACGGAAGCCTCTCCTCAGTTCAAAAAATATGAAAGTCTGCATAGAGTTTGCTAAAAAACACATGAAGGACTCCCAGACTATGAGAAATAAGATTCTCTGGTCTGACGAGACGAAGATAGACCTTTCTAGTGATAATTCTAAGCAGTATGTGTGGAGAAAACCAGACACTGCTCATCACCTGCTCAAGACAATCCCAACAGTGAAACATGGTGGTGGTAGCATCATGCTATAGGGGTGTTTTCCAGCTGCCGGGACAGGACGACTGGTTGCCATTAAAGGAAACATGAATGCGGCCAAGTACAGAGATATCCTGGATGAAAACCTCTTCCAGAGTGCTCTGGACCTCAGACTTGGCCAAAGGTTCACCTTCCAACTAGACAATGACCCTAAGCACACAGCTAAATAACAAAGGAGTGGCTTCAGAACAAATCTGTGACCATTCTTGACTGGCCCAGCCAGAGCCCTGACCTAAACCCAATTGAGCATCTCTGGAGAGACTTGAAAATGGGTGTCCACCAACGTTCACCATCCAACCTGACGGAGCTGGAGAGGATCTGCAAGGAAGAATGGCAGAGGATCCCCAAATCCAGGTGTGAAAGACTTGTTGCTTCATTCCAAAGACTCAAGCCTCTACTAGCTCAAAAGGGCGCCTCTACTCAATACTGAGCAAAGGGTCTGAATACTTAGGACCATGTGATATTTCAGTTTTTCTTTTTTTAATAAATTTGAAAAAATGTCTACATTTCTGGGATTTTTAAGTCAAGATGGGGTGCTGAGTGTACATTAATGAGAGAAAAAAAAGAACTATTTTGAATTTACCAAATGGCTGCAGTGAAACAAAAAGTGAAAAATGTAAAGGGGTCTGAATACTTTCCATATACCGACTATATATAAATTGGCTATTCAGAATGGGTCTCAATAGAATGTATCTACTGGTAAATGAGAAGAGCAGTGATCAGGGGAATTAAACTATTATTCTAATATTCTGTTCATTCAGTGACTTGTGATGCAAGAAACATAATGTCATGACATAAATTACAGTACACAGCTTGAATTGTATTGCATTTAAGCAATGTACTAGGTCTCTGTATCTTAAGTCTGGCAGTTTTGCAAGCATACAATATATGATAGACGAGGTGAAGAAAATAGCAAAAGCAGAACTGAAGATGGATCCGATATTTTCCAAGGTGACCAATTAAACCACCAGGTGCAAGTGAAAGAATCAATGTCTCAGCAGACTGTTAGTTAAAAGCTTAAAAATGAAAAACAAAATCAGTCAAAAGTTAAAGGGCAGTAGAGTGTTATAGGAGTGAAAACATGGACATGTGCTATAGATTATGTGGAGACGTTTGCCAATTTCTACAGTTCTTTATAAGAAAGTCAAGTAGGTAGTAGAGTGGGAGATACTGCATACTATATAGGTCAAAACCAAAATCTGCAAAACATTCTTCGTTTTCAGTATACCTATAAAATGACTTACATAGTAACATAGTAACATAGTTAGTAAGGCCGAAAAAAGACATTTGTCCATCCAGTTCAGCCTATATTCCATCATAATCAATCCCCAGATCTACGTCCTTCTTGTACTGCTTTACACTGGCTAGCAAAAATATATTGGAGATAATATATAATAACTGTGTTAACTCACATGATACCAACTATATAGTATACTTTTTTTATTTGTAAGGCAAATGTATCACACTAAAGTAGATTGCGCTTTAAAGCAAACACAATCTTTGTAGTATATAAAATATCCTCCAGAATTCCTCTCCATTACCAGATTTGCAGCATTCGCACGTAGATGGAAAACAAACCACCTCGACATGTCCGGCATGCAGTTTCCTTCACTTCAAATCTTCCAACATTCAGTGCAGATGACATCAGAAAACAAAAGTGAACATAGTGCAGCCCAGCCAAGTGATAAATATCTAAGAAAAGATTTTATTATAGTCACAAGAACAAAGTGATAAAACTGCAATATAAAGCAATAAGAATAGAGACATGTGGCCTGCTAATCCTAGCCAGAGTCTGGGTTTCGTCTGGCAGCTTCTTCCTTGGGCAGAATGAGCAAGCTCCATGACTTATGGCCTTTTACATTCTGTGCGCATATCAATAAATAAATTAGTATTGTACATTGAATCTAACAACAAGTGGTTCAAGTACTGTATCATGTAATTTTACAAGTTACGGATTGCTAAATATGCACAGGATCAGAACCAATAACAGCACAAGAATCCATCACCAGAACCACCAGCAGTACAGAAAGTCATCATCAGAACCACCAACAGTGCAGAAATAGATCATATAACCTTCATCAGTAGAGAAACAAAGCATCAAAACCCTCATCAGTACAGGAATACAGTGGGTACGGAAAGTATTCAGACCCCTTTAAATGTTTCACTCTTTGTTTCATTGCAGCCATTTAGTAAATTCCAAAAAGTTAACATTTTCACATTAATGTACATGCTGCACCCCACCTTGACTGAGAAAAGACAGAAATGTAGCAATTTTTTCAAATTTAATAAAAAATAGAAACTGAAATATCAAATGGTCATAATTATTCAGACCCTTTCTCTGACACTCATATTTAAGTCATATGCTGTCCATTTCCTTGTGATCCTCCTTGAGATGGTTCTGCTCCTTCATTGGAGTCCAGCTGTGTTTAATTAAACTGATAGGACTTGATTTGGAAATGCAAACACCTGTCAATATATGACCTCACAGCTCACAGTGCATGTCAGACCAAATGAGAATCATGAGGTCAAAGGAACTGGCCAAGGAGTTCAGAGACAGAATTGTGGCAAGGCACAGATGTGGCCAAGATTACAACAGAATTTCTGCAGTACTCAAGGTTCCTAAGAGCACAGTGGCCTCCATAATCCTTAAATCGAAGAAGTTTGGGACCATCAGAAGACTTCCTAGACCTGGCCGTCCAGCCAAACTGAGAAATCATGGGAGAAGAGCCTTGGTGAGAGAGGTAAAGAAGAACCCCAAGATCACTGTGGCTGACCTCCAGAGATACAGCAGGGAGATGGGAGAAAGATCCACAAAGTCAACTATCATTGCAGCCCTCCACCAGTCGTGCCTTTATGGCAGAGTTCCCCGACAGAAGCCTCTCCTCAGTGCAAGACATATGAAAGCCCACCTAGAGTTTGTTAAAAACACATGAAGGACTCCCAGACTATGAGAAATAAGATTCTCTGGTCTGATGAGACGAAGTTAGACCTTTTTGGTGATAATTCTAAGTGGTATATGTGGAGAAAACCAGACACTGCTCATCTCCTGCCCAATATAATCCCAACAGTGAAACATGGTGGTGGCAGCATCATGCTATGGGGGTATTTTTCAGCTGCAGGAACAGGATAACTGGTTGTCATTGAAGGAAACATGAATGCGGCCAAGTACAGAGATACCCTGGATGAAAACCTCTTCCAGAATGCTCTGAACCTCAAACTTGCCCGAATGTTCAACTTCCAACAAGACAATGACCCTAAACACACAGCTAAAATAACAATGGAGTGGCTTCAGAAAAACTCTGTGACCATTCATGACTGGCCCAGCCAGAGCCCTGACCTAAACCCAATTGAGCATCTCTGGAGAGACCAAAAAATGCCTGTCCACCAATGTTCACCATCCATCCCGATGGAACTGAAGAGGATCTGCAAGGAAGAATGGCAGAGGATCCCCAATTCCAGGTGTGAAAAACTTGTTGCATCATTCCCAAGAAGATTCATGGCTGTACTAGCTCAAAAGGGTGCTTCTACTCAATACTGAGCAAAGGGTCTGAATACCTATGACCATGTGATATTTCAGTTTTTCTTTTTAAATAAATTTACAAAAATTACTACGTTTCTGTTTTTTCAGTCAAGATGGGATGCAGAGTGTACATTAATGAGAAAAAATAACTTTTTTGAATTTACCAAATGGCTGCAATGAAACAAAGAGTGAAAAATTTAAAGGGATATGAATACTTTCCGTACCCACTGTATGTCATAAGAACCACCATCAGTACATGAATTCAGCGCCAGAACCATCATCACTATATGGTACATCAATGGTAATGTCATATCTGACCCATATACATTGTATCACATGTACCTACAACTTCAAGTAAGTTGTTGTTAGGGGTCGAGTTCCCACCTGTGCACAGGGGGAATCTCGGGCTATCTCCGCTGTGGTCTCCCATTCTTCTCCTGCCGCAGTGGAGCCTGCTCAGCGGAGACGTCAGTCCCAGCGTCTCGCTCAGTCTGACTCTGTACAAAGAGTTATTGCTGCTTTTCCTGCTTCTGCCATTGAAGTCAGTGCTGGGCAGCGGCGAGCAGACGCTTCTGGGACTAAGTCCTGCTTACCTCGTTCTGAGCATGCCCAGAGTAAGATCTCTCAGTGGAGATCGGGGGTCACATGTTCAGAAACTGCAGCTAAAGCCATTGGTCCTTCAGGAAGGTCCTGTAGGTGCTCAGGCTCTGTGGCAGCCTCTCATTGGTCCTTGTAGGAAGGTCCTGTACGTGCTGCAACTATTTAAGGCTCGCATGGCCGCACGGCCATGCACTAGTATCTTTCTATGTTATGTACTTTGCGCCAGTGGGGTCATGTAAGTTTGTGTTCAGGGACCCAGCTGAAATAAGCCCCTAGAATGCTGGCAACTCCGGCGAGGAGATTGTGTGTGTATGTATTCAGGGACCTGGCTGAAAAAAGGCCCCTAGAATGCTGGCACCTCCGGCGAGGAGTTTTGTGTGCATGCATGACCACTGACTGCTCTCAGTTGGGTAGTTAGCCTGTGCCTCTGTGAAGTCTAACAGGTCGCAGTGCTTTGCTTTCACAGCTACTCTGTGAAATAACAGAGTTAGTTCATACCGCCATATAGTTCCGCCGTTTGCTAGCAGCAGGTTCTCCTGCACGGTGGACCCCGGGCTGCGAACGCATCAATTTCAATAAAACATCTATATTTACTCGGTGCGTTCCGCTAGCCCTAACAGTTGTTTACAATGGTAAGGAGATACTGAGAGTTGTTGCGATCAGTTATCATCAGACTGTGAACCATACAGGAACCACAGTACTGATGAGAATTAGCCATTATCACAAGCAAACATTTACATCCAGGCACCTTATAGATGACATTGTCTGTGATTGGAGTTGCTTTCTTTCTATTCTTCATCTCACCCACGCTGGGCCCTATCTTAACTCTGTCCTCTCACACTGTGTCCCCTTATACCGCCCAGACTCTATACTATCTCCCTCATCACACTTCCCCTCCTTGGTATACTGTCCCCTTTGCTGTGGTCTCACATAGTCCCCTCATGCTGCCGCCTTTCCATACCGCCCCCACAAACTACCCAGTCTCTATTCTGTGCCCACTCACATTTTTCTCATCCCATACTGTCTCCTCACACCATTTCCATCAATAGTCTCCTGACACATCCCTCCCACTCCCCTGTCACGGGTGTGCCAGAGGCTGCAGACAGTCGCACAGCTTCCAGCTGCAGAAGGTCTCTGCAGTTGGCTTTGCAGATGCCTTCCTAGTTCTTCTGACTCTTGAACCCAGTGGTAACCTCTTCCGGCTCTAATTGACACACCTGAACTGAGTGTTTATAGACTTCCTGTCTGCTTCTGGGAATCGTCGGTGATATTTCCATTTTCCCCTGTTGAGGCTTGGAGCTATAGCAATTGGCTATCTTTCTCTTTGGTGCTGCTGAAAGATGTCTGTGTTACCTTTCTGAGTCTACTCAGGATAAGTGTTCCCTTTGTTTGTCTATCCCAGCTGTCTTTAGTTGTAGTGGGGATTGACTGGGGATTACCTAGTGCTCACCCCATTCTTCTCTAAGCAGGGGTTATTGCCAGGGTCAGGCAAGGATTAGGTTCCTGCTTGGCAATAGGTGCAGAACCTATATCAGCACGTTTAGGACAGGCAGGGTGATTTTAGATTTGCCCAGAGGTCCCCACTCCCCCTTACCTAGTGTTGGGCTCACTTCCCTTCATCCTTTCGTGTTGCACTTAGTCTTTCCTACACCCTGCGTGACATTCCTATACTGTTTCTGCCCTCATCCCTCTTACTCCTCACACAGTGTCTGCACCCATCTGTTATGATAAGGTAATTCAGTACCACAATGGACATAGAGGTCAGAGCACATACAGTGACCTGACAATAACCCAAAAACATAGAACGAGCTCTGAGACGTGGGAACTCTGCTGACCGCAATCCCTAATCCTCTCCAACCACACTAGAGGCAGCCGTGGATTGCGCCTAACGCTCCCTATGCAACTCGGCACAGCCTGAGAAACTAGCTAGCCTGAAGATAGAAAATAAGCCTACCTTGCCTCAGAGAAATACCCCAAAGGAAAAGGCAGCCCCCACATATAATGACTGTGAGTAAGATGAAAAGACAAACGTAGAGATGAAATAGATTTAGCAAAGTGAGGCCCGACTTTCTGAACAGAGCGAGGATAGGAAAGGTAACTTTGCGGTCAACACAAAACCCTACAAAAACCACGCAAAGGGGGCAAAAAGACCCTCCGTACCGAACTAACGGCACGGAGGTACACCCTCTGCGTCCCAGAGCTACCAGCAAGCAGGAAAAAACAAATAGACAAGCTGGACAGAAAAATACAGCAAACAAAATAGCAAAGCGGAACTTAGCTATGCAGAGCAGCAGGCCACAGGAACGATCCAGGAGGAAACAGGTCCAATACTAGAACATTGACTGGAGGCCAGGATCAAAGCACTAGGTGGAGTTAAATAGAGCAACACCTAACGACTTCACCACAGCACCTGAGGAAGGAAACTCAGAAGCCGCAGTATCACTTTCCTCCACCAACGGAAGCTCACAGAGAGAATCAGCCGAAGTACCACTTGTGACCACAGGAGTGAGCTCTGCCACAGAATTCACAACAGTACCCCCCCCCTTGAGGAGGGGTCACCGAACCCTCACCAGAGCCCCCAGGACGACCAGGATGAGCCATATGAAAGGCACGAACAAGATCGGGAGCATGGACATCAGAGGCAAAGACGCAGGAATTATCTTCCTGAGCATAACCCTTCCACTTAACCAGATACTGGAGTTTCCGTCTCGAAACACGAGAATCCAAAATCTTCTCCACAATATACTCCAACTCCCCCTCCACCAAAACCGGGGCAGGAGGATCAACAGATGGAACCATAGGTGCCACGTATCTCCGCAACAATGACCTATGGAATACGTTATGTATGGAAAAAGAATCTGGAAGGGTCAGACGAAAAGACACAGGATTAAGAACCTCAGAAATCCTATACGGACCAATGAAACGAGGTTTAAACTTAGGAGAGGAAACCTTCATAGGAATATGACGAGAAGATAACCAAACCAAATCCCCAACTCGAAGTCGGGGACCCACACAGCGTCTGCGATTAGCGAAACGTTGAGCCTTCTCCTGGGACAAGGTCAAATTGTCCACTACATGAGTCCAAATCTGCTGCAACCTGTCCACCACAGTATCCACACCAGGACAGTCCGAAGACTCAACCTGCCCTGAAGAGAAATGAGGATGGAACCCAGAGTTGCAGAAAAACGGCGAAACCAAGGTAGCCGAGCTGGCCCGATTATTAAGGGCGAACTCAGCCAAAGGCAAAAAGGACACCCAGTCATCCTGATCAGCAGAAACAAAGCATCTCAGATATGTTTCCAAGGTCTGATTAGTTCGTTCGGTCTGGCCATTAGTCTGAGGATGGAAAGCCGAGGAAAAAGACAAGTCAATGCCCATCCTACCACAAAAGGCTCGCCAAAACCTCGAAACAAACTGGGAACCTCTGTCAGAAACGATATTCTCTGGAATGCCATGTAAACGAACCACATGCTGGAAGAACAATGGCACCAAATCAGAGGAGGAAGATAATTTAGACAAGGGTACCAAATGGACCATCTTAGAGAAGCGATCACAGACCACCCAAATGACTGACATCTTTTGAGAGACGGGAAGATCTGAAATAAAATCCATAGAGATATGTGTCCAAGGCCTCTTCGGGACTGGCAAGGGCAAAAGCAACCCACTGGCACGAGAACAGCAGGGCTTAGCCCGAGCACAAATCCCACAGGACTGCACAAAAGTATGCACATCCCGCGACAGAGATGGCCACCAAAAGGATCTAGCCACTAACTCTCTGGTACCAAAGATTCCAGGATGACCAGCCAACACCGAACAATGAACCTCAGAGATAACTTTATTCGTCCACCTATCAGGGACAAACAGTTTCTCCGCTGGGCAACGATCAGGTTTATTAGCCTGAAATTTTTGCAGCACCCGCCGCAAATCAGGGGAGATGGCAGACACAAATACTCCCTCTTTGAGGATACCCGCCGGCTCAGATAAACCCGGAGAGTCGGGCACAAAACTCCTAGACAGAGCATCCGCCTTCACATTTTTAGAGCCCGGAAGATACGAAATTACAAAGTCAAAACGGGCAAAAAACAGCGACCAACGAGCCTGTCTAGGATTCAACCGCTTGGCAGACTCGAGATAAGTCAAGTTCTTATGATCAGTCAAGACCACCACGCGATGCTTAGCTCCTTCAAGCCAATGACGCCACTCCTCGAATGCCCACTTCATGGCCAGCAACTCTCGATTGCCCACATCATAATTTCGCTCAGCAGGCGAAAACTTCCTGGAAAAGAAGGCGCATGGTTTCATCACCGAGCAATCAGAACTTCTCTGCGACAAAACAGCCCCTGCTCCAATCTCAGAAGCATCAACCTCGACCTGGAACGGAAGCAAAACATCTGGTTGACACAACACAGGGGCAGAAGAAAAACGACGCTTCAACTCTTGAAAAGCTTCCACAGCAGCAGAAGACCAATTGACCACATCAGCACTCTTATTGGTCAAATCGGTCAATGGTTTAGCAATACTAGAAAAATTGCAGATGAAGCGACGATAAAAATTAGCAAAGCCCAGGAACTTTTGCAGACTTTTCAGAGATGTCGGCTGAGTCCAATCATGGATGGCTTGGACCTTAACAGGGTCCATCTCGATAGTAGAAGGGGAAAAGATGAACCCCAAAAATGAAACCTTCTGAACACCAAAGAGACACTTTGATCCCTTCACAAACAAAGAATTAGCACGCAGGACCTGAAACACCGTTCTGACCTGCTTCACTTGAGACTCCCAATCATCCGAGAAGATCAAAATGTCATCCAAGTACACAATCAGGAATTTATCCAGGTACTCTCGGAAGATGTCATGCATAAAGGACTGAAACACTGATGGAGCATTGGCAAGTCCGAATGGCATTACTAGATACTCAAAATGGCCCTCGGGCGTATTAAATGCAGTTTTCCATTCATCGCCTCGCTTAATACGCACAAGATTATACGCACCACGAAGATCTATCTTGGTGAACCAACTAGCCCCCTTAATCCGAGCAAACAAATCAGATAACAACGGCAAGGGGTACTGAAATTTAACTGTGATCTTATTTAGAAGGCGGTAATCTATACAAGGTCTCAATGAACCATCCTTCTTGGCTACAAAAAAGAACCCTGCTCCTAATGGCGACGATGACGGGCGAATATGCCCCTTCTCCAAGGACTCCTTCACATAACTCCGCATAGCGGCGTGCTCAGGCACAGATAAATTAAACAGTCGACCTTTTGGGAATTTACTACCAGGAATCAAATCGATAGCACAATCACAATCCCTATGCGGAGGTAGGGTATCGGACTTGGGCTCATCAAATACATCCCGGTAATCAGACAAGAACTCTGGAACCTCAGAAGGGGTAGATGACGAAATAGTCAGAAATGGGACATCACCATGTACCCCCTGACAACCCCAGCTGGACACAGACATGGATTTCCAATCTAATACTGGATTATGGACTTGTAGCCATGGCAACCCCAACACGACCACATCATGCAGATTATGCAACACCAGAAAGCGAATAACCTCCTGATGTGCAGGAGCCATGCACATGGTCAGCTGGGTCCAGTACTGAGGCTTATTCTTGGCCAAAGGCGTAGCATCAATTCCTCTCAATGGAATAGGACACTGCAAGGGCTCCAAGAAAAACCCACAACGCCTAGCATACTCCAAGTCCATCAAATTCAGGGCAGCGCCTGAATCCACAAATGCCATGACAGAATACGATGACAAAGAGCAGATCAAGGTAACGGACAGAAGAAATTTTGACTGTACCGTACCAATGGTGGCAGACCTAGCGAACCGCTTAGTGCGCTTAGGACAATCAGAGATAGCATGAGTGGAATCACCACAGTAGAAACACAGCCCATTCAGACGTCTGTGTTCTTGCCGTTCAACTCTGGTCAAAGTCCTATCGCACTGCATAGGCTCAGGTTTAAGCTCAGGTAATACCGCCAAATGGTGCACAGATTTACGCTCACGCAAGCGTCGACCGATCTGAATGGCCAAAGACATAGACTCATTCAGACCAGCAGGCATAGGAAATCCCACCATGACATCCTTAAGGGCTTCAGAGAGACCTTTTCTGAAAATAGCTGCGAGCGCACCTTCATTCCATTGAGTGAGTACGGACCACTTTCTAAATTTCTGACAATATACCTCTATCTCATCCTGACCCTGACACAGAGCCAGCAAATTTTTCTCTGCCTGATCCACTGAATTAGGTTCATCGTACAGCAATCCGAGCGCCAGGAAAAACGCATCGATATTACTTAATGCAGGATCTCCTGACGCAAGAGAAAATGCCCAGTCCTGAGGGTCGCCACGTAAAAAAGAAATAATGATCCTAACTTGTTGAACTGGGTCACCAGAGGAGCGAGGTTTCAAAGCCAGAAATAGTTTACAATTATTTTTGAAACTCAGAAATTTAGTTCTATCTCCAAAAAACAAATCAGAAATAGGAATTTTCGGTTCTAACATAGAATTCTGAACCACAAAGTCTTGAATATTTTGTACTCTTGCCGTGAGCTGATCCACACATGAAGACAGACCTTTAATGTCCATCGCTACACCTGTGTCCTGAACCACCCAAATGTCTAGGGGAAAAAAAAGGCAAAACACAGTGCAGAGAAAAAAAAATGGTCTCAGAACTTCTTTTTTCCCTCTATTGAGAATCATTAGTACTTTAGGCCTCCAGTACTGTTATGATAAGGTAATTCAGTACCACAATGGACATAGAGGTCAGAGCACATACAGTGACCTGACAATAACCCAAAAACATAGAACGAGCTCTGAGACGTGGGAACTCTGCTGACCGCAATCCCTAATCCTCTCCAACCACACTAGAGGCAGCCGTGGATTGCGCCTAATGCTCCCTATGCAACTCGGCACAGCCTGAGAAACTAGCTAGCCTGAAGATAGAAAATAAGCCTACCTTGCCTCAGAGAAATACCCCAAAGGAAAAGGCAGCCCCCACATATAATGACTGTGAGTAAGATGAAAAGACAAACATAGAGATGAAATAGATTTAGCAAAGTGAGGCCCGACTTTCTGAACAGAGCGAGGATAGGAAAGGTAACTTTGCGGTCAACACAAAACCCTACAAAAAACCACGCAAAGGGGGCAAAAAGACCCTCCGTACCGAACTAACGGCACGGAGGTACACCCTCTGCGTCCCAGAGCTACCAGCAAGCAGGAAAAAACAAATAGACAAGCTGGACAGAAAAATACAGCAAACAAAATAGCAAAGCGGAACTTAGCTATGCAGAGCAGCAGGCCACAGGAACGATCCAGGAGGAAACAGGTCCAATACTAGAACATTGACTGGAGGCCAGGATCAAAGCACTAGGTGGAGTTAAATAGAGCAGCACCTAACGACTTCACCACATCACCTGAGGAAGGAAACTCAGAAGCCGCAGTACCACTTTCCTCCACCAACGGAAGCTCACAGAGAGAATCAGCCGAAGTACCACTTGTGACCACAGGAGGGAGCTCTGCCACAGAATTCACAATACCCATCCCCTTCACTCCTTATACTCTGTCCGCATACATTCCCCCCTCACTCCCCATACTATGTCCCCACCCATCCTGCCCCCTCACTCCCCTTACTGTACACAAATTTACCTCCTTGCTCCACATACTGTCCTCAAATATCTTCCCCCACTCACCATACTGTGCCCTCAAATTTCACTTCCTCACTTCCCATACTGTGTTCGCACCCATCCTGCCCACTCGATCTCCCTACTCGATCACCATCACCCTCACTCCTCATACTATGTCTTTGAATTTCTTCCTGCATTTGCTCCCCATAAAGTGTCCACATACACTCCTCACTCTCTCCCTATACTGTGTTTGCATCCATCTTCCCTCGCTTCCCATACATTCCCCCACCTTCTCACCCCATACTATGTACTCAAATTTTTTCCCACCTTCCCCTAATTACAATAAATCTCTGGCGTTTTCAACTCCATTGGTGCATTAACCACTTTTGTGGGGCCGAGGAATGATGACGTCAGTAGTGTGATCACATGACCTATTCACACTGCTGACGTCGCCCTAACCCTGGAGTGCCAGCAATCAGGGCTTTAATTGTAATCGAGCATGAAAGACAGCCAGCTCACAGAATGTCTGACTCCCATGATGGGGGGCAGAAAAATGCAGTTACCGGGGGGATACCTTGGACCCCAATGGCATCCTCCTGACAGCTGAGCCTGGGCCAAATATCCCGCATGCTAGGCCGCTGTAGAATGTTTTCTTCAAGCATACTCTTTATACAGATATGGCTCATTGAATACTTTGGCCCCCCGATTCATCAATCCATTTATAAAACTTTGTGTGAACATACCATTAGGCCTCATTCAGAGTTAGATGGAACACATTCTTTAAAGTCTCTGGTGTTGGTCACATGTCTGAGACCATTAGGCCAGCAAAAAAAAACAAAAAGGGACATCTCCCTTTTTGATCCAAGTCACAGGTTAAAATCAGCTATATAAGTATATGGATCAGTGAAAATCACTGACAGCACATGGATGCCATGGATGATATCTGACTGAGGCTTTAGGGTAGGAGTCAATATTTAAACGGACACTGTCACCAGTTTTTTACCTTATACTGTAAACCATGACCATCACATTTAAAATCAGATAACAGGGATTCCTACAACCCCTTTATATCCTCATAGGTGCTCCTGCATACCTCAGAAAAAGTGATTTATACATATCCGCACTGTATGCAAATTGTGTGGCCCGGTCAGTAGCACCCCATCCCTTAAAACGGCACGTCTTCTGTCCAGATGGATGTGGGTGATGAGCAATGGAATCAAAGACTGGCAGCCCAAAATCACTTGCACGTCACCAGCTCCCAGGCAATTCAATAGATCAGAGGAGGCTAGCCTGTGCAGGTCTCTGATTCCACTGCACAGGCGCGAGATTTCTAGCACCATGTGGATGATATAGAGACATCATCCACTTCCATCGAGATAGAAGAGGTGGCGTCTGAAGGGGCCGGGATGACGCTGAGTGCACTCTGGATTTGCTCATCGGACCGGACCACGCAATTTACATGCAATGCGGGACCTTTTTCAGAAGTATGTAGGGGCAACTATGAGGATATAAAGAGGTTGTAGGAACCCAATTCACATGATTTTAACCCCTTAGCGACCGCCTATACGCTTTTTAACGGCGGCCGCTAAGGGTACTTAAACCACAGCACCGTTAATTAACGGCGCTGTGGAAAAAGTAAATAGCGCCCCCCAGAGTCGGATCTTCTCTGGGGTCTCAGCTGCCGGGGGTAGCCGAGACCCCAGAGAACATGATTCGGGGTTTTTTTTACCCACCCCGCATTTGCGATCGCCGGTAATTAACCGTTTACCGGCGATCGCAAAAAAAAAAAAAGCGATCTCTTTTTAATTTCTCTGTCCTCCGATGTGATCGCACATCGGAAGACAGAGAAAAGGGGTCCCAGGTGGCCCCCCAATACTTACCTATCTCCTCCGGTGCTCCTCGTGGCTCCCGGTGGGCGCCGCCATCTTAAAAATTGCGGGCGAATGCGCAGTGCGCCCGCCGGCCGGCCCCGCGAGAATCTTTGGGGTCTTGGCTGCCGGGGGTAGCCGAGACCCCAAAGAGCATGAGCGGGTCGGTTTTACCGACTCCTGTTTTGCGATCGTCGGTAATTAATTGTTTACCGGCAACCGCAAAAAAAAAAAAAAAAGTAAAGTGTAATTCTCTGTCCTCTTATGTGATCGCACATCAGAGGACAGAGAAATAGGGGGATTCGGGGACCCTACAATACTCACCTGCGTCCCTGGATCCTCCTGCTGCTTCTCCTGGCCGCCGGCAAAAGAAAATGGCGGGCGCATGCGCAGTGCGCCCGCCATCTGTCTCCATCTGCTGGCCGGCAGGAGAACAGCAGTTGGGGCTAAAATTAGGGTTAGGGTTAGGGGTAGGGGTAGGGTTAGGGCTAGGGTTAGGGCTAGGGTTAGGGTTAGGGCTAGGGTTAGGGTTAGAGTTAGAGGTAGGGGTAGGGTTAGGGCTAGGGTTAGGGCTAGGGCTAGGGTTAGGGTTAGGGCTAGGGTTAGGGTTAGGGCTAGGGTTAGGGCTAGGGTTGGGGCTAAATTTAGGGTTAGGGTTGGGGCTAAATTTAGGGTTAGGGTTGGGGCTAAATTTAGGGTTAGGCTTCTTTCACACTTACGTCGGTACGGGTCCGTCGCAATGCGTCGGCCCGACATACTGACGCACATTGTGAAAATTGTGCACAACGTGGGCAGCGGCTGTAGTTTTTCAACGCATCCGCTGCCCAATCTATGTCCTGGGGAGGAGGGGGCGGAGTTACGGCCACGCATGTGCGGTCAGAAATGGCGGATGCGACGTACAAAAAAAGTTTCATTGAACGTTTTTTTGTGCCGACGGTCCGCCAAAACACAACTGATCCAGTGCACGACGGACGCGACGTGTGGCCATCCGTCACGATCCGTCGGCAATACAAGTCTATGGGCAAAAAACGCATTTTGCGGGCACATTTGCAGGATCCGTTTCTTGTCCAAAGCGACGGATTGCGACGGATGCCAAACGACGCAAGTGTGAAAGTAGCCTTAGGGCTAGGGTTAGGGTTGGGGCTAAAGTTAGGGCTAGGGTTGGGGCTAAAGTTAGGGTTAGAGTTGGGATTAGGGTTAGGGTTTGGATTAGGGTTGGTATTAGGGTTACGCTTGGGATTAGGGTTAGGTTTGGGATTAGGGTTAAGGTTAGGGTTGTGGTTAGGGTTAGGGTTGTGATTAGGGGTGTATTGGGATTAGGGTTAGGTTTGAGGTTAGGGTTGAGATTAGGATTAGGGGTGTGTTGGATTTAGGGTTTTGATTAGGGTTATGGTTAGGGTTGACATTAGGGTTGTTTTGGGGTAAGGGTTGTGATTATGGTTAGGGTTAGTGATTAGGATTATGGATCAGGTTGGGATTAGGGTTAGGGGTGTGTTGGGGTTAGGGTTGGAGCTAGAATTGGGGGGTTTCCACTGTTTAGGTACATCAGGGGGTCTCCAAACACGACAGCCAATTTTGCGCTCAAAAAGTCAAATGGTGCTCCCTCCCTTCTGAGCTCTGCCGTGCGCCCAAACAGTGGGTTACCCCCACATATGGGGCATCAGTGTACTCGGGATAAATTGGACAACAACTTCTGGGGTCCAATTTCTCTTGTTACCCTTATGAAAATAAAAACTTGGGGGCTACAAAATCTTTTTTGTGGAAAAATATATATATTTTTTTTATGACTCTGCATTATAAATTTCTGTGAAGCACTTGGGCATTCAAAGTTCTCACCACACATCTATATAAGTTCCTTGGGGGGTCTAGTTTCCAAAACGGGGTGACTTGTGGGGGGTTACTACTGTTTAGGTACATCAGGAGCTTTGCAAACGCAACATAACGCCCACAGACCATTCTATCTAAGTCTGCATTCCAAAACGGCGCTCCTTCCCTTCTGAGCTCTGCCGTGCGCCCAAACAGTGGTTTACCCCCACATATGGGGCATCAGCATACGCAGGATAAATTGGACAACAACTTTAGTGGTCCAATTTCTCCTGTTACCCTTGTGAAAATAAAAACTTGGGGGCTACAATATCTTTTTTGTGAAAAAAAAAAAAAATTTTATTTTCACGACTCTGCATTCTAAACTTCTGTGAAGCACTTGGGCATTCAAAGTTCTCACCACACATCTAGATAAGTTCCTTGGGGGGTCTAGTTTCCAAAATGGGGTCACTTGTGGGGGGTTACTACAGTTTAGGTACATCAGGGGCTCTGCAATCGCAACATAATGCCCAGAGACCATTCTATCAAAGTCTGCATTCCAAAAAGGCGCTCCTTCCCTTCCGAGCTCTGCCGTGCGCCAAAACAGTGGTTTACCCCCACATATGGCGCATCAGCGTACTCGGGATAAATTGGACAACAACTATTGCAGTCCAATTTCTCCTGTTACCCTTGTGAAAATAAAAACTTGGGGGCTACAATATCTTTTTTGTGCAAAAAAAAAATATTTTTTATTTTCACGACTCTGCATTCTAAACTTCTGTGAAGCACTTGCGCATTCAAAGTTCTCACCACACATCTAGATAAGTTCCTTGGGGGGTCTAGTTTCCAAAATGGGGTCACTTGTGGGGGGTTACTACAGTTTAGGTACATCAGGGGCTCTGCAATCGCAACATAATGCCCACAGACCATTCTATCAAAGTCTGCATTCCAAAAAGGCGCTCCTTCCCTTCCGAGCTCTGCCGTGCACCCAAACAGTGGTTTACCCCCACATATGGCACATGAGCGTACTCGGGATAAATTGGACAACAACTATTGCAGTCCAATTTCTCCTGTTACCCTTGTGAAAATAAAAACTTGGGGGCTACAATATCTTTTGTGTGGAAAAAAAAAATATTTTTTATTTTCACGACTCTGCATTCTAAACTTCTGTGAAGCACTTGGGCATTCAAAGTTCTCACCACACATCTAGATAAGTTCCATGGGGGGTCTAGTTTCCAAAATGGGGTCACTTGTGGGGGATTTCTACTGTTTAGGTACATCAGGGGCTCTCCAAACGCGACATGGCGTCCGATCTCAATTCCAGCCAATTCTACATTGAAAAAGTAAAACGGCACTCTTTCTCTTCCAAGCTCTGCGGTGCGCCCAAACAGTGGTTTACCCCCATATATTGGGTATCGACGTACTCAGGAGAAATTGCACAACAACATTAGTGGTCTAATTTCTCCTGTTACCCTTGTGAAAATAAAAATTTGTGGGCAAAAAGATCATTTTTGTAGAAAAAATGCGATTTTTTTTTTCACGGCTCTACGTTATAAACTTCTGTGAAGCATATGGAGATTCAAAGTGCTCACCTTACATCTAGATAAGTTCCTTAAGGGGTCTAGTTTCCAAAATGGTGTCACTTGTGGGGGGTTTCCACTGTTTAGGCACATCAGGGGCTCTCCAAACGCGACATGGCGTCCAATCTCAATTCCAGCCAATTCTACATTGAAAAAGTAAAACGGCACTCCTTCTCTTCCAAGCTCTGCGGTGCGCCCTAACAGTGGTTTACCCCCACATATTGGATATCAGCATACTCAGGAGAAATTGCACAACAACGTTTGTGGTCTAATTTCTCCTGTTACCCTTGTGAAAATAAGAATTTGTGGGCGAAAAGATCATTTTTGTGTAAACAAAAGCGATTTTTTTATTTTCACGGCTCTACGTTATAAACTTCTGTGAAGCACTTGGGGGTTCAAAGTGCTCACCACACATCTAGATAAGTTCCTTAAGAGGTCTAGTTTCCAAAATGGTGTCACTTGTGGGGAGATTCCACTGTTTAGGCACATCAGGAGCTCTCTCAACGTGACATGGCGTCCGATCTCAATTCCAGCCAATTCTGCATTGAAAAAGTCAAACGGCGCTCCTTCTCTTCCAAGCTCTGTGATGCGCCCAAAAAGTGGTTTACCCCCACATATGGGGTATTGGCGTATTCAGGAGAAATTGCATAACAAAATTTATGGTTACATTTCTGTTTTTACACTTGTGAAAATAAAAAAAATGGTTCTGAATTAAGATGTTTGCAAAAAAAAGTTAAATGTTCATTTTTTCCTTCCACATTGTTTCAGTTCCTGTGAAGCACGTAAAGGGTTAATAAACTTCTTGAATGTGGTTTTGAGAACCTTGAGGGGTGTAGTTTTCAGAATGGTGTCACACTTGGGTATTTTCTATCATATAGACCCCTCAAAATGACTTCAAATGTGATGTGGTCCCTAAAAAAAAATGGTGTTGTAAAAATGAGAAATTGCTGGTCAACTTTTAACCCTTATAACTCCCTAACAAAAAAAAATTTTGTTTCCAAAATTGAGCTGATGTAAAGTAGACATGTGGGAAATGTTATTTATTAACTATTTTTCGTGACATATCTCTCTGATTTAAGGGCATAAAAATACAAAGTTTGAAAATTGCAAAATTTTTTAAATTTTCGCCATATTTCCGTTTTTTTCATAAATAATCGCAAGTAATATCGAAGAAATGTTACCACTAACATGAAGTACAATATGTCACGAAAAAACAATCTCAGAATCAGCGGGATCCGTTGAAGCGTTCCAGAGTTATAACCTCATAAAGTGACAGTGGTCAGAATTGCAAAAATTGGCTCGGTCATTAAGTACCAAATTGGCTCTGTCACTAAGGGGTTAAAGGTGATAGGCATGGTTTGTAAGGCCTAAAACTAGTGACAGGTTCCTTTTAATTTTTCCATCTTTGTCCATTTCACACACTGGTGGACATCACTAGAAGGCTGCCGTCACACTAGCAGTATTTGGTCAGTATTTTACATCAGTATTTATAAGCCAAAACCAGGAGTGGAACAAATAGAGGAAAAGTATAATATAAACATATGCACCACTTCTGCATTTATCACCCACTGCTGGTTTTGACTTACAAATACTGATGTAAAATACTGACCAAATACTGCTAGTGTGACGGCAGCCGAATATCCCAGGTTTAACAAACGTTTTTCAGGTACTTGATATGTGTCTGTTTTGCTAGCTAGTGGAAGCCCTAGAACTGCTAGGACGGTAATCTCATGTTTGTAAATGTGAATAATACATCCAGAAAAACGAGATGCGCAAAAATTCCAAAACAGCACTATGAAAAAAACTAAAAATTGTGTTTTCCTACTCAAATGTCCACTGACATCTGAACAGTATGAATGCAAGGGGAAATATGCAAAATCTGTGAATATGCCCAATTTGCAGCGTATAATTAATCACAAGGACTTTATGACCGGATTGGGATCACTTAAAATGATTTAATTTGCAATCATAACTTCTAATCTGAATATGAAATAGAATTTCTTTTCAGCACATATTACAGTCCATTCAGAACAAGTCATTGTTATCTATTAAAAGTAATGGAATATATCAAAATCTAATTTGTATGGCCTCACCTCCTAACTACTCTGTGGAATTTTGGTTTTCATTATCATGTCAATCTGCTGTAACTTCTGGTCTAGAATAATTGAGTATTGCTGCAATGAATAAAGTAGGAACATTTGTCGTCAAAATGCTGTTTTAGCACAAATCACTTAAATACTGAAATAAATATATTGGTTAAAGTGCTGTCTGTATAAGTCTTGATATTCCAGCTGCTATTTTTAAAGGGATTCTGTCACCAGCTTTTTGCTATCCCATCTGAGAACAGTATGATGTAAAAGCAGAGATCCTGATTCCAGCAAAGTAGCACTTGCTGCAATTTTTATTACAAACTCTTTTATCTGTTGCAGATCTATCAGTTCTGTGAATGATGAGCTCTGTATAACATCACCCACACCACTGATTGATAGTTTCCTGTGTACACTGTGCATAGGCAAAAAGCTACCAATCAGTAGTGGGTAGGGGTTATACAGAACTCATGTACAGTACAGACCAAAAGTTTGGATACACCTTCTCATTTAAAGATTTTTCTGTATTTTCATGACTGTGAAAATTGTACATTCACACTGAAGGCATCAAAATTATGAATCAATACATGTGGAATTATATACTTAACAAAAAAGTGTGAAACAACTGAAATGATGTCATATTCTTCAAAGAAGCCACCTTTTGCTTTGATGACTGCTTTGCACACTCTTGGCATTCTCTTGATGGGCTTCAAGAGGTAGTCACTGGGAATGGTCCTCCAACAATCTTGAAGGAGTTCCCTAAGGTGCTTAGCACTTGTTGGCCCTTTTGCCTTCACTCTGCGGTTCAGCTCACCCCAAGCCATCTCGATTGAATTCAGGTCTGGTGAATGTGGAGGCCAGGTCATCTGGAGTAGCACCCCATCACTCTCCTTCTTGGTCAAATAGCCCTTACACAGCCTGGAGGTGTGTTTGGGGTCATTGTCTTGTTGAAAAATAAATGATGGTCCAACTAAACGCAAACCGGATGGAATAGCATGCCGCTGCAAGATGCTGTGGTAGCCTGTTATGAACAGGTAATTCAGAACCACAATGGACCTTGAAGTTCAGAGCACACAAGGTGACCTGACATTTACCAAAAACATAGGACGAGCTCTGAGACGTGGAAACTGCTGACCGCAATCCCTAATCCTAACACACCACACTAGAGGTAGCCGTGGATTGCGCCTAACGCTCCCTATGCAACTCGGCACAGCCTGAGAAACTAACTAGCCCTGAAGATAGAAAAATAAGCCTACCTTGCCTCAGAGAAATTCCCCAAAGGAAAAGGCAGCCCCCCACATATAATGACTGTGAGTAAAGATGAAATACAAACACAGAGATGAAATAGATTTAGCAAAGTGAGGCCCGACTTACTGAATAGACCGAGGATAGGAAAGATAGCTTTGCGGTCAACACAAAAACCTACAAACAACCACGCAGAGGGGCAAAAAGACCCTCCGCACCGACTAACGGTACGGAGGTGCTCCCTCTGCGTCTCAGAGCTTCCAGCAAGCAAGAAAAACCAATATAGCAAGCTGGACAGAAAATATAGCAAACAAAAATAACACAAGCAGAACTTAGCTTATGCAGGATAGAGAGGCCACAGGAACGATCCAGGAGGAAGCAAGACCAATACTAGAACATTGACTGGAGGCCAGGATCAAAGCACCAGGTGGAGTTAAATAGAGCAGCACCTAACGACTTAACCTCATTACCTGAGGAAGGAAACTCAGAAGCCGCAGTACCACTCTCATCCACCAAAGGAAGCTTATAGACAGAACCAGCCGCAGTACCACTCACGACCACAGGAGGGAGCTTGGCCACAGAATTCACAACAGTAGCCGTGCTGGTTCAGTATGCCTTCAATTTTGTATAAATCCCCAACAGTGTCACCAGCAAAGCACCCTCACACCATCACAACTCCTCCTCCATGCTTCATGGTGGGAACCAGGCATGTAGAGTCCATCCGTTCACCTTTTCTGCATCGCACAAAGACACGGTGGTTGGAACCAAAGTTCTCAAATTTGGACTCATTAGACCAAAGCACAGATTTCCACTGATCTAATGTCCATTCCTTGTGTTCTTTAGCCCAAACAAGTCTCTTCTGGTTGTTGCCTGTCCTTAGCAGTGGTTTCCTAGCAGCTATTTTACCATGAAGGCCTGCTGCACAAAGTCTCCTCTTAACAGTTGTTGTAGAGATGTGTCTGCTGCAACAACTCTGTGTTGCATTGAGCTGGTCTCTAATCTGAGCTGCTGTTAACCTGCGATTTCTGAGGCTGGTGACTCGGATAAACTTATCCTCAGAAGCAGAGGTGACTCTTGGTCTTCATTCCTCATGTGAGCCAGTTTCTTTGTAGCGCTTGATGGTTTTTGCCACTGCACTTGGGGACACTTTCAAAGTTTTCCCAATTTTTCGGACTGACTGACCTTCATTTCTTAAAGTAATGATGGCCACTCATTTTTCTTTACTTAACTGCTTTTTTCTTGCCATAATACAAATTCTAACAGTCTATTCAGTAGGACTATCAGCTGTGTATCCACCAGACTTCTGCTCAACACAACTGATAGTCCCAACCCTATTTATAAGGCAAGAAATCCCACTTATTAAACCTGACAGGGCACACCTGTGAAGTGAAGACCATTTTCGGTGACTACCTCTTGAAGCTCATCAAGAGAATGCCAAGAGTGTGCAAAGCAGTCATCAAAGCAAAAGGTGGCTACTTTGAAGAACCTAGAATATAAGACATAATTTCAGTTGTTTCACACTTTTTTACTTTTTTGTTAAGTATATAATTCCACATGTGTTAATTCATAGTTTTGATGCCTTCAGTGTGAATGTACAATTTTCATAGTCATGAAAATACAGAAAAATCTTTAAATGAGAAGGTGTGTCCAAACTTTTGGTCTGTACTATATATGGAGGCTGAAAAATTCGCAAAACTAAGTATTTTTTACCAAGTTTTAAGTATGACACAGTTTTTATTTTTCTATTGATTCAGTACTCAAATTTGTAAAGAAAAAAAATAAGCAGTCCTTTAGGCATAATGTACCGCTGATAAAAAAAAAAATGACAATGTAAAAAGCACTACAAGTACTGTATTCAGGGTCTCTGTCTCTACGTTGCGCTGCTCTCAGTTTAGGTAGTAAAAAGCTGGTGTTTATTTTTAAACTAGCTGAAGAGCCCGGCCTTGCCGGGGCATAGTAACTAACTGTGGTTAGTTATAACAAATTATAATGATTATCCTCCATCCCATAGTCCCATGCCCATATACCCATTATACATATCCTCCATTCCATAGTCCCATGCCCGTATACCTATCATACACATCCTCCATCCCATAGTCCCGTGCCCATATACCCATCATACATATCATCCATCCCATAGTCCTGTGCCCATACATCCATCACACATCCTCCATCCCATAGTCCCGTGCCCATATACCCATCACAAATCCTCCATCCCATAGTCCTATGCCCATTTACCCATCATACACATCCTCCATTCCATAGTCCCATGCCCATACACCCATCCTCCATCCCATAGTCCTGTGCCCATATACCCATCATACATATCCTCCATCCCATAGTCCCATGGCCACATACCCATCACACATCCTCCATCCCATAGTCCCGTGCCCATATACCCATCACATATCCTCCATCCCATAGTCCTGTGCCCATATACCATCACACATCCTCCATCCCATAGTCCCGTGTCCATATACCCATCAGACACATCCTCCATTCCATAGTCCCATGCCCATATACCCATCCTCCATCCCATAGTCCTGTGCCCATATACCCATCATACATATCCTCCATCCCATAGTCCTGTGCCCATATACCCATTATACATATCTTCCATCCAATAGTCCCATGGCCACATACCCATCACACATCCTCCATCCCATAGTTTAGTGTCCATATACCCATCACACATCCTCCATCCCATAGATCTATGCCCATATACACATTATGACATCATCTTCGCCATGGCAACCATTCTGACATAATCATCGCCATGGCAACTTATTATGGCATAATCATCACCATGGTAACCATTATGACATAGCCGCCACCATTACAACCTATTATGACATCTTCGTCACCATAGCAACCATTATGACATCACCGTCACCATTGCAACCTATTATGACATCATCGTCATAATGGGAAGATTATTGCTATTATCAATTATTGAATTCAAAACTATTGTAAGGCTTCTTTATATTTGAAAAAGGAGCTGTAAAGACTTCCAGTTGCTCCCAAAGACTTGCTCTGGTTATAGCAGATGTCTTGCAATGTATATACTGTCTTTTCCATCAGGTTTCTGTTGTTCTTTTATGGTCATAATAGAATATCACGCTGCCTTATTCTATCCAGTACTTTAGAAAAAAAACACAAAAAAATAGAAAAGATTTGTGGTTTCTCAGATGCTGTTGCAAAATAGGTCACAGCGTGTCCAACTAATAAATCATAGCACCTTTAAATATTGAAGCCATATGGCCAGAGTTAACAGAGCATCTGAAAAAAAAACATTTACCTGAAAAACTGGATACAATATGTGGGGGATATATAAAACGTACATGTCAACTCAGGTGACTTTCCAGAACAAGCTGCCATGTGTGTACATAAGGCATAACATTATTTATGGCAGTATAATTTTCAGTTGTCACTGAGTGAGAAGGTGGAGACTAGTTGCTTTGATGTCTCCCATATACTGCACACACAGACATGAGGCTTTATTACTGTGCTTTTTCTTTATAATATGTGACCCAAAGCAGCAGCAGCATGGAGGCCATCACACAGCAGTACTAAGCAGTTGAGCTGTGATTCCAGCGCTGGTATAGCAGTATTGAGCAGTGTAGCTAAGAATCCAGCACTTGTGGGTTAACCACTAAATTTAAGACTGCAGAAAAGTTTAATGTGCGTCTGTACCTCTTTCTCGTTCAATATTCTTATAACTCTCTTCCACCCTTCCACTCTCCATGGCCTTCAATAAACAGTTGTAAATCTGGTCAATAAGTGAGCTGGAGGTTAGTCTTATGCAAAGCTTGTTGTAAAAACAGTGTTCATTTATAAAACAAAGGTCTAAGTAGAAGTGATTGACGCTGTTTAAAGGGTTTCCATTTTTTATTTTTTTCATGCCAAAACATTTATTTGCAAAAATAACAAATTAAACTTGCGTTTAGCATCAACATTTCTGTCACCACTGAGCCCAGCGACTGGCTGCAGCGTTCATGATGACGTGGGAGCAGCAAGGGGTATGTAAGCATTCAGAAAAAAAAAATCGGCAAACGTCTTTATGTGCATTACTTTTTGAGAACTCACATCTTAAACTTTCTAACATAAAGACAGCACTTGCAACATCTATAGACGAATTTATATTCATCTTTTGCACGCTCCCTCACCCTACAGATGCTGACTGATTACTGTACAGTGAGAAATCTGTCAATCAGGGGAACATACAAAAAATGAATATGGTATATTCTTACTAACAGCACACTGAAAACAAGGGAGTTCTCAAAAAGTGATGCAGATCGCTAAAAGTTCACTAAAATCAGTGCACCTAATTTATGCTGTCCACCAGATTGCTTTTAGGTGTATGTCCTTATAGGGTATTTTATTTAGTATGACGTCCCATACTTTTTTCATCTTATCACTTCAGCCAATCACTGGCCACAGATGTCGCATTCTACGCATGCAAATGTTACTGTTGAGACAAGTGACTGGCCGCAGTTGTCAAATAATTGAAGTACAGGATGTCATTACTTTTCGTACAAGCAGGACCATCGCAATGGGAATACTCAATCAGTGGGAGATTAATTGGATTAATAATGTTCATTTCTTTATACTAGAGCATTCCAAATTATTGAACAATCAAAAAAAAAAACCTAAACAACCCTTTAAATTTTCTGAAGCTTCTTCCATTTCATACTGGAGGGTGCCTTATATTGAAATATACAGTCCAATTTTTATCAGTGTGCTGGATTCGATTTTAGTCAATGTTTGGTCCATGTGTCAGCTTTTACCATCAATGTCTCATTAGTGTTTCTCATATGCAAAAAACGAATTAAGGTTTCCTTGGCTTCTCCAGCAAACAGTCGGTGAAAAACGGACAGCGCTAAGATATAACAAGGACGCCATCAGTGTGCAATTTTAATCTGTGACTTAGATCAAAATCGGGCACGTCTCATCTTTTTTCTTCTTCGTGGACACTCAGTCTTTAAGAAAAAAAGACACATGAACAGTCTCAAGGACTTTAATGGGTGCATGTCCTGTCTGTGAAAAACGCCAGTTGTACTCACACATGAAAACCGGAAGTCTGAATGAGACCTGAGAATTACTAAGAACTGACTAAGAACTTAAGCTTTGCCTTTATTTGTCATGCCACACACTACTGTCTTTGTTTTGTGCAGTTACTACCATCAAAATCTACTTCCTTCGTCAAACTCTTGGCAGGAAGCATAAATAGCCTCTAGCTCATAGCGATCTGTCAGTGTTATTAGCAGGACTGCAAATTCCACTTTTTTGCATTTAGTAGCAGCTTTTCTCTTGTTGAAACTCATGATTCACACAATAAATTTCTAGGTTGAAGATTTTGATTAAACACTGGATTAAGAACAATAAGTGATGAAATTTTATTTTTTTTCTAATGCCTTGATCATGGGTAAAAGAAAATAAATGAACCAATATTTAAAAAGGCATGCCCTACCCAGTAAAAATTGGCAAAGTAAAAATAAGCAGCTGTGGAATGAAAAACTTTGCCCCACATTTTTCAAATCTGGCACAATTTTAGCTAGTTTCACAGATATTTCCAGCTAATGTATTGGCTTATTTTGCAACAAATTAATGACTCCACATGTCCTGTTTGATAAATCTGTTATAGTTTACATCTACGGACATATCGTTGGTGCAGTCTGTACAGACGCTCAGGGGCCCAAAAAATAAGTGGGCCGTTTTGACCTCCGAAGCAGGTAAAATTGTGCATTATGATGAGCTACTGGACTGAAAAGGGCCCATATACTGTTCTGTATTAATAATCCAAATGAAAATTCTTCAATAATTTAGTAATCAGTAAATAACCATGTTTAGATAAATTGTCAAAAAGCTTATCTGTATCCCAGGACACAATTTTTATTTTGGCAGATGTAGTTCCAATGCTGGTCAAAATCCAAAAAACGCATCACCGGTTAAGGAGCTAAAACCTCAGGTCAATTACCATGTATTAACAGAATGTCCTTAATCTTATTCCAGGGATATATATAACCTATACTGATTTATGCACAAGGAACTCCACATAAAAAGTTCATTAGTAAATTTTATTGAAAAAATAACAAATAAAAACACCATAGATAGTATGAATAGTGAGGTACTAAAGCATTTTAATATGATTGCTGGTTTCATGGATTTTTTAAATATTTGTATCCATTTCATAGGATTTTAATGTAGTATTGCTATATTTTCAGCTACCGATTTGTTCTTCTTTTTCTGAACTGTGGGCGATCCTGGTCTGGAAAAGGGAAGAATGGTTCTACAGATGAAAACAAGATTATATCTGTATTGTAATCATTGTTATTATAAACTATATTATATTTGCGAGTATTTATTATCAATTGCCCCTTTTTCCCTTTTCCCGGGAGGTTATGTATATGTATTATATATTTACTTTATATTAATTGGTATCATTGCACATATTTGTATTTATTTGCACTCGGTCACTTTGTATTATATGATATACTGTATAGGTTTATGCATTTTGCTATTGCAAAGTGTGTTTTATTATTTACACACTACTATTGATTTATCGTTAGGACATTATAATTGTGAATCACATGTTTATTGTTCCTTTACTGTAAATTGGCACATATCGCTATGAATTCGGGAAATGAATCATTGTAATGGTTTAAAATAGAATCGGTGGTTTATTTATATAAAGAATATGGGATGCTGCAGTATGCTTGTGCCCGTCAACTGCCTTTCCCTGTGCGTGTGCGGGTCCCTCGCTGTGGCGCTGGGCATTGCTGCCGGCATCTGGTTCGGATGGCGTGCTCATGTGATCATCGATGGGCGATCTTGTGGGCGGGCCGTCTGATGACGCCGGTAATGACGCGGGCGCCTCGGCTTTGGGCTGCGCATGCGCCGCTGTAGGGCTGGGCTTTATGACGCAGCAGACACTCTGTCACTCCATTGGACTGCAGTACTATATAATGTAAGTCCAAATCTCATGATGCCACTCCCCCGGAAGAAGGCACACGCAGCCAAAACGCACGTTGGGGTCGTGGAACCATCAGACCAAAGGTAATGGAGATGAGGTGATGTTGTTACAAGTACTATCATTATACCTGTTTAGCTATTTATGTATAAGTGGTAGGTTATGATCTCTATGCTGCTGTAGGCAAGAGTAGTCGAATACCCACTTGGTCAAACTATATTTGGGCACTGGGAGACTCAAAAAAATTTTCACAACTGCCTTTTGGTCTGTGGTGTCTAGTGTTTGTATTAGTACCTCACTATTCATACTATCTATGGTGTTTTTATATGTTATTTTTTCAATAAAATTTACTAATTAACTTTTTATGTGGAGTTCCTTGTGCATAAATCAGTATAGGTTATATGTGTCCGGTGCATGGGACTCGTTACATGTCTCTGGATGGACATAGGGGTCAGTAATTGACAAACCCTGTGTTAGTCCAGTCAAAATACAGTTTGACCCGGAACAAATTCCGAGAAAGCGTTTTATGATTTTTTTTATTACTATTATATGTGGGGAACAACATATTAAAAGTTTTCCAAAAATTGATCACAACAAAGGTCCTGACTATGACGTCATAAGACGATGACAGCCATCGCACTAAAAATAACGAATATTTCCCTATTTCAAAGCTGTAGCTTTAGGCTACAGAAGAGTTTGCATTTTGTATACTATATATTTTCATATAACAATTTTTATACAAAGTTTTATACTAACAACATGGACAGGCGAGGTCATGACATATATGTACATTTCTAGAAATTATAGAATTAATACACAGTGCATTTTAAGACCTACTTCATCACAGAATAAGCGTGTCAGGTCAATAGTCACTATTTTCATCATCAGACACTGCTTCCTCACTCATATTGTCACAATGCCCTTCTTGACATGGTCCGCATACCCGTGAACAGGTAAGTCCGTGTCTTTTGCAAGTGCACCGAAGTGTACTACAACCACGAGAACAATTGCAGTGAATTATTTTCAAAAGTGTTTCTGGCGCGGGTGAAGTATCCATCATCACTGGAACTAGACTGTTGTTCTGCAATTCCCATCCCCATTCAGTAGTGTCCATGGCCTCACCATTGTCCATCCAAAACATCACTTGGAGGTAACTCCGAAGGGCATGATACTTCGTTGCAGAAGCGGTCGGTGGCAGTCGTTCAGGTGTAACAAAGATTTTGGCTGAACCAACTTTTTTGCAGAGAGTAGAATACCTCATTGCGGACAGATTGTCTCCAGGTTTGCCCCTGAACAATGCCACCATTGCTTTACACCCAGCGTCTTCAGTCTCAGCTCTGTTTTTGTTAGGTGTGGAAAAGATTTTAGCACAGCTATTTAAGACCGAGTTTCCCTTCAAAACCTTGTGTAGACCGAGTTTTTTCCGATTCCAAAAACCGCGGAAGTGGTATCGCAACCCATAAATGCATGAAGGAACACAAGACTGCTGCAGACATGGTTTCCCAGGAACTTCTTCATAACCTTTATGTCATATACTGTTGCAGGACTCCCTTTATCCGAGTAGAAATAAAGCTTATTGCCATTGCTGGTTGACGCGTGATGAAGTAACAACACCAAAAGATCTGTATCTTCGCCAATGAGACTAGTACTTTTGTTGGATGACATTGACACTGATGCCTTAACAATCTCCACATCTGCATCCCCCTGATTGTATTACGTGGCAACCTCTGTCATTCATGCGCTGTGAAACGAGATTGATAAGTGACTGTTTGTTCTCCACATTCGAAAGGAAGTCCTCCTTTTTCCCGACAAATTTCGTTCCTTCAGCAATGTTCACTTTGTTACTTGTTCATTTTTTGCGCCGTCACTGATGGGTAATGTCCTTAGTGTTTGGTCCTCCAATGTAAACATCAAATACTATCGTAGCCTTACCATAGTGCTTTAGTGTGAGGGATGTAAAGTCTTCAGCGATTGAACAATATGTCTTTTCTTCTGACCACTTCAGTCGATGGAGAATGCCGTATCCAGTCTGTATATGGTACCACCGAGTACATCCCGGCCAACAGAAGCAGCAGCGTTTTCCTCGAATCGCTGAACTTCCGAATATGATGAACAATATCCCATGGCTGAGAGACTGTCTACAAGAAATCAAGACCTGAAATGATGATGGAGCTGGACTGCTAACCCAAGCTGCAATGGAGCTACTACAGCCCTGGGACGTACAGCCTGAACAACTGAATGTCCAGTGCTTGCGACCTTCCTGTGAATGTCCTTTCCAAACAAATAGGGTTTCAAGCAAGAAAAGCAAACTCAGGGGGAGATAATCTAAGGCAGACTGACATTAAAGCGAAGAAGTCTTCGGATATTCATCAGTTGAAGATGGGATCTTAGACTTGATATCGCTCTTGATTAGTTTGGCCGCAGTTTCTATGATGGCTCTCTTCTGGGCTTCTTCATCCATTTCCTGACTACGGAAATAGTCCCTCAGGATTATTGTGGTCTTTTCATGGAACATTGCAATGTTAGGCAACCCTTCACACTATGCTAGGAATAGCGAATCGCCATCCCTCTCCTCCAGCTTATACCTCAGACATTTATTACTATAGGCAGCACTGTCTCCTTCTACAAGATACTCCATCATTTTATTTGCAAGATCTGTGACAGTCAGTTGCTCTTCATCGTTGTCCTCAAGAAATGCACACATTCTCAAGAACACTTGCTCTTGGTCCATGTTCATCGGCCTCCCTACCTTCCGTGGTTTCTTTGTAGTAGATCCACCACCAAGATGCATAGGAATTCCGTAATTTGTCCGAAAGTTTATGTTAGGGTACTTTCACACTAGCGTTTTTTGTAAATCCGTCACAATGCATCGTTTTGCAGAAAAAACGCATCCTGCAAAAGTGCTTGCAGGATGCGTTTTTTCCCCATAGACTTCTATTGGCGACGCATTTGCGACGGATTTGCACACTTCGCATCCGTCTTGCGACGAATGCATCGTGCTTTGGCAGACCGTCGGGAAAAAAACCCTACATGTAACGTTTTTTTCTCCCGACGGACCGCTTTTTCCGACCGCGCATGCGCGGCCGGAACTCCGCCCCCACCTCCCCGCACCTTACAATGGGGCAGCGGATGCGCCGGAAAAATGCATCCGCTGCACCCATTGTGCAAAGCGTTAAACGCTAGCGTCGGAATCTCTCCCCGACGCATTGCGACGGGGAGATTCCGACGCTAGTGTGAAAGAAGCCTTACATGAACAATGATACAGACAGTCTGCAGCATGTAAGTCCTTCCCAAATTAGGCGATTCTCCCTTGAATGGTGATTGCCCAGCCATCATGACACTGTTTGCAATGTGACATGATGGACCTTACAAAACCATTCGTTTTAACAAAGCTATAGTCATCGAAATCACTACTAGATCTTATCTTCACCACTTCATGTCCACCGAACAAACACTGCGTCGTGCTATCATAGGATCCAGTATACACCCGTGTACCTCTCTTGGCAGGTGAATGATGAACGGAAGTAGCTTTCTTATGCAAGTCTATTTGCTTCTTGTTTACGTATGTAGTTCATACGACATCTCTTGTGCATCACTGCTCCAGCAGCTACCACAGTGCTAACGCCCCTCTCAATACTGGCTTTATTGATCCCTTTAGCTCCTTTTGCACCGATCACCACTCTTTCTCCATAATCTTCTACTTCATGACTGCATAAGGGGCAAGTTTATTGACTTTCCATCATTCTCAGCTCTGTAAAAGAAGATAAATAAATCGTTAAATAATAAATATAATAATAGTAGTAATTGTAAAAGAAATATGATAGACATTGAAAGGCGAGTCGCATTTACCATTTTACAGCTCTGGCGGCCATATTCTTTGACGTCACATTTGGACCCTTTGTGGTAACCCTATCTTGGTAAACTTTTAGTATATTTTTCCCTACATGTAATACTACCAAAAAAATCAATAAAACGCTTTCTTGGAATTTTTTCAGGGTAAAGTATTTTTTTTCATATTTTGACTGGACTATGTGTTGTGTGTCTAATTGGTATTTATTCCAGGGATGTAGAATCTTTCTCCCGACTTCAAAGTTCATCGCAGGCACAGAAGCAGTTGGTTCTACATTTTGGGGGAACGCCCCTTTCTGAAGCATGCGTGGTGTACCATTGCACAGGTCTAAATACTAAATAATTATCAGGTTAATTGACATACATGCATGATTTACATTGTGAAGCCAATGTATTATCAAATAAGCTGATAAAAGCATTCTAGTGTACTTTAAAGAAACAAGTTCCATAACAATTGTTCGTTCAATACCTTCAGTGTCACAGAATCCATTGTAAAAATCCCAAAAGATTCTCACTGTAGCAAACATATTTTAACTGCAACTTTATTTTTATCTTCTCTCTCTTACAATGTTCACCATTTAAGGTCAGACACAATATGCCTTGTTTCAAAAACATGTTTCGCTACTGTTTCTTTTTGATCCTTAACCCCTTAATGACAGCCAATACGTCTTTTAACTGACCTGAGATATAAGAGAATAGCCTCCCCATACAGGTGACAATCCAGTATCTGTCGGCTGTCCACTATAGCTGACAACTTGCTGCATCAGCCACGATCAGTGTTTGAACCGTCCAACTCTGTTTAACCCCTTAGATGCTGCTGTCAATAGTGACTACATCATTTTAAATAGTTAACAGAGTGTGGGGGCTTCCTATTTAACCAAATTGGTGCCCTCCGATCATGATTGTGTGGTCCTGATGTTTGCCATGGCAATTCATGACCAAATAGCGGCCTTAGAGTCTGATGGCTGTAGTAATCTGTTCAGAAGCTGGGAGACATTTAGGTGGTAAAAATGCACATTTTCATTCCTATCATGCCACTTTGCATTAATTCCTGTAAAGCACCTGAAGGGTTAATAAACTACCTGACTGCAGTTTTCAATATGTCTGGGGGTGCTGTTTTTAAAATGGTATCACGTTTGGGGGTTTTGCAATATACGAGACCACTAAGAGCACTTCAAACATGGATAAGTCCCTAAAAAAATAAATTTTGTAAATTTCCTTGAAAAAATTAAAAATCGCTGCTACATTTTTAATCCTCCTAAAATGCTAACAAAATAAAATAACATTTTACAAATGGTGCTGATGTAAAGCTGACATGAGGGAAATGTTATTTCTTAATGGTTTGCTGTGGTATGGCCATCTGGATTCATAGAATCATAGAATGGTAGAGTTGGAAGGGACCTCCAGGGTCATCGTGTCCAACCCCCTGCTCAATGCAGGAGTCACTAAACCATCTCAGACAGATGTCTGCCCAGCCTCTGTTTGGAGACCTCCATTGAAGGAGAACTCACCACCTCTTGTGGCAGCCTGTTCCACTGAAGTAGTATCGGAAAAATAGGCATCACGTGGCATCAGCTTTCTAGACACCATGTCGATTATCAATCTAGACACCATATGGCACTATCAAAGCAATTTGGAGGGCAGGAGCCTCCACTTAAAAGAAACCTGTCACCCCCAAAATCAAAGGTGAGCTAAGCCCACCGGCATCAGGGGCTTATCTACAGCATTCTGTAATGCCGTAGATAAGCCCCCAATGTATCATGAAAGATGAGAAAAAGAGGTTAGATTATACTCACGCGGGCGGACCGATCCGATGGGCGTCGCGGTCCGGTCCGGGCCTCCCATCTACTTACGATAGTAACATAGTAACATAGTAACATAGTTAGTAAGGCCGAAAAAAGACATTTGTCCATCCAGTTCAGCCTATATTCCATCATAATAAATACCCAGATCTACGTCCTTCTACAGAACCTAATAATTGTATGATACAATATTGTTCTGCTCCAGGAAGACATCCAGGCCTCTCTTGAACCCCTCGACTGAGTTCGCCATCACCACCTCCTCAGGCAAGCAATTCCAGATTCTCACTGCCCTAACAGTAAAGAATCCTCTTCTATGTTGGTGGAAAAACCTTCTCTCCTCCAGACGCAAAGAATGCCCCCTTGTGCCCGTCACCTTCCTTGGTATAAACAGATCCTCAGCGAGATATTTGTATTATCCCCTTATATACTTAGACATGGTTATTAGATCGCCCCTCAGTCGTCTTTTTTCTAGACTAAATAATCCTAATTTCGCTAATCTATCTGGGTATTGTAGTTCTCCCATCCCCTTTATTAATTTTGTTGCCCTCCTTTGTACTCTCTCTAGTTCCATTATATCCTTCCTGATTAAAGGGATAATCATTCAAAGTTTGAAAATTGCTAATTTTTTAACATTTTTCTCAAATTTTTGATATTTTTTATAAGTAAACACAAAACATATCGACCTAAATTTACCATTATCATAAAGTATAATGTGTCACGAAAAAACCGTCTCAAAATCACTGGGATTTGTTGAAGTGTTGCAGAGTTATTGCCACATAAAGTGACACTGGTCAGATTTCAAAAATTTGGCTCCGTCACTAGGAAAGTTTTTTTTTTTTTTCTGCATAACCCCGTATATCCAAAAGATGTTCTTTTAACCCCTTAAGGACTAGGGGTATTTCCATTTTGCATCTTGATTTTTTGCTCCCCTTCTTCCCAGAGCCATAACTTTTTTATTTTTCAGTCAATATAGCCATGTGAGGGCTTGTTTTCTGCGGGATGAGTTGTAGTATTGAATGACATCATTGGTTTTGCCATATAGCGTACTGGAAAATGGGAAAAAAATTCAAACCGTTCCAGTCTGTCCTGCTGAACCCGTACCCGTATCCATCCTGACCGTACCTAGCCAAGGGTCCTGATCCGTCTGAACCTGCATCTGAGTACCTGCACCCATGATCCCGTACCTGTTGCCGTCCTGTGTTCCTGCACAGCACTCTCCTGCTAGCCAGTTCTTGGTAGGTCCTGCTTTCTAGTCCCCCTTGGGGGTCAGTTGCCATGGCTCCATGGATCCATCCTGGAGTAGCACCTAGAGTCCACCTGGAGCCAAGTCTTTTCCCACTATCAGGGGCTCTAGCAAAAAGTCAGATAGTCGCCTAGTTACGCACCTCCAGGCTCTCCCCGGACCGTGGCACAGTGGTTCCACAACCACGTGCTCAACACAGTGGTTAACAGATTGGTGAACCTCTAACCATCATTGCTTCTGAAAGACTCTAACATGAACTTTTTATTCACAGTCAAAAGACTTACTTTTCCAATCTTTTGTTAAGCCTGTCCCAGCTATTTGGAAATGTGTTCCTGCCATCCATATCTAAATTAATGATCTGATATGTTTTCTATATTCTGTTAGAAATAAAATATTTCTATAATAGATTTCAATATTCTTTACATATTACACAAGGTCCCAACTTTTTTTGAATTGGTATTGTAACTTGCACTAGGTTATTTATATAACTTAGCTGGTTCCTAGCTATATGAGGTGATTTTATAGGTCTAAAGCCAAGAGAGGTTAGTCTCCTGTATAAACAAGTAAATTGTATCATGTAAGGAGTAGGACCTATATGAATGAGGTCACCTTCTACTGACAGATGAATTCCCAAAATTTGATCAATATGTGTACTAAAGACCACAGATTTATAAGTCAACATAGCTATAATGTAATTTAAAATAATTAAAAAATTCAATTTATATATCTATTAGGACATACAGGTTTGTGTTTACTACTGTGTTGCAACCACACCAGATTTACATCTGTCCATATAAATATTAGCACAGATATATTTTCTTTTGTGAATAGTGCTAAAATCTGCTAAAATTTGCCCCATTTTTACCAACTACAACATGTCAGTACAATATATTTTAATATACACTGCTCGACAGTGAAATTGCAACCCCAAGAAGGAAAAGTTGTGAAATTATGAAAATTGCAGGAAGATTGAACATGTTAATGTTATGTTAATGATAAGCAAATGATAAAACCGGCTACTGGGATACTTTAGCAAAATCATCATACTACTGGTTGCACAATTGAGCCATTTTGTTCTGCTAGTGAAATTGGATAGCACATACCAAGCCTAAAGGTACCATCACATTTAGCGACGCTGCAGTGATCCAGACAACGATCCCGATCGCTGCAGCATCGCTGTTTGGTCGCTGGAGAGCTGTCACACAGACAGCTCTCCAGCGACCAACGATGCCGGTCCCCTGGTAACCAGGGTAAACATTGGGTTACTAAGCGCAGGGCCGCGCTTAGTAACCCGATGTTTACCCTGGTTACCAGCGTAAAAGTAAAAAAAACAAACACTTCATACTTACCTTCCGCTGTCTGTCCTCCGGCGCTGTGCTTTCCTGCACTGACTGTGAGCACCAGCCGGAAAGCACAGCGGTGACGTCATCGCTGTGCTTTCCGGCTGGCCGGCGCTCACAGTGCAGAGAAGCACAGCACCGGAGGACAGACAGCGGAAGGTAAGTATGATGTGTTTGGTTTTTTTTACTTTTACGCTGGTAACCAAGGTAAACATCGGGTTACTAAGCGCGGCCCTGCGCTTAGTAACCCAATGTTTACCCTGGTTACCAGTGAAGACATCGCTGAATCGGCATCACACATGCCGATTCAGCGATGTCTGCAGGGAGTCCAGCGACGAAATAAAGTTCTGGACTTTCTGCACTGACCAACGATGGCACAGCAGGATCCTGATCGCTGCTGCCTGTCAAACTGAACGATATCACTAGCCAGAACGCTGCAACGTCACGGATCGCTAGTGATATCGTTCAGTGTGACGGTACCTTAAGGCCTTATCAGTGTCTACATAAACAATCAGAAGGCATTTGCATGACATTGGACTACAAGACATCCAGCTACAGTTGTTCCATTAACCTCAGGCCACTGGTCTTAAAGGCTATGTCAAGCAAGATGGCAATGAAGACTGAAATAGAGAGCTATCCTCCTCAGCGATGAGTTTCACTTTTGTATTAGACACAATGATAGCCAAAAATATGTCTAGAGATCTCGTGAACAACTCCATGAATAGGCCTACTCCTGGGATTATGGTGTGGAGTGATATAATGTATGGTAGCCGGACACCTCGAGTCTTCATTCCAGGTATGCTAACAACTTGGTGTTACATTGATTGATTATTGAACCAGTGGTTCAGCCCAGGGCCGGCGTCAGCACCCGGTGCACCTGGGCAAATGCCGGGGCCCTGGGAAGAGAGGGGGGCCCACTCACACTGTCATAGACACAGCTGGGAGAGCAGAGCAGGAGAACTCTCCGCCCACAAAGTCACTGCTGGCTGCGTTCTCTTAACCCCTATGTGCCAGCTCTGACACAAGCATCTTCTCACTCAGTCAGTGCAGCCAGGCAGGCACACATAGGGGTTAAGAGAAGGCAGCCAGTGTGACATTGTTTGTGGGCGGAGAGAGCACGTTCTCTGCTCTGATCTCCGCCCCTGGCTGGCTGCAGTGCTGAGCTGAACTTATCAGGCAGATTCCGGAGGAGCTCCTACCAGTGCCTGAGTGAGTGCAAAGGTATCCAGCAGTGATTGCAGTTGGTCTTATGGCTCAGTCTGCTGCTGTCTGTCTCCGCTGCCTAAAAATGTGGGTGATGTCTGGAGGAGCAGCTGGTGGGGTGCAGCCTGCAACCTGCAGCCACCCAGCTCTCCCAGAATACATGCATGCTGCACCAAGCCTGCACCAGTGGGGTAGGAAGAAGCTTAACCCCTTCCCATCTGTATGAAGGTTATTGCTAAACCTTAAAGATAACAATCCGACCTGCATAAATGGGGTTAACCAGATGCCAGGAGGAAGGGGAGCTGCTGTCATGGATAAAACTGAGTTGTGGGCTGTACATTGGGGCCCCGTGGCCCCAGGCTGGTGACTGGAGGGACTCTGCCTAGTGCTGGCATGTGGGTGATTTCTGCTCCGGAGTCTCAGCTTCTCTCCTCCAGGTCACACTGTGCAGTCACAGCAACATTGGTTGTGTCTGTCCAGGTCCCAGCAGCTGCCACTGCTCCCAGCAGCTGCCACTGCTCCCACCAAGGACATGGCATCACTTAACCCTTCCCCTGCAGCCACCGGCAACAAATCCACATTATTCCTTGATTAAATCAGGTTCCAACCCAATAGAGGAGCAGACATTTCCTGCTGCCATTATGGTCCGGGAGGGGGTGACCTGTGACATTGGGTGCCCTGCTACTCTGTAGTGGGGGGTGACAAGTGTAACATGGGGTAACGATGAAGGAGAAATGCACAGGATAATAGTGAGCGTGACAGAGGGCAGTGTATGGTATGGAGCAGTTACGGGGTGGGCTACAGGATCCCCCCATACTGTACATGACTGCTCGGGACAGGGAGGCGTTTAATGAGCTTCTAATGAAGGGGCACTAATTGGGTCATTAGGGTTTGTGGAAAGGATTCAGCATCAGGTCCCTCATTAATGCCCGAGCCGCCTGTTACTTTGTAGCACAGATCTGTTAGGGCCGCAAAACCAAACATCGTTGTTTATGTAGAAAAGTCTTTGTTTCATAAAAAAACTCAAAACAGAAAAGATTTTCTGATACAACAACGCCCTGCTCACGACACTGCACAACACCTCTCCTTTATATATACACTGCACAGCACCTCTCCCCCTGTATATATACACTGCACAGTACCGCTCCTCCTGTATATGTACACTTTACAGCACCTTTCCTCCTGTAAATATACACTGCACAGCACCTTTCCTCCTGTATATATACACTGCACAGCACCTCTCCCCCTGTATATATACACTGCACAGTACCACTCCTCCTGTATATATACACTGCACAGTACCTCTCTGTAGAATAATAAAATAATAAAAGCAACGTATCTACAGAAATCAATTATTTTTAACACTCTCCCCCTGTATATATACACTGCACAGTACCGCTCCTCCTGTATATGTACACTGCACAGCACCTTTCCTCCTGTATATGTACACTGCACAGCACCTTTCCTCCTGTATATGTACACTGCACAGCACCTTTCCTCCTGTATATATACACTGCACAGCACCTTTCCTCCTATATACAGTGGGGCAAAAAAGTATTTAGTCAGTCAGCAATAGTGCAAGTTCCACCACTTAAAAAGATGAGAGGCGTCTGTAATTTACATCATAGGTAGACCTCAACTATGGGAGACAAACTGAGAAAAAAAAATCCAGAAAATCACATTGTCTGTTTTTTTAACATTTTATTTGCATATTATGGTGGAAAATAAGTATTTGGTCAGAAACAAACAATCAAGATTTCTGGCTCTCACAGACCTGTAACTTCTTCTTTAAGAGTCTCCTCTTTCCTCCACTCATTACCTGTAGTAATGGCACCTGTTTAAACTTGTTATCAGTATAAAAAGACACCTGTGCACACCCTCAAACAGTCTGACTCCAAACTCCACTATGGTGAAGACCAAAGAGTTGTCAAAGGACACCAGAAACAAAATTGTAGCCCTGCACCAGGCTGGGAAGACTGAATCTGCAATAGCCAACCAGCTTGGAGTGAAAAAATCAACAGTGGGAGCAATAATTAGAAAATGGAAGACATACAAGACCACTGATAATCTCCCTCGATCTGGGGCTCCACGCAAAATCCCACCCCGTGGGGTCAGAATGATCACAAGAACGGTGAGCAAAAATCCCAGAACCACGCGGGGGGACCTAGTGAATGAACTGCAGAGAGCTGGGACCAATGTAACAAGGCCTACCATAAGTAACACACTACGCCACCATGGACTCAGATCCTGCAGTGCCAGACGTGTCCCACTGCTCAAGCCAGTACATGTCCGGGCCCGTGTGAAGTTTGCTAGAGAGCATTTGGATAATCCAGAGGAGTATTGGGAGAATGTCCTATGGTCTGATGAAACCAAACTGGAACTGTTTGGTAGAAACACAACTTGTCGTGTTTGGAGGAAAAAGAATACTGAGTTGCATCCATCAAACACCATACCTACTGTAAAGCATGGTGGTGGAAACATCATGCTTTGGGGCTGTTTCTCTGCAAAGGGGCCAGGACGACTGATCTGGGTACATGAAAGAATGAATTGGGCCATGTATCGTGAGATTTTGAGTGCAAACCTCCTTCCATCAGCAAGGGCATTGAAGATGAAACGTGGCTGGGTCTTTCAACATGACAATGATCCAAAGCACACCGCCAGGGCAATGAAGGAGTGGCTTCGTAAGAAGCATTTCAAGGTCCTGGAGTGGCCTAGCCAGTCTCCAGATCTCAACCCTATAGAAAACCTTTGGAGGGAGTTGAAAGTCCGTGTTGCCAAGCGAAAAGCCAAAAACATCACTGCTCTAGAGGAGATCTGCATGGAGGAATGGGCCAACATGCCAACAACAGTGTGTGGCAACCTTGTGAAGACTTACAGAAAACGTTTGACCTCTGTCATTGCCAACAAAGGATATATTACAAAGTATTGAGATGAAATTTTGTTTCTGACCAAATACTTATTTTCCACCATAGTATGCAAATAAATTGTTAAAAAAACAGACAATGTGATTTTCTGGATTTTTTTTTCTCAGTTTGTCTCCCATAGTTGAGGTCTACCTATGATGTAAATTACAGACGCCTCTCATCTTTTTAAGTGGTGGAACTTGCACTATTGCTGACTGACTAAATACTTTTTTGCCCCACTGTATATACACTGCACAGCACCTCTCCCCCTGTATATATACACGGCACAGTACCACTCCTCCTGTACATATACACTGCACAGTACCACTACTCCTGTATATATACACTGCACAGCACCTCTCCCCCCTGTATATATACACTGCACAGCACCTTTTCTCCTGTATATATACACTGCACAGCACCTCTCCTGTATATATACACTGCACCTTTCCTCCTGTCCTATATATACACTGCCCAGCACCTTTCCTCCTGTATGTATACACTGCACAGCACCTCTTCTGTATATATACACTGCACAGCACCTTTCCTCCTGTATATATACACTGCACAGTACCACTCCTCCTGTCCTGTATATATACACTGCAGAATTTACAATAGCTGTCACTCATGTAAGAAGTGAAATCTGGCATTGTACTATACATTTCTCTGCCGTATCTGTGCATCATAAATCGAGGTATGTGTTAAAGGGGGGGGCCCACTGAGACTCTTTCGCCTGGGGCCCTCGAAAACCTGGAGCCGGCCCTGGTTCAGCCATTTCTCAAGAGTGTCCCAGGAGCAAGCCATTTTTCAACGTGACAATGCCAAACTTCATGTTGTCCATATTACTTTTAGCATTAGCAGCCTGCATTTTCTAAAATGCTACTACATCCTGCGGCGTCCCCTAACTTGTCTCCCATTGTGCACATCTGGGACGTGATTGGTTGAAAATTACAAAAAGAGCTGCCAGCAGCAGATCTTAATGATTTGCATGCTCAAGTGCAATCAGCGTTGCAGAACATTTTTAGACAACCATTAATAACCTCATTGATAGCATGAGAAGGTGTGTAAGTGTGCATTTTTGTGCACGTTGTTGCTCATACTCAATATTGAATAAATCAAGATGTTTATAAAAAAATTCTTCTTAGTGTAATCTCAATGTTGAAGAGTGTATATATTGTGCTTCACTATTCTTGCCCATTTATTAATGTAGGTCTGTTTTATAATGGTTAATGACTAGTGATGAGCGAGTGTGCTCATTACTCGAGTTTTTCAAGCATACTCGGGTGTTCTCTGAGTATCTTAGGCGTGCTCGGAGATTATGTTTTTGTCTCTGCAGCTGCATGATTTGCGGCTGTTAGACAACCTGAACACATGCAGGTATTGCCTGTTTGTTAGGGAATCCCCATATGTATTCAGGCTGTCTAGCAGCCGCAAATCATGCAGCTGCAGAAATTCAAAAATAATCTATGAGCACGCCCATGATACTCAGAGAACACCAGAGCATGCTCAGAAAACTTGAGTAACGAGCACACTTGCTCATCACTATTAATGACCTATGTTTAGAATAGGCTATTTCAAGGGGTTTCAAATCACTTCACAGTCTATTTAATAGGTAATGTCAATAGGGGCAGGCCACACATGTACAATTCAAAAAGTGACACAGCACACAGTGTAACCCAAGGTATATGCAAACATTAATTATATGAAATATAAACTGCAATACTGTCATATTAAATATTCTCATAAAATGTAGGTTCTTAATGCACAAATTGGCAAATGTTTGTGTACCCACCAGCCATGACAAGGCATACCTCTTTTTGATGGGATCCTAACCGTTTCTTTCAGACATACTTCTCCCAGGCTAAAATCCTACAAACTTAAAGGGCAGGTAGAATTCAGCACTAATTATAAACAGCTTTAGACTGATGGGACACATGTCCTCTTTCCAGATAAACCAGATGAAAACTACCAAGTTCTGTAGTTCTTAGGGTTCTCAGGGACTCATCAACTGGATCAAGTCTATATGAACCTATTAGTTCATAAAATATTAAAATGGGAAAATGTCTTAATAGCGTGTTTCTATGAGCCTGTAAACATAGTGGTAACTGACATGAACCATTATAGTTCATATAAAATTATACTCTTTTGCAAAATGAAGTCAAGTTTGTTAAAAGCCAGATGTAGAGTTTTTGTCAGGTTTAGTAGAAGGTGTATTTACTTCTGGAAATCAGTGCCTTGTAAGTCTGCAGCAGAATCTCATTAGTGACATCAGTCAGAGACTTTTCTTGAAGTCCATTAAACATAAGGAACTTGTAAAAACTTGGCAAAACTTAAACACGTACATAAGACACATCAGAAGAACAAAGAATGATGGAAGTGGACAAAGTACAACAGAGGGAAAATGTTACTCATTCATGAAGGAAATTCTCCTGTACGGGCAAAAAGATGAGTGAACAACAAGGGATTATGCAGGCAGATAAATTAAGAACAAAAAATATAATTTTACACCAGAGGCAGAAAGATTTCAATGGAAAAAATGCAATTTATGAGCAAAAAGTGCTTTTAAGGTTTTTGCATGCAAAGGGTCACATGAGTTAGAAGTATGCACTCGCAAATAAACCCAACTGAAAGTAATCAGCATCTCTTCCACATTTTTTTCATTTACCCTTGAAAAAGATACCCTTTCAGGGATTACAACCCTGACATTCTAAACTTCTTACAGTAATTGTTCACCTTTAAGGCTTTTTTAATGCATGCATCTGGAACTAAAAAAAAACATTTTTGCAATTGGGTTCAGTTAAAAATGTTTGGTTTTTACAGGTTTTGTGTCCCTTAACCCCTTTCTGACATTAGACGTACTATCCCGTCGAGGTGGGGTGGGCCCCTATGACCACCGACGGGATAGTACGTCATATGCGATCGGCAGCGCTCACGGGGGGAGCGCCGCCCATCGCGGCCGGGTGTCAGCTGCCTATCGCAGCTGACATCCGGCACTATGTGCCAGGAGCGGTCACGGACCGCCCCCGGCACATGAACCCCCGGCACACCGCGATCAAAGATGATCGCGATGTGCCGGCGGTACTGGGAAGCATCGCGCAGGGAGGGGGCTCCCTGCGAGCTTCCCTGAGCCCCCCGCAGCAACGCGATGTGATCGCGTTGCTGCGAGGGTCTTTACCTCCCTCCCTGCCTGCTCCAGCCCCGGATCCAAGATGGCCGCGGATCCGGGTCCTGCAGGGAGGGAGGTGGCTTCACAGAGCCTGCTCAGAGCAGGCACTGTGAAGCCTGCACTGCTCTAAGTCAGATCGGTGATCTGACAGAGTGCTGTGCAAACTGTCAGATCATCGATCTGTGATGTCCCCCCCGGGGAAAAATAAAAAAGTTAAAAAAAAATTTTCCAAATGTGTAAAAAAAAATTTAAAAAAATATTCCTAAATAATGAAGTTAACCCCTTCAGTAAACACCGTAAGAAAAAAACAAAACGAGGCAAAAAACAACGCTTTATTATCATACCGCCGAACAAAAAGTGGAATAACACACGATCAAAAAGACAGATATAAATAACCATGGTACCACTGAAAACGACATCTTGTCCCGCAATAAAACGAGCCACCATACAGCATCATCAGCAAAAAATTAAAAAAGTTATAGTCCTGAGAATAAAACGATGCAAAAATAATTATTTTTTCTGTAAAATAGTTTTTATCGTATAAAAGCACCAAAACATAAAAAAATTATATAAATTAGGTGTCGCTGTAATCGTACTGACCCGAAGAATAAAACTGCTTTATCAATTTTACCAAACGCGGAACAGTATAAACGCCTCCCCCAAAAGAATTTCATGAATAGCTGGTTTTTGGTCATTCTGCCTCACAAAAATCGATAAAAAAATTTCACGTGCCCGAAAATGTTACCAATAAAAACGTCAATTGTCCCACAAAAAACAAGACCTCACATGATTCTGTGGACCAAAATATGGAAAAATTATAGCTCTCAAAATGTGGTAACACAAAAAATATTTTTTGCAATAAAAAGCGTCTTTCAGTGTGTGTTGGCTGCCAATCATAGAAATCCGCTAAAAAACTCGCTATAAAAGTAAATCAAACCCCGCTTCATCACCCCCTTAGTTAGGGAAAAATTAAAAAAATGTATTTATTTCCATTTTCCCATTAGGGCTAGGGCTAGGGTTAGGGCTAGGCTTAGGGCTAGGGCTAGGGTTAGGGCTAGGGTTAGGGCTAGGGTTAGGGTTAGGGCTAGGGTTAGGGTTGGGGCTACAGTTAGGGTTGGGGCTAAAGTTAGAGTTTAGATTACATTTACAGTTGGGAATAGGGTTGGGATTAGGGTTAGGGGTGTGTCAGGGTTAGAGGTGTGGTTAGGGTTACCGTTGGAATTAGGGTTAGGGGTGTGTTTGGATTAGGGTTTCAGTTATAATTGGGGGGTTTCCACTGTTTAGGCACATCAGGGGCTCTCCAAACACGACATGGCATCCGATCTCAATTCCAGCCAATTCTGCGTTGAAAAAGTAAAACAGTGCTCCTTCCCTTCCGAGCTCTCCTGTGTGCCCAAACAGGGGTTTACCCCAACATATGGGGTATCAGCGTACTCAGGACAAATAGGACCACAACTTTTGGGGTCCAATTTCTCCTGTTACCCTTGGGAAAATACAAAACTGGGGGCTAAAAAATAATTTTTGTGGGAAAAAAAAGATTTTTTATTTTCACGGCTCTGCGTTATAAACTGTAGTGAAACACTTGGGGGCTCAAAGTTCTCACAACACATCTAGATGAGTTCCCTTGGGGGTCTAGTTTCCAATATGGGGTCACTTGTGGGGGGTTTCTACTGTTTAGGTACATTAGGGGCTCTGCAAACGCAATGTGATGCCTGCAGACTATTCCATCTAAGTCTGCATTCCAAATGGCACTCCTTCCCTTCCGAGCCCTCCCATGCGCCCAAACGGTGGTTCCCCCCACATATGGGGTATCAGTATACTCAGGACAAATTGGACAACAACTTTTGGGGTCGAATTTCTCCTCTTACCCTCGGGAAAATACAAAACTGGGGGCTAAAAAATAATTTTTGGGGGAAATTTTTTTTTTATATTTTCACGGCTCTGCGTTACAAACTGTAGTGAAACACTTGGGGGTTCAAAGCTCTAACAACACATCTAGATGAGTTCCTTAGGGTGTCTAGTTTCCAAAATGGTGTCACTTGTGGGGGGTTTCTACTGTTTAGGTACATTAGGGGCTTTGCAAACGCAATGTGACACCTGCAGACCATTCCATCTAAGTCTGCATTCCAAATGGAGTTCCTTCCCTTCCGAGCCCTCCCATGCGCCCAAACAGTGGTTCCCCCCACATATTGTGTATAATCGCACTCAGGACAAATTGGGCAACAAATTTTGGGGTCCAATTTCTCCTGTTACCCTCGGGAAAATACAAAACTGGGGGCTAAAAAAATAATTTTTGTGGGAAAAAATTTTAGTTTTATTTTTACGGCTCTGCATTATAAACTTCTGTGAAGCCCTTGGTGGGTCAAAGCGCTCAAAACACATCTAGATAAGTTCCTTGGGGGGTCTACTTTTCAAAATGGTGTCACTTGTGGGGGGTTTCAATGTTTAGGCACATCAGTGGCTCTCTAAACGCAACATGGCGTCCCATCTCAATTCCTGTCAATTTTGCATTGAAAAGTCAAACGGCGCTCCTTCCCTTCCGAGCTCTCCCTTGCGCCCAAACAGTGGTTTACCCCCACATATGGGGTATCAGCGTACTCAGGACAAATTGTACAACAACTTTTGGGGTCCAATTTCTTCTCTTACCCTTGGGAAAATAAAAAGTTGGGGGCGAAAAGCAATTTTTGTGAAAAATATGATTATTAATTTTTACGGTTCTGCATTATAAACTTCTGTGAAGCACTTGGTGGGTCAAAGTGCTCACCACACCTCTAGATAAGTTCCTTAGGGGGTCTACTTTCCAAAATGGTGTCACTTGTGGGGGGTTTCAATGTTTAGGCACATCAGGGGCTCTCCAAATGCAACATGGCGTCCCATCTCAATTTCTGTCAATTTTGCATTGAAAAGTCAAACGGCGCTCCTTCCCTTCCGAGCTCTCCTGTTGTGAATTCTGTGATCAAGCTCCCTCCTGTGGTCACGAGTGGTACTGCGGCTTCTGAGTTTCCTTCCTCAGGTGATGAGGTTAAGTCGTTAGGTGCTGCTCTATTTAACTCCACCTAGTGCCTTGATCCTGGCCTCCAGTCAATGTTCTAGTATTGGTCTTGCTTCCTCCTGGATCGTTCCTGTGGCCTGTCTGCTCAGCATAAGCTAAGTTCTGCTTGTGTCCTTTTGTTGCTATATTTTCTGTCCAGCTTGCTTTTTTGGTTCTGCTTGCTTGCTGGAAGCTCTGAGACGCAGAGGGAGCACCTCCGTACCGTTAGTCGGTGCGGAGGGTCTTTTTGCCCCTCTGCGTGGTTGTTTGTAGGTTTTTGTGTTGACCGCAAAGCTATCTTTCCTATCCTCGGTCTATTCAGTAAGTCGGGCCTCACTTTGCTAAATCTATTTCATCTCTGTGTTTGTATTTTCATCTTTACTCACAGTCATTATATGTGGGGGGCTGCCTTTTCCTTTGGGGTATTTCTCTGAGGCAAGGTAGGCTTATTTTTCTATCTTCAGGACTAGCTAGTTTCTCAGGCTGTGCCGAGTTGCATAGGGAGCGTTAGGCGCAATCCACGGCTACCTCTAGTGTGGTTTGATAGGTTTAGGAATTGCGGTCAGCAGAGTTTCCACGTCTCAGAGCTCGTCCTATGTTTTGTGGTTTTTGTCAGGTCACTTGTGTGCTCTGAACTTCAAGGTCCATTGTGGTTCTGAATTACCTATTCATAACAGTACTGGAGGCCCAAAGTACTAAGCTTCTCAATAGAGGGAAAAAAGAAGTTCTGAGACCATTTTTTTTTCTTTGCACTGTGTTTTGCCTTTTTTTTCCCCTAGACATTTGGGTGGTTCAGGACACAGGTGTGGTGATGGACATTAAAGGTCTGTCTTCATGTGTGGATCTTCTCACTGCAAGAGTACAAAATATTCAAGACTTTGTGGCTCAGAATTCTATGTTAGAACCAAGAATTCCTATTCCTGATTTGTTTTCTAGAGATAGAGCTAATTTTCTGAGTTTAAAAAATAATTGCAAACTGTTTCTGGCGTTGAAACCTCGCTCCTCTGGTGACCCAGTTCAACAAGTTAAGGTTATTATTTCTTTATTACGTGGCGACCCTCAAGACTGGGCATTTTCCCTTGCGCCAGGAGATCCTGCATTATGTAATATTGATGCGTTTTTTCTGGCGCTCGGATTACTGTACGATCAACCTAATTCAGTGGATCAGGCAGAGAAAAATTTGCTGGCTCTGTGTCAGGGTCAGGATGAGATAGAGATTTATTGTCAGAAGTTTAGAAAGTGGTCTGTGCTCACTCAATGGAATGAATGTGCTTTGGCAGCAATCTTCAGAAAGGGTCTCTCTGAAGCCCTTAAGGATGTCATGGTGGGATTTCCTATGCCTGCTGGTCTGAATGAGTCTATGTCTTTGGCCATTCAGATCGGTCGACGCTTGCGTGAGCGTAAATCTGTGCACCATTTGGCGGTATTATCTGAGCATAAATCTGAGCCTATGCAGTGCGATAGGACTTTGACCAGAGCTGAAAGGCAAGAACACAGACGTCAGAATGGGCTGTGTTTCTACTGTGGTGATTCCACTCATGCTATCTCCGATTGTCCTAAGCGCACTAAGCGGTTCGCTAAGTCTGCCACCATTGGTACGGTACAGTCGAAATTTTTTTGTCCGTTACTTTGATCTGCTCTTTGTCTTCCTATTCTGTCATGGCATTTGTGGATTCAGGCGCTGCCCTGAATTTGATGGACTTGGAGTTTGCTAGGCGCTGTGGGTTTGTCTTGGAGCCCTTGCAGTGTCTTATTCCATTGAGAGGAATTGATGCTACGCCTTTGGCCAAGAATAAGCCTCAGTATTGGACCCAGCTGACCATGTGCATGGCTCCTGCGCACCAGGAGGATATTCGCTTTCTGGTGTTGCAAAATCTGCATGATGTGGTCGTGTTGGGGTTGCCATGGCTACAAGTCCATAACCCAGTATTAGATTGGAAATCTATGTCTTTGTCCAGCTGGGGTTGTCAGGGGGTACATGGTGATGTTCCATTTCTGTCTATCTCATCATCCACCCCTTCTGAGGTCCCAGAGTTCTTGTCTGATTACCGGGATGTATTCGATGAGCCCAAGTCCAATGCCCTACCTCCGCATAGGGATTGTGATTGTGCTATCGAGTTGATTCCTGGTAGTAAGTTTCCTAAGGGTCGACTGTTTAATTTATCTGTACCTGAGCACGCCGCTATGCGGAGTTACGTAAAAGAATCCTTGGAGAAGGGTCATATTCGGCCGTCGTCGACGCCATTGGGAGCAGGATTCTTTTTTGTGGCCAAGAAGGATGGTTCGCTGAGACCTTGTATTGATTACCGCCTTCTAAATAAAATCACGGTCAAATTTCAGTACCCATTGCCGCTGCTATCTGATTTGTTTGCTCGGATTAAGGGGGCTAGTTGGTTCACCAAGATAGATCTTCGTGGTGCATATAATCTTGTGCGTATTAAACGGGGCGATGAATGGAAAACTGCATTTAATACGCCCGAGGGCCATTTTGAGTACCTAGTTATGCCATTCGGACTTGCCAATGCTCCATCAGTATTTCAGTCCTTTATGCATGACATCTTCCGAGAGTACCTGGATAAATTCCTGATTGTATACTTGGATGATATTTTGGTCTTCTCGGATGATTGGGAGTCTCATGTGAAGCAGGTCAGAATGGTGTTCCAGGTCCTGCGTGCTAATTCTTTGTTTGTGAAGGGATCAAAGTGTCTCTTTGGTGTTCAGAAGGTTTCATTTTTGGGGTTCATTTTTTCCCCTTCTACCATCGAGATGGACCCTGTTAAGGTCCAGGCCATTTATGATTGGACTCAGCCGACATCTCTGAAGAGTCTGCAAAACTTCCTTGGCTTTGCTAATTTTTATCGTCGCTTCATCTGTAATTTTTCTAGTATTGCTAAACCATTGACCGATTTGACCAAGAAGGGTGCTGATGTGGTCAATTGGTCTTCTGCTGCTGCGGAAGCTTTTCAAGAGTTAAAGCGTCGTTTTTCTTCTGCCCCTGTGTTGTGTCAACCAGATGTTTCGCTTCCGTTCCAGGTTGAGGTTGATGCTTCTGAAATTGGAGCGGGGGCTGTTTTGTCGCAAAGAGGTGCTGATTGCTCGGTGATGAAGCCATGCGCCTTCTTTTCCAGGAATTTTTCGCCTGCTGAGCGAAATTATGATGTTGGCAATCGAGAGTTGCTGGCCATGAAGTGGGCATTCGAGGAGTGGCGTCATTGGCTTGAAGGAGCTAAGCATCGCGTGGTGGTCTTGACTGATCACAAGAACTTGACTTATCTCAAGTCTGCCAAACGGTTGAATCCTAGACAGGCTCGTTGGTCGCTGTTTTTCTCCCGTTTTGACTTTGTGGTTTCGTACCTTCCGGGCTCTAAAAATGTGAAGGCGGATGCCCTGTCTAGGAGTTTTGTGCCCGACTCTCCGGGTTTGCCTGAGCCGGCGGGTATTCTCAAAGAGGGAGTAATTGTGTCTGCCATCTCCCCTGATTTGCGGCGGGTGCTGCAAAAATTTCAGGCTAATAAACCTGATCGTTGCCCAGCAGAGAAACTGTTTGTCCCTGATAGGTGGACGAATAAAGTTATCTCTGAGGTTCATTGTTCGGTGTTGGCTGGTCATCCTGGAATCTTTGGTACCAGAGATTTGGTGGCTAGATCCTTTTGGTGGCCGTCTCTGTCGCGGGATGTGCGTTCTTTTGTGCAGTCCTGTGGGATTTGTGCTCGGGCTAAGCCCTGCTGTTCTCGTGCCAGTGGGTTGCTTTTGCCCTTGCCGATTCCGAAGAGGCCTTGGACACATATCTCTATGGATTTTATTTCGGATCTCCCCGTCTCTCAAAAAATGTTGGTCATTTGGGTAGTTTGTGATCGCTTCTCTAAGATGATCCATTTGGTACCCTTGTCTAAATTACCTTCCTCCTCTGATTTGGTGCCATTGTTCTTCCAGCATGTGGTTCGTTTACATGGCATTCCAGAGAACATCGTTTCTGACAGAGGTTCCCAGTTTGTTTCGAGGTTTTGGCGAGCCTTTTGTGCTAGGATGGGCATTGATTTGTCTTTTTCCTCGGCTTTCCATCCTCAGACAAATGGCCAGACTGAATGAACCAATCAGACCTTGGAAACATATCTGAGATGTTTTGTTTCTGCTAGTCAGGATGATTGGGTCTCCTTTTTGCCGTTGGCTGAGTTCGCTCTTAATAATCGGGCCAGCTCGGCTACCTTGGTTTCACCGTTTTTCTGCAATTCTGGGTTCCATCCTCGTTTCTCTTCAGGGCAGGTTGAGTCTTCGGACTGTCCTGGTGTGGATACTGTGGTGGACAGGTTGCAGCGGATTTGGACTCATGTAGTGGACAATTTGACCTTGTCCCAGGAGAAGGCTCAACGTTTCGCTAATCGCAGATGCTGTGTGGGCCACCGACTTCGTGTTGGGGATTTGGTTTGGTTGTCATCTCGTTATATTCCTATGAAGGTTTCCTCTCCTAAGTTTAAGCCTCGTTTCATTGGCCCGTATAGGATTTCTGAGGTTCTTAATCCTGTGTCTTTTCGTTTGACCCTTCCAGATTCTTTTTCCATCCATAACGTATTCCATAGGTCATTGTTGCGGAGATACGTGGCGCCTGTGGTTCCATCTGTTGATCCTCCTGCCCCGGTTTTGGTGGAGGGGGAGTTGGAGTATATAGTGGAGAAGATTTTGGATTCTCGTGTTTCGAGACGGAAACTCCAGTATCTGGTTAAGTGGAAGTGGAAGGTCTTTGCCTCTGATGTCCATGCTGCCGATCTTGTTCGTGCCTTTCATATGGCTCATCCTGGTCGGCCTGGGGGCTCTGGTGAGGGTTCGGTGACCCCTCCTCAAGGGGGGGTACTGTTGTGAATTCTGTGATCAAGCTCCCTCCTGTGGTCACGAGTGGTACTGCGGCTTCTGAGTTTCCTTCCTCAGGTGATGAGGTTAAGTCGTTAGGTGCTGCTCTATTTAACTCCACCTAGTGCCTTGATCCTGGCCTCCAGTCAATGTTCTAGTATTGGTCTTGCTTCCTCCTGGATCGTTCCTGTGGCCTGTCTGCTCAGCATAAGCTAAGTTCTGCTTGTGTCCTTTTGTTGCTATATTTTCTGTCCAGCTTGCTTTTTTGGTTCTGCTTGCTTGCTGGAAGCTCTGAGACGCAGAGGGAGCACCTCCGTACCGTTAGTCGGTGCGGAGGGTCTTTTTGCCCCTCTGCGTGGTTGTTTGTAGGTTTTTGTGTTGACCGCAAAGCTATCTTTCCTATCTCGGTCTATTCAGTAAGTCGGGCCTCACTTTGCTAAATCTATATCATCTCTGTGTTTGTATTTTCATCTTTACTCACAGTCATTATATGTGGGGGGCTGCCTTTTCCTTTGGGGAGTTTCTCTGAGGCAAGGTAGGCTTATTTTTCTATCTTCAGGACTAGCTAGTTTCTCAGACTGTGCTGAGTTGCATAGGGAGCGTCGGTGCGGAGGGTCTTTTTGCCCCTCTGCGTGGTTGTTTGTAGGTTTTTGTGTTGACCGCAAAGCTATCTTTCCTATCCTCGGTCTATTCAGTAAGTCGGGCCTCACTTTGCTAAATCTATATCATCTTTGTGTTTGTATTTTCATCTTTACTCACAGTCATTATATGTGGGGGGCTGCCTTTTCCTTTGGGGAGTTTCTCTGAGGCAAGGTAGGCTTATTTTTCTATCTTCAGGACTAGCTAGTTTCTCAGGCTGTGCCGAGTTGCATAGGGAGCGTTAGGCGCAATCCACGGCTACCTCTAGTGTGGTTTGATAGGTTTAGGAATTGCGGTCAGCAGAGTTTCCACGTCTCAGAGCTCGTCCTATGTTTTGTGGTTTTTGTCAGGTCACTTGTGTGCTCTGAACTTCAAGGTCCATTGTGGTTCTGAATTACCTATTCATAACACTCTCCCATGCGCCCAAACAGTGGTTTACCCCCACATATGGGGTATCAGCGTACTCAGGACAAATTGTACAACAACTTTTAGGGTCCAATTTCTTCTCTTACCCTTGGGAAAATAAAAAAATTGGGGGCGAAAAGATAATTTTTGTGAAAAAATATGATTTTTTATTTTTACGGTTCTGCATTATAAACTTCTGTGAAGCACTTGGTGGGTCAAAGTGCTCACTACACCTCTAGATAAGTTCCTTAGGGGGTCTACTTTCCAAAATGGTGTCACTTGTGGGGGGTTTCAATGTTTAGGCACATCAGGGGCTCTCCAAACGCAACATGGTGTCCCATCTCGATTCCAGTCAATTTTGCAATGAAAAGTCAAACGGCGCTCCTTCTCTTCCGAGCTCTGTCATGCGCCCAAACAGTGGTTTACCCCCACATACGGGGTATCGGTGTACTCAGGACAAATTGTACAACAACTTTTGGGGTCCATTTTTTCCTGTTACCCTTGGTAAAATAAAGCAAATTGGAGCTGAAGTAAATTTTTTGTGAAAAAAAGTTAAATGTTCATTTTTATTTAAACATTCCAAAAATTCCTGTGAAGCACCAGAAGGGTTAATAAACTTCTTGAATATGGTTTTGAGCACCATGAGGGGTGCAGTTTTTAGAATGGTGTCACACTTGGGTATTTTCTATCATATAGACCCCTCAAAATGACTTAAATGAGATGTGGTCCCTAAAAAAAAATGGTGTTGTTAAAATGAGAAATTGCTGGTCAACTTTTAACCCTTATAACTCCCTAACAAAAAAATTTTGGTTCCAAAATTGTGCTGATGTAAAGTAGACATGTGAGAAATGTTACTTATTAAGTATTTTGTGTGACATATCTCTGTGATTTAATTGCATAAAAATTCAAAGTTGGAAAATTGCGAAATTTTCATAATTTTCGCCAAATTTCCATTTTTTTCACAAATAAACACAGGTACTATCAAAGAATTTTTACCACTATGATGAAGTACAATATGTCACGAGAAAACAATGTCAGAATCACTGGGATCCGTAGAAGCGTTCCAGAGTTATAACCTCATAAAGGGACAGTGGTCAGAATTGTAAAAATTGGCCCGGTCATTAACGTGCAAACCACCCTTGGGGGTAAAGGGGTTAAACTCAACTTGGTGCCGAGGGGGTTGAGAGTTTCAATCTTTCCAGCATGGTAACCTTCTGTTGCTTTTCACACCATATGGGAGGAGGGGTTACTCCGTTGTTCACAAATTTTGATTAATATGCTTATCACACATGACAGGGAACTTTGGACACAGGTGAAATCCGAGATTAAGGGTCTGGAAAGTAGACTTAACAAATTTGATGAGACCTCATAGGTTCAACCATTTAGGGTCAAACTCAAGGAGGTGCTGGATAAATACGACAAGGAAATCATGAATAAAAAAAGATCTAAATTTCTGAGAGACAAATCAGACTTTGATCGGCATGCTGCCTTCAATTTGAGGCATCAAGGCAATCAACGCTGGGGAACTAGCACTAGACAAGGCCCTACAGTATCAACACGGAGTGCTTCAGCAACAGATGGGCATACTTCAAGCGATTTTTTATCTTCCGCGGAAAACGAACCAGAACCAGGACTGGACCAGGCGAGGGCGCAGGAAACACAGGTCTTTTCACCCGAATCACCAGGAGCAGGAGTCACAGGCCTGCTTACCACAATCAAGGAAAAAAATACCGCAAATGATTAAAGTATCAACAAACAATGCTTGTGAGTATGTTACGGATAATGTAAATGACACATTACAAATCATCAATCTGTCTTAATATCAATTAACACCTATTGAGACTTCTGTATTAAGTAGGGGACTGACATTTTCTCCGCCTCAACAGATTGACCAATTTTGTACTGATTAAGGGAAAAAATACCGCAAATGATTAAAGTATCAACAAACAATGCTTGTGAGTGTTACAGATAATGTAAATGACACATTACAAATCATCAATCTGTCTTAATATCAATTAACACCTATTGAGACTTCTGTATTAAGTAGGGGACTGACATTTTCTCCGCCTCAACAGATTGACAAATTTGTACTGATTAAGGACCTTTTCCTTTTTTGTAGAAAAATTAGCCTACAGGTTCTACATAATCACCCACAGACCATTCTTTCTCTTGACATAACTGAGCACAGGGTATTCCAGGATCTTATGGATCTTCTATATGAGGGCAACACCTCTACAGGTAGGCCACAATTTCCCCATGAGAACAAATCTTCAGTTTGTCCATCCTTTTCTATTGTACCAGCAGTAAAAATCTTCTTTGAGATGGCAAAACAGGACATTGAGGCATTGCCAACGAGGGCTGGTTCCATGGCCAATCTCACTGCCCAGGAGCGACGGGCCTTGTCTAGTCTAAGTTCCAATAAGGATTTTTTAAATAGGGAGGCAGATAAGGGGGGTAATGTTGTTCTTTGGCCCCACAATTTATATCTTGAAGAAGCCCACAGACAGCTTGATAACCAGCATTTCTATCGCAGACACCCCTCCAATCCCACTGGGGTTTACGCCACAAAAATGAGAGCACTCATAGACAAGGCCTTCGAATTGGGTATCATTAATGTCAATGAATGTAACTTTATCTGGGGTGAGCAACCCATTATGTCAACCTTTTACATGCTACCCAAAGTCCACAAAGACTTGAACAAGCCTCCTGCTTGGCCGATAGTTTCCAGCATTGGCAGCCTATGCGAAAAGGCGTGCATTTACATTGATTTCTTTTTGCAGCCATTTGTTCTCAAACTACCCTCATACATCTGGGATTCCTCACATTTCATCAGCCTGCATAAAGGGTTGGCTTTAGCCCCAGAGGAATTTATGGTTACCTGTGATGTCAAATCATTATATTGGAACATTGATCATGATGACGGCATGCAGGCGGTTTTGTTCTTTCTTGATCAGCAGCCAAATTCCGACAGAATGCATGATTTATTCATCATTGATCTACTCAACTTTGTGCTCAGACATAATTTCTTTCCATTTGACAGGACCTTCTGGCTCCAGACATCGGGTGTGGCCATGGGGGCTCGTTGTGCCCCAGCTTTTGCAAACCTCTTTTTAGGGTGGTGGAAGTCCACTGTCATCTATGTGTCCAGTTGGTTTAGGAACAAGATATGGCATTGGTCGCACTACATAGACAACATTTTTTTCATTTGGTCTGGTTCTTTGGAGGAATGTTTGGTTTTTCTGGACTTCCTCAACAATAATCCTTTTCACATTTTTTTGACCCATCACTTTTCCTCTGTTACAGTTAATTTTTTGGATCTTGAGGTCAAGTGCCAGGATGGTGTATTGTCTACATGCCTTTATCAGAAAACCACAGCCATCAACAGTTTGTTGGAATATCGTAGCTTCCATCCCAGACATACTAAGGAGGGTGTTCTGATGGGCCAATTTCTTAGGGTGAGGTGCAACTGCACCCATAACGAAGGCTTTCGGAGAGAAGCTCAGGAACTCATGGCAAGATTCAGGCGTAGGAACTACTCCCAAAAAAATGCATTGCTCGGGCCCACCAGAGGGCCAATTCACAGACTCCTTACTTACCTCTACAAAAAAGAAAAAAACTGAAAATATTGTGCGTTTCATCACAAATTATCATACCCAGTGGATGCAGGTAAGGAAGATTTTGAAGGAGCATTGGAGAATTCTGACCACGGATGTGCACACGTCCCCAGTGGTTAGTACACAGCCACTGGTCACTGCCAGAAGGGCTCCCAACTTTAGGGACATACTAACTAGGAGCTATCACATTAGGCCCACACACAGGCTCAATCAGGGAATTTCCTTGAGGGGCTTGTTTCCATGCGGAGATTGCAATGTCTGCCAATATATGCATCCTACTCGTAACTCCTTTTGCAATCCCATTGACCAGGTGCAGCATAGATTGAAGACCTACATCAACTGCAAAACTACAAATGTCATATATGCTCTCATCTTCCCTTGCCCTCGTAGTTATGTAGGCCAAACCTCACAGGAGTTGCGCCGGAGGATTCAAGGACACATTTCAACAATCAACACAGCTACAGTGGATAGTTGGAAAGGAGGTTGCTGTGCTAATACGAGGATTATTGGTTTGGAACATATCAGGAGTTCTGGTAGGGGCGGTTCCCTGCATAAGAAGTTGCTACAAGTCGAATCCCGCTGGATTGATTTGCTTCACTCCACAGCACCCCAGGGTATTAATGAGGATCTCCTTTTTACAGGCTTCCTGGGTTGAATCTGCTGCTATGGGCCTCCGTAATTGCCTTGTCTAGTGCAATTTGGAGGAGTACTTCGTGTCAACATGTGAACCGTCTGTCATGGATATCCTCTAACATCTTTGCTCGCAGAATTATGCTGGGGCGGTTATTTTGGAATTTTTGCCTGGGAAATTTTTGACTGTACGCATTTACCATCCTTGGCATTTGACATCTTTGGTCGTACACACATGGAACAGCGGGTGCAGTATGATCTGCTTATGCCATGTTTGATATTTGACGTGCTTTACCTCATGACAGGGGTATTCCCATTGCCCATAATCTTCTGGCCATATGTATCTACTCATGTCCATACATCATATATTTACATGTCATTTTCATCCTGACTCTCCACATCTTTACTTACAACTATGGGCCTTATATATCTCTGCTCTGCCAAGATTTCTTTGCGTTCTTTGGAAACCCACAGTTTTGATGCATGGGCGTCCATTACAACTATTATGTTACTTCTTCTTTTTTCTTTTTTCACAGCTCAATTTTATCTTATACCCTTGAGTGTTTTTAGGTTATAGAGCGGTCCTACAATATTCATTATGGTTCCCTTTCTTACTTTTTCATTGTTACTGGGTTGCTCTGTCCTGACCATAATTTTCTTTTCAGAATTTTGCTTTTTTCTACTTAATTGTAGAATGATATTGTATTGTACTGTATCATATTGTTCTCAAGAATTCCGGCCCACTACTGCATGAGGATCTCTCTTGCAGTATGCTCAATTGTGCCTTCTTTGTTTATTTGTTTGTATGTGTGTCCTCTGCTCCCGGGGCTGCGCATGCGCCTTCATCTCCCCTCTTCAACTGGTCTATGCGCTCTGCTGGTCTATTGACCAGCGCTTGTGCAGTAGACCAGTACTGGCAGAGACGTCTGCCCTTTGTACATGCCTTACTTCCGGCATCCCTGCTTCCTGTGTCATCACAGCCACACACCGGGTGTTTAAAAAGCTCTTTCGGCTATCGCTAGTTCACTTCCCCTGACAAAGCTGTCCCAGTAACAGCGATACGCGTTGGGTCCTCCCTCCTTCCTATCCTGTTCCCTCCATTGGCCTCTCAGCTTATCATCCTTCTGTGGATCACCAGCTTATGTCCTTGGCAGCACCTACCCGCTATGCCTATACTTTCTCAGCACACACCCACAGGTAGTGATCTTTCTTGTGCTTGATCTCAGTATCAGATATTATCCGACCCTGGAATTACTCCTATGCACTTTACATTGGGGGACTACGTCTCGCATGCACCTTGCTGGGGGTCCTCAGTGCACTGGTCATTTATTTGGATTGACCACATATCATAGATAATATTCACTAGTGGATAGATTTGTCTGATTGTCATGTGTTTCACCTAGTGTTAACCAGCAGGACCATATTTACTGTTTATTGTCTATGGGTCATATTTTCCTTAACGTTTCTAGGTGTCTCATGGGTGCCATGTGATGGATTGTGTTATATTCTCCATGGTTGTATAGATTTATATGGGAACAGGTTCAAGGAGGGAGTGTTTTTTGCACTGTTTTTAATTGTCAGTGTTACCAATAAAGCTTGTCCCTTTTTTCACCTATTCATTCGGTGGTGTGCGGATTTTATTAGTGGCTTTTTTTTCTGTCCTTATTAAGGGTTTGTGTCCCAGCACATTCAACTTTGATGTGGTCTGTGATAATAAAACAGCTGGGAGGAGCACAAAAAAGACAAATAAATGAGTTACAAACTCTCCTATGATAGCATAAGATTAAGTTTACTGTTGACTTCGGCAGCCAGCAATAGACATTACAATATAGAGGCTATAGAATGTTTTTAAATGAAACCCAATTGTAAAAATTAGGTTATACCTCAAATATATGTATTTAGGTAGAAAGAAAATTGTCCCCAAATGAGGACACCTTTAACTCCAACAAGGTTCCCATAGTGTGCAAGGTTCTTTATGGAATACAGTAATTGATTCTCCACTCTTATTGCTGCCACTAAATTAGCATAAAAAAAGAAGAAAAAGCCTCACTATTCATCTGTATTATGTTGCCACTTCCATCCAGGGAATGTGCGTTAAGGACTGGCGGAACGCACCAAGTATAGAAGATATGAAACTAGGTGCGTTCGCAGTCCGAGGTCCACCGTGCAGGTAAAAACCCTGCTGCTAGTAAGACGGACTATATGGCAGTACTATAAGTATACACGCACGGGTTAACTTCACCCTGAGTGAAGGAAGCGATCCTGTTGAGTCACAGGACCGCGGTACTGCACATAGAACGCGAGCAAGAAGTCAGCGAACACAACCCCAACACAGGATTGAAGTCCGATTAGACCACTTGCTGGCACAACACCGCAACTGGGTGTGTAAGGAAACTATAAAAATAGTATATAAAGGCACGAGAGTGCATGCAGTGCCGCACTGACGGACGCCACTAACCACCCAGGCTTGGGTAAGGAAAGCGCAGAGGAAGCGCACAGCGCCGTACAGGCGGTCACAGCAACTAGACATTGTTATGTGTGTAACGTGCTGTTGGATAAGTCGGGCGCTAGATAGCAAACATACACCTTCCGCGAACAGTCATCCAATAGGGAGGGTATTTTAAAGAGCGACTTTCACTCACAACACACACACATATTATCAAGACAATACTAGCGCATGGCCGTGCGGTCATGCGCAGTTTATATAGTTGCAGCACAGGAAACAGCTACAGAAGTTTTGCCCATTCAGGACCTGCCAAAAGGACCAATGGGATGTGCTGCAGTACCTGAGCATGTGACCCTCGATCTTCAACGGGAGATCTTGCCCTGGGCATGCTCAGTGTGTGCAAATAAGGACTTAGTCCCAGAGAAGCCCGCTCGCCGCAGATCAGTGCAGGGTACAACAGGAGAGCCGGAAAAGGCAGCAGTAACCCTTTGCACAGAATCAGTCCCAGCTAGACGCTGGGAGCGACGCCTCTGCTGAGCAGAGCCCACTGCGGCCGAAACAGAATGGGAGACCGCAGCAGACACGGATTGAGATTCCCCCTGTGCAGCAGAGGAAACTCGACTCCTAACAATGTGTTCTTCCATATCTGAAAATCCAAAAGTAAGGTGGATTATCGCATCTTTATAAAATCTTCCAATTATATTCATACAAAACGTAAAACATAAAAAACCCTGGCAAAGATGAAAAGTGAGCTGAAACGCCAGAAACCCATCAGAGTAGCATCTCATTTTTAATATCTGCCATGGTGGTCTATGTTTTGTAGGAATAAAATTTGAATATTTTATAAAGATGCGATAATCCACCTTGCTTAAAGCTGCCCATACTCAGTCCAAACATACCTGCTTTGCAGCATGAATTCATCACTCCATACATCAGCCCCATAGAGGATATTCTGCAGCTTACATGCAAGGTTTCTGCATAGTTTCCACCCCAAAAGTGGCATATGGATTTCACCCTATTAATTGCGAAGGGAGTAATCTGTAACAAAAATCAGTAGAAACTGTTGACATACTGCAGACTTTGAAATCCACACTGAGGGTATGTTTACATGTGGTAAATTTCTACCTGTATATAGATTTCAAAAATGTACAGGGGTCTAAGGGGTATCGTTTCTCCTTATTTTTTACCTTGTGACTTACTTCCTCTTTGCAGCTAACAACTTAGGCAGGGTCTAATAGATTCCAGTACATGATGGACCTGAGGGACCATTGTTAGGAGGATCAACCTCTCCTCCCACAAAACTCCTTATGTGCCGCAGTTAGCATAGGTCCCAGCATTTGAGGACTTTAATGTCTGCCAGTGAATTATTTCTGATACTAATTATTACAGTATGTTACAGCTGAAATCTTATGTGGATGTCACAGGCACGTCTCCTCAACCTGTTCCATAAGACAAAATCTGCAAGGAGTTTGTATGTTCTCCCCGTGTTGTTTGAGTTTCCTCTGGGTTCTCCGGTTTCCTTCCACACTCCAAAGACATACTGATAGAGAATTTAGATTGTGAGCTCCATTGGGGATAGCGATGATAATGTCTGTGGAATTAATGGAGCTATATAAGTGAGTAAAATAAATAAACATACAGTGAGGCATGTGAAATACTTGAAAGAAACATAAACTCCAGGCAGCTTTGCTTGGGACTGTATCTCTGTCCTATTAATTAGAGTTAGTATGAGCTGTAGGCTGCAGAACCAGACATAGTCTTATACATTGAAGAGAACAAGGCACTCACTGATGTCCCTGAACAAGACACTCACTGATGTCCCTTCATTCAATTTATTGGTTGGGATGCTGAAAGACACATCTTGATTAATCAGAAATGTATAGCCTAGTCCCAAAGAAAAGCTGTAAATATTATAGATTCAGAAAATCACCACTTATGCATCAAGTCAAGGTTTCTCTCTGTCTTGTCATGACCCTTTACTACTATGTACCATTCCGCTATTCTATCTAGGACTTTTCTGTAACTAGACCTCAATTCTAAAATGCTTTAATACTGTGTAACAAGGCCATGTAGGCTAGGGTTAAATCCTAGCATTGCAGATTTCTGATTAGATGCACCTTGACCAGTTAACTTACAGGGTTACAGTCTGTTTAGAAAGGATCGTAAAAATCGGAGAGGAGGAGGGGTTTGTCTCTATGTAAAGTCTTGTCTAAAGTCCACTTTAAGGGAGGATATTAGCGAAGGGAATGAGGATGTCGAGTCCATATGGGTTGAAATTCATGGAGGGAAAAATGGTAACAAAATTCTCATTGAGGTCTGTTACAAACCCCCAAATATAACAGAAAGCATGGAAAGTCTACTTCTAAAGCAGATAGATGAAGCTGCAACCCATAATGAGGTCCTGGTTATGGGGGACTTTAACTACCCGGATATTAACTGGGAAACAGAAACCTGTGAAACCCATAAAGGCAACAGGTTTCTGCTAATAACCAAGAAAAATTATCTTTCACAATTGGTGCAGAATCCAACCAGAGGAGCAGCACTTTTAGACCTAATACTATCTAATAGACCTGACAGAATAACAAATCTGCAGGTGGTTGGGCATTTAGGAAATAGCGACCACAATATTGTACAGTTTCACCTGTCTTTCACTAGGGGGACTTGTCAGGGAGTCACAAAAACATTGAACTTTAGGAAGGCAAAGTTTGAACAGCTTAGAGATGCCCTTAATCTGGTAGACTGGGACAATATCCTCAGAAATGAGAATACAGATAATAAATGGGAAATGTTTAAGAACATCCTAAATAGGCAGTGTAAGCGGTTTATACCTTGTGGGAATAAAAGGACTAGAAATAGGAAAAACCCAATGTGGCTAAACAAAGAAGTAAGACAGGCAATTAACAGTAAAAAGAAAGCATTTGCACTACTAAAGCAGGATGGCACCATTGAAGCTCTAAAAAACTATAGGGAGAAAAATACTTTATCTAAAAAACTAATTAAAGCTGCCAAAAAGGAAACAGAGAAGCACATTGCTAAGGAGAGTAAAACTAATCCCAAACTGTTCTTCAACTATATCAATAGTAAAAGAATAAAAACTGAAAATGTAGGCCCCTTAAAAAATAGTGAGGAAAGAATGGTTGTAGATGACGAGGAAAAAGCTAACATATTAAACACCTTCTTCTCCACGGTATTCACGGTGGAAAATGAAATGCTAGGTGAAATCCCAAGAAACAATGAAAACCCTATATTAAGGGTCACCAATCTAACCCAAGAAGAGGTGCGAAACCGGCTAAATAAGATTAAAATAGATAAATCTCCGGGTCCGGATGGCATACACCCACGAGTACTAAGAGAACTAAGTAATGTAATAGATAAACCATTATTTCTTATTTTTAGTGACTCTATAGCGACAGGGTCTGTTCCGCAGGACTGGCGCATAGCAAATGTGGTGCCAATATTCAAAAAGGGCTCTAAAAGTGAACCTGGAAATTATAGGCCAGTAAGTCTAACCTCTATTGTTGGTAAAATATTTGAAGGGTTTCTGAGGGATGTTATTCTGGATTATCTCAATGAGAATAACTGTTTAACTCCATATCAGCATGGGTTTATGAGAAATCGCTCCTGTCAAACCAATCTAATCAGTTTTTATGAAGAGGTAAGCTATAGGCTGGACCACGGTGAGTCATTGGACGTGGTATATCTCGATTTTTCCAAAGCGTTTGATACCGTGCCGCACAAGAGGTTGGTACACAAAATGAGAATGCTTGGTCTGGGGGAAAATGTGTGTAAATGGGTTAGTAACTGGCTTAGTGATAGAAAGCAGAGGGTGGTTATAAATGGTATAGTCTCTAACTGGGTCGCTGTGACCAGTGGGGTACCGCAGGGGTCAGGATTGGGACCTGTTCTCTTCAACATATTCATTAATGATCTGGTAGAAGGTTTACACAGTAAAATATCGATATTTGCAGATGATACAAAACTATGTAAAGCAGTTAATACAAGAGAAGATAGTATTCTGCTACAGATGGATCTGGATAAGTTGGAAACTTGGGCTGAAAGGTGGCAGATGAGGTTTAACAATGATAAATGTAAGGTTATACACATGGGAAGAGGGAATCAATATCACCATTACACACTGAACGGGAAACCACTGGGTAAATCTGACAGGGAGAAGGACTTGGGGATCCTAGTTAATGATAAACTTACCTGGAGCAGCCAGTGCCAGGCAGCAGCTGCCAAGGCAAACAGGATCATGGGGTGCATTAAAAGAGGTCTGGATACACATGATGAGAGCATTATACTGCCTCTGTACAAATCCCTAGTTAGACCGCACATGGAGTACTGTGTCCAGTTTTGGGCACCGGTGCTCAGGAAGGATATAATGGAACTAGAGAGAGTACAAAGGAGGGCAACAAAATTAATAAAGGGGATGGGAGAACTACAATACCCAGATAGATTAGCGAAATTAGGATTATTTAGTCTAGAAAAAAGACGACTGAGGGGCGATCTAATAACCATGTATAAGTATATAAGGGGACAATACAAATATCTCGCTGAGGATCTGTTTATACCAAGGAAGGTGACGGGCACAAGGGGGCATTCTTTGCGTCTGGAGGAGAGAAGGTTTTTCCACCAACATAGAAGAGGATTCTTTACTGTTAGGGCAGTGAGAATCTGGAATTGCTTGCCTGAGGAGGTGGTGATGGCGAACTCAGTCGAGGGGTTCAAGAGAGGCCTTGATGTCTTCCTGGAGCAGAACAATATTGTATCATACAATTATTAGGTTCTGTAGAAGGACGTAGATCTGGGTATTTATTATGATGGAATATAGGCTGAACTGGATGGACAAATGTCTTTTTTCGGCCTTACTAACTATGTTACTATGTTACTATGTTACTATGATAGCAATGGCTAGAACCAGGCTGTGTGTTCACTTGTCAGTCCGCTGGGGCAGCTGAGCAGAGTGGGTTGCATTGAAGCTGGAGAGAGAGATAAGACAGAATGTCTACGAGAAGATCCTTCACAGGTCATGTGCACCAAACTGTAAGTATCACTGGTTGCTAAGAACTATAGCTGTTTTGTGTGACCGGACTGGGACTATCTCAGCAATATCTGAGTAGCCAGGGTCTGTATTACACAAAAGCTGGATGGTAACAATTGCTTTCATTCTTCTGACCAGCCATAATGTAAGAAATCGGGTGTTCATGTAATGCTGCATGAACTGGTTATCAACCAGTATGTGTAAAAGTACATACACAGAGGGCTATTAAATGCATAAATTGTGTGAGAACAGATGATACGAAGGTCCTGGTTTTGAAGAAAATTTTGAATGGGCCACACAGAGCTAATTAGATAAATATGTTGAGGTGGTAGGCCAGTATGAAGATATGCATTTTTGGACACGCTTAAAACTGTGAGTATTGGGGATTCATCAAATTGTCTTGCGTAGTGCATTGCAAAGAATTGGCGCAGCATGTGGTAAGTCTTGGAAACAGGAGAGGGAGGTTCAGATTATAGAGGATGTTAGTCTTAGGCCATTAGCAGAACACAAGTCATGAGTAAAGTGATAGACTGAGACAAGGGAAGAGCTATAGCGTGGTGCTAAACCATGGAGCGCTTAGTGGGTGAGAGTGATAATTTTATATTGAACTCTGGGGTGCCTGGGTAACCAGTGTAATGACTGGCACAAGGTAGAGGCATCGGTGCAACTGTTGGTGAGGAATATGATCCTGGCCGCAGCATTCAAGACAGATTGAAGAGGGGAGAGTTTAGTAATAGAGAGTGATTAGTAGAGAGTTGCAATAGTCCAATCGAGAATAAATAAGAGCTACAGTAAGTTTTTGCAGAGTCGAACATAAGAAAAGGTCAAATTCTAGAAATGTTTTTGAGGTGATGTTAATATGGTCTGTCTGGATTCCTAGTTTTATTTCAAGAATAGTCTTATATACTTAGGCATTTATGCCCTATAAAAGTTCATCAGAAACCCCAACACGACACATTAAACCGGTTTTCCAGTGCTTTGCTTTGATATTTATGACCTATCCTCAGGAAAGGTGATTAATATCACTTTGTAGGGTTCCAACACCCAGCATCCTCATCAATTAGCTGTTACCTGCTCCGCAGCGGCAAGACATAGGTAATGGTGTACACAGCGTAACACTGCAACTCTCACACTGTTTAGCGGCAATTGCTGAGTACTGCCGATCAGCTCCATTCATTGGAATGACCCGGCAATTCCTGCATGTAAACAACATACAGGGCAGAACACCACTTGGTACACTGATTAAATTAAGCTACTGCTATAGCTGGACACAGCCGGCGGTGAAGTCCCGGATGTTGGACCTCCATCAATTTGATATTGGTGAGCTATTATACTACAGGTAGGTTTTCAATATCATAATACTGGAAAATCCCTTAAATGCTAGTGCAAAAGAATCTTAGTTGCACTATGGCAGCAGTAGAAAATGGTACCAGGCTGAAGTCTTCTTCTGCTATACAAATCTTAAACACGATCATCCTTTATTTTTAGAGAAGAAAAGGAAATTACTTTGAGAGGAATGCACAGTGCATTTGCCATTACAAACACTGCTATAGAAATCAATTGGGAGAAGAATACAGATTATTTCTTAGTCTGTCTTGTGCCAAACATATGTCTTGTGTAATGGTCAGCAAATGTGAATTTCATCTTTCCTCGGGAGATTTTATTTCATACAGAGTTCATCCACTTCATTACTCTTATTTAATGTACAGCACATCTATTTGCAGTATAATGAACATGAAGCAAGTTAGTTACAGTTGTTGATTTCTGGAACAGTTACATGATGAGTGTGGTGAAGGAATACACCAAGCAAAGGAGACTGCAGAAAATATAAGAAGAAAATAAATACAAAGTATGGAATTGATTTTAGAATTGTTTTAGACAAATCAGGGACTGGTACAGTTATCTGGATGGCTAGTACAGATTTATTCTTCTTCACATGCTATTGGTCCATATAGCTATTTATTTATACAGTTGGAACCTTGTGTAAAATTTGTCTTGCAGACCCTTAAACTTTATATTAATTGATGTTTCAAAGTTTAAATTACAGTCCATTTATTCACTGTAAAAAATGAATACATGGATAGTGACAAGATCTTTCAAATAATCATTTAACACCTCCTGACAAAACTGCATGCAAAATGGGAGTCATGGTACTGAACAGTTTGGTTTTTGGCAGACATGGCTAATGGTTAGTTTAGGCTTGGATTTTGATGGTCATTAACCTGCCGGGGTTTGTTTCTATTTATTTATGAACTTGGATTACTGTTGCATTTCTAGTTTGTTATGAATTGATCCTGTTCCTCTGACTTGCACTTGTCATCTTCCATATTTATTACTTGTATTGTGTAGATTGTATTTAGCTTGTGTTCTGAAAACTGTTGACCACACTGTCCAATATATTTTTAATGGGGTATTTTTTTCTAGTAATTTGTATTTTTGCACACATTTACTTGAATAATAAAGTAATTGGATTTATACTATTTTGATTACTATTGTATGGCTGCAACCAGAGTAAATGTAGGTTTTCCAACAGTTGTCTGGATGGTTTTGGTATTGATTTCTTCATCTTCATTTTCTTATAGAGAGCATGGAAGCACTTGACCAAGCCAAGGATTCCAGTTTGTGGGGTAGCCAACAAAGAGCTGTTGGCCAAAATACTATTATTATTATTATTATTATTTATTATTATAGTGCAATTTACAAGTGAGGAGGGGTATACATAATAAAAAACAGGTACAATAATCTTAATCAATACAAGTCATGACTGGTACAGGAGGAGAGAGGACCCTGCCTACAAGGGCTCACAATCTACAAGGGATGGGTGAGGATACAATAGGTGAGATCATAGCTGGTCATGTAGCGGTTTGGTGGATTGGTGGTTACTGCAGGTTGTAGGCTTGTCGGAAGAGGTAGGTCTTCAGGTTCCTTTTGAAGGTTTTCACAGTAGGCGAGAGTCTGATATGTTGGGGTAGAGAGTTCCAGAGGAGGGGGGATGCGACAGAGAAATCTTTTATGCGATTGTGAGAAGAAGAGATAAGAGGGCAGTCGATAAGGAGATCTTGCGAGGATCGGAGGTTGCGTGCTGGTAGGTACCGGGAGACGAGGTCACAGATGTACAGTAAAGATGAAAAGTTTGGACACACCTTCTCATTTAAAGATTTTTCTGTATTTTTATGACTATGAAAATTGTAAATTCACACTGAAGGCATCAAAACTATGAATTGACACATGTGGAATTATGTACTTAACAAAAAAAGACAAAAAAGTGTGAAACAACTGAAAATATGCCTTATATTGTAGGTTCTTCAAAGTAGCCACATTTTGCTTTGATGACTGCTTTGCACACTCTTGGCATTCTCTTGATGAGCTTCAAGAGGTAGTCACCGAAAATAGTCTTCCAACAATCTTGAAGGAGTTCCCAGAGATGCTTAGCACTTGTTGGCCCTTTTGCCTTCACTCTGTGGTCCAGTTCACCCCAAACCATCTCAATTGGGTTCAGGTCTGGTGACTGTGGAGGCCAGGTCATCTGGCGTTGCACTCCATCGCTCTCCTTCTTGGTCAAATAGCCCTTACAAAGCCTGGAGGTGTGATTTGGGTGGTCATTGTCCTGTTGAAAAATAAATGATTGTCCAACTAAACGCAAACCGGATGGAATAGCATGCCGCTGCAAGATGCTGTGGTAGCCATGCTGGTTCAGTATGCCTTCAATTTTGAATAAATCCCCAACAGTGTCACCAGCAAAGCACCCCCACACCATCACAACTCCTCCTCCATGCTTCACCGAAATTTGGACTCATTAGACTAAAGCACAGATTTCCACTGGTCTAATGTTCCTTGTGTTCTTTAGCCCAAGCAAGTCTCTTCTGCTTGTTGCCTGTCCTTAGCAGTGGTTTCCTAGCAGCTATTTTACCATGAAGGCCTGCTGCACAAAGTCTCCTCTTAACAATTGTAGAGATGTGTCTCCTGCTAGAACTCTGTGTGGCATTGACCTGGTCTCTAATCTGAGCTGCTGTTAACCTGCAATTTCTGAGTTTGGTGACTCGGGATAAACCTATCCTCAGAAGCAGAGGTGACTCTTGGTCTTCCTTTCCTGGGGTGGTCCTCATGTGAGCCAGTTTCTTTGTAGCGCTTGATGGTTTTTGCAACTGCACTTGGGGATACTTTCAAAGTTTTCCCATTTTTTCAGACTGACTGTCCTTCATTTCTTAAAGTAATGATGGCCACTCGTTTTTCTTTACTTAGCTGCTTTTTTCTTGCCATAAAACAAATTCTAACAGTCTATTCAGTAGGACTATCAGTTTTGTATCCACCAGACTTCTGCTCAACACAACTGATGGTCCCAACCCCATTTATAAGGCAAGAAATCCCACTTATTAAACCTGACAGGGCACACCTGTGAAGTGAAAACCATTTCCGTTGACTACCTCTTGAAGTCCATCAAGATAATGCCAAGAATGTGCAAAGCAGTCATCAAAGCAAAAGGTAACTACTCTGAAGAACCTAGAATATAAGACATATTTTCAGTTGTTTCACATTTTTTTGTTAAGTATATAATTCTACATGTGTTAATTCATAGTCTTGATGCCTTCAGTGTGCATTTACAATTTTAATAGTCATGAAAATGCAGAAAAATCTTTAAATGAGAAAGTGTGTCCAAACTTTTGGTCTGTACTGTATGGAGGAGACAGGTTGTGGATGGCTTTGTATGAAATGTTTAGAGTTTTGAACTGGAGTCTCTGGGTAATGGGAAGCCAGTGATGGGATTGACAGAGAGGAGAGGCTGAAGAATAGCAGGGGGATAAGTGGATTAGTCGGCAGCAGAGTTTAAGATAGATTGGAGGGGCGCGAGAGTGTTAGAGGGGAGGCCACACAGCAGGAGGATGCAGTAGTCAAGACGGGAGATGATGAGGGCATGCACTATAGTTTTAGCAGATTCTAGGTTGAGGAATCTGCAGATTCGGGATTTGTTTTGAGTTGAAGTCGGCAGGAGGTGGAAAGTTCCTGGATATGTATTTTGAAGGAGAGATCAGAGTCAAGGATTACACCGAGGCAGCGAGCTTGTGGGACTGGGGAGAGTGAGCAGCCATTTACTTTAATGGAGAGGTTTGCTGGGAGAGTAGAGTGAGATGGGGGAAAGATAATAAATTCTGTTTTGTCCATGTTAAGTTTTAGAAATCTAGCAGAGAAGAAGGATGAAATAGCAGACAGACATTGTGGGATTTTGGTTAGTAGGGAGGTGATATCTGGCCCAGAGAGGTAGATTTGTGTGTCATCAACATAGAGGTGATACTGCAAGCCATGAGATTCTATGAGCTGTTCCAGTCCAAAGGTGTAAATGGAGAAGAGCAGGGGCCCTATGACTAAATCTTGTCGTACTCCAACAGATAGGGGGCGAGGTGAGAAGGTGGTGTGTGAGTGGGAGACACTGAATGTCAGGTCTTTTAGGTTTGATGCGATCCAGGATAGGGCCAAGTCTGTGATGCGAAGAGATGAGAGGGTCTGTAGTAATAGAGAGTGGTTCACTGTGTTAAAGGCAGACGACAGGTTCAGGAGAAAGAGGACAGAGTAGTGTCGCTTGGCTTTGGCAGTCAGTAGGTCATTGGTGACAATAGTTAGGGCAGTTTCTTTTGAGTGATGCGGCCAAAAGCCAGATTGTAAGTGGTCGAAGAGGGAGCAGGAAGAGAGGTGGGAGGACAGTTCAAAATGGACATGTTGTTCCAGTAGTTTTGAGGCAAAGGGGAGAAGTGATATTGGGTGATAGCTAGATACAGAGGATGGTCAAGAGAGGACTTTTTGAGGATAGGTGTGATTGAGGCATGCTTGAAGCATGAGGGGAAAACACCAGTTGTTATCGATAGGTTGAAGAGATGGGTTAGAGCTGGGACGAAGACTGTGGTGAGGTTTGGGATGAAGTGGCATGGGATAGGGTCAAGTGCACAGGTGGTGAGATATAATCTTGGGAGTAGGGTGGAAAGTTGGTCTTCTATAATGGTGGAGAAGCTGGTTTTGGAGGAGGAGGGCTGAGTAGTTAGGAATAGGGGTTGTGGGGTTTGTAGGCCAAAGCTTTCTCTGATGTTATCAATCTTCTGTTTGAAGAATGAAGCAAAGTCTTCAGCTGAGATGGGTGGAGAGGGAGGAGGTGCTGGGGGACGGAGGAGAGAATTGAAGGTGTTGAATAGCTGTTTAGGGTTGTGAGACAGGGAGGATATGAGAGATGAGAAGTAGGTTTGTTTTGCTGCAGCGAGTGTGGTCTTGAAATTAGTGAGGGACTGTTTGAATGCGGTGAAGCCTTCATTGGAGTGTGATCTTTTCCATCTCCGCTAAGCAACCCTGGAAGCCCGCCTCAGTTCTTTGGTCAGGCTGCTGTGCCAGGGTTGTCTGCTGATTTTAGGAGCTTTGGTACGTGTGAGAGGGGTGACTGATTCAAGAGCTGCAGCTATTGTGGTGTTATACAAAGCGGTATCAGCGTCAGCATTGTGCAAAGAACTTCTGTCTGTAAGAGGGTGAAGAGATTCAGAGAGTGAGTGTAGATTGAGGTGTTTGAGATTTCTGTGAGGGTGTGCAAGTTTGTGGGGGGGATTGTGGACCTGGAGAAGAGAGGGAAGAGAATGTAAGCAGGTTGTGGTCAGAAAGAGGTAGAGGTGAGTTAGAGAGGTTAGATAGGGAGCAGAGGTCGGTGAAGATGAGGTCCAGTGTGTGGCCATCTTTGTGAGTGGCTGCAGAAGACCATTGAGCGAAGCCGAAGGAGGAAGTGAGAGATAGAAGTTTAGTGGCAGCTGAGAGGGAAGTGTCAATGGGGATGTTGAAGTCACCCATGATGATACTGGGGATGTCAGCGGACAGGAAATTAAGTAGCCAGGTGGTGAAGTGGTCAAAGAAGGTGGTGGCTGGCCCTGGGGGGCAGTAAATAACACCCAGTTGGAGGTTGGTGGGGGATTTGATGCACACAGAGTGCACCTCAAAGGAAGGGAGGGTAACAGAGGGTGGCAGTGGGTTGAGGGTGAAGGAGCAGTTATCTGACCGGAGAAAACCAACACCTTCACCATGCTTGCTACTGGGGTGGGGTGTGTATGAAACGTGGAATCCACCATATGAAAGTACAGCTGGAGAGGCTGTGCCAGAGGGGGTGAGCCAGGTTTCGGTGATAGCGAGGAAGGAAAGTTTGTGATTAATGAAAAGTTCGTGGATGTAGGAAAGTTTGTTGCAGACAGAGCAAGCCTTCCATAGAGCTCCTGTTAGTGGGACTGGGGAAGCAGGGGCCAGGCAAATGGGTATAAGGTTAAAGAGGTTACGGAAATTTGTGATAGAGCTTGAATGGGAGTTAGAAATGACTGTGGAGATGTGGTGAGAAGGGTCAGGATTTGGAGAGATATTGCTGGCAGTGAGGAGGAGCAGAGAAAGTGTTAGCAGGAGAGGGCATGAGGGGGCTGTCTGCTTTTGGAGACAGAGGATTGTATGTTGAGGAACAGTTCAGAGGAGGAGGTGAGATGGATAGGGAGGACTGAAGAAGAGATGATCAGTTCCTTACTAGACATAGGGATTAGTGTGGTTAATAGAAAGTTAAGGATTATAGGGGTGAGAGTACAAACAAACAGAAACATTGTTTACTGTGACTGTTTCCAGTTACCTTCAGTTCCCTTCTGGTTCAATTCTGGAATTAATTCGGAGCATCACACTTCTATGATACACTTATGTGATACTTGGGGCAGACTGACGTCTTGGCAGACTTATACTATACAATATATGTGCTACAAAGTGCATTCAGGTGTGAAGCAGAGAGAAGTGGTCTGTGCTCATCTTGGTCACATAATTAAGAGTGGACCAGATGCATATGATCAAGCCAAAGTAAACAAGGTCATAAATAACACTGGGCTAAAGCAGGGGTTAGGTGAAGCACATACCAAATGAATGCTAGCAGCAGAAGTAAGAAACGTCAATGTGGAAAAGATGGGTAATGTACCAAATTGTTTGCAAGAGGCTGAGGTATGGGAAAGTCAATGTGGAAAAGTTGGGTAACGTACCATATTGTTTGCAAGACGCTAAGGTAAGGGAAAGTCAATGTGGAAAAGCTGGGTAACGTACCAAATTGTTTGCAAGAGGCTGAGGTATGGGAAAGTCAATGTGGAAAAGCTGGGTAACACACCAAATTGTTTGCAAGACGCTGAGGTAAGGGAAAGTCAATGTGGAAAAGCTGGGTAACGTACCTGTAGGAAGAATAGAGAAATGGACATGTTGGTTAGAGTGCGATGATGTCAGATGGCAGGGTACAGTTTGTATACATCATTCTGGAATTAATTCTGAGCATCACACTTCTATGATACACTTATGTGATACACGGGGCAGACAAAAATATCTTGCCTTTCTACCAAATAATATATGCAACACATGCAATACAAATTGGAATTTAATATACAGGAAACATTTATTGCATCCCAACTAACATTTTGAGAGTTTGTGCTAGGATTTGCAGGGATAACTTAAGGCTTATTTTAAAACCGTGGGATGCCCTTGTCAGGTTGGAACCTAATGCTGTGAGATTCAGCAAGCATTTCATACAGAGCAAGAAACAAGTTGCAGGAGCTCTATTACTCTAACTGCATGTGAATGCAAATCAGATCTTAGACATTAGACCTTCCCTCTGTACATCTAAAAGTACCCTTGCAGGATTAATGAATAACCAATCACTGAAGCCCAATAGTCTTATCTCCGTTTAAATACACATACACTAAAGGTTAGATTTTATATATTTGTGAGCTCCTAATAATACTTACCTTTAAAAAGAATACTATGGGTCCAATTTATTGTTGCATATGCACTTATTTTATTTTTGTCTAGTTGTTGGTGTTTTTCACCTGTTTATTATTTGCACCTTATTCTTCTTTAAAATTTTGCTTCTGAACCTCTATTCTACATGATGGCCTATTTTTTTATGTTCATCATTGTAGGTGGGATTTGTGGTTTCAAGAAGTTTTCTATTGATTCAATTGCTACTTTTAATAAAGTTACAAAAAAATTGCACTTCAGTCTACTAGGGATGAGCAAACCCGTGGAAACACGGGTTCAGCTGAACTTGAGGAAAACGTTTGGCTCAGATCTGAACTTGACCCCAAACCTAATACAAGTCAATGGGGACCTGAACTTTGGTGCTGTAAATGACTGTAAAATGGTCATAGTAAGGGTTAGGGTTAGCTGGAAAAAGGAAGCAAAATGGAGATAAGAGCAGGACAAGTGCCCTGAAAACAAATGTGGATAGGAAAATTAATTGAAACAACATAGAATTTTAAAAAAAATAATAATGTTTAACCAGGAGGCGGAGGTCCAAGTTGAGCAGTGTCTAATGTTTGTAGTTTACTGTACTTGTTAATAAATAAATGAAAAAAATGACATGGGGTTCCCACAATTTTTAATAACCAGCAAAGGAAAAGCAGACAACTGTGAGCTGGTCTTATTTCCAGGAAAGGAGCCAATATCCAGTTAGCTTCCCAGCCTATTAATATCAGCACTTAGCTGTCTGTTTTGCCTTAGCTGTTATTAAAAATTGGAACTCCCTAAAAAAATGACATGTGGTCCACGCTATTTTTAATAACCAGCAAAAAACAAACAGACATCTGGGGGCTGATATTAATAGGCTGGAAAGGGGCCATGGATATTGGTCACCTCTCAGATTAATAACACCAGCCCTCAGCCACCCCAGAAATGGTGCATCCATTAGATGCACCAATTCTGATGCTTAGCCTCAGCTTTTCCCACTTGCACTGGTGCGTTGGAAAGTGAGGTAAAGGTTTTGAGGTTGATGCCAGCTGTGTAATGACCACTGACATCAAGCTCAGGGCTTAGTAATGGAGAGGCGTCTATAAGACATGCCCATTACTAACTCCATAGTCAAAAACAATAAATACACATACAAAGACAAGTCCTTTATTTGTACAAAGAACTCCCCGACCCTCTTTTACCCATAAAAAATAAAAAAAATCCAAAGATGTCTGCCATAAATCCATCCCATGTCCCACAACGATCCCCGACTACATCCAGATGTTGCAGTGAGCGGCAACATCAGTAATGTGACTGCTCACCATGTCATCTTGCACACACTGACAGTAGTTTTTGAATCCGGCTGCTGTGACGATGAATCAACTAATGAGCTGATGAACTTCGGTAACCTTACTGATGTCACTGCTCACAGCGTGAGAAATTACCTCACATAACTTCTGGAGTCTCGTTCTTGCGTTCACATCATCGCTGTGAGGCAGGACCGCGAGAGTGATACTGCAGAGGTTACTTGCGGTCATTTCTCATGGGTGTGAAGTCATCGTCATTGGAGATGATGTTACTGGTTTGTTCGCATTGAGAAAATTGGTGGACGACGTGGACCTAGTTGGATGTCGTCAGCATAAAATATTTTTTCCTGTGTGTGTATTTTTTTCTTTTCACTTACTGGGTTAGTAATGGGACACCTCTCCATTACTAACATATGGGCTTGCTGTCAGTGGACATTATAAAACTGACATCCACCCCAGTAAACTATTACCTTGATTGCCACCACACCAGGGCAATCAGAGCCGAGGCTTGGCGCCAGAATTGGTTCATCTAATGAGCTGAACTGATATTTTTAGGCTGGAATGGGTTTAATATCAATGGCCTACCCAGCCTAATAATATCAGCTTGCAGCTTTCTGCTTTGCCTCAGCTTGTTATTAAAAACAGGGGAGACTGCACATAATTTTTTTCCCCCTTATTTTTAATAACCAGCTAAAGCAAGTCAGACAGCTGCGTGCTGATATTAATAAGCTGCGAAGAAGCATGGGTATGGCCCTTCCCAGTCTAAAAATAGCAACTCTCAGCTGTTTGCTTTCCCTTGATGGGTTTTAAAAATGAAGGGGACTGCACATTGGTTTTTTTTTCTTAATTATTTATTTTTTACTGTCAGGCCGAGTCACGTGTTGCGCCAGCCAATCACAGCCATATCATTACTTGACATAGCGGTGATGGAGCCAGATGTGCCCACAGCCTTAAAGCTTGTTGATTGGTTGCGTTGCAGCCTTTCAACAAGGTTTATTAGATTTGAACAGAAAACCAGACACACAGTAAGTAGTCTGTGTTCGGGGTCCAGTACCAGACACTAGAAGCCCAGTACGAACTTTGAACTTTCCAGTTTGGATCTACTCATCCCTACTGTCTACCATCCTGAAAGATTTTATGTGCATCTGAAATTTTTCAGTGTAACGTGTGACTTTCTGCTCTAAAACGTCACAGAAAAAAGGTTAAAGACAAAATAAGGATTATTTTTTATTTTGAGCTACACTTTTTAACCTTGTGCATCATTTCAAAGAATTTGGCACAAAAAACATCAAAAAATGCAAAAAAGGAAAAATGAGTTAAAAAAAATATACAATGATAGATCGGCTCTATCTTTTAATTCATAATCTGTGTTCTCCTGTATATGCCAAATTCCCACAAATTGAAATTGTCAAATCAGGGCAGGGAGATTCCTGGAGAGCGGTATAAAGGAAAAGGGGGAAAAAGGAAAAGAAAGACTCTGAAGTCTTGCTGAACCATGCGCTCCCTATCACCCTCTGTGCTCCGACACGTATCTAAGCCCTGGCCGACCCTGGGCTTTGCCCTCACTAGTGAGATGGGCTGCAAGACCCTGGTGTTATTAGTACCACAAGACAAGGTAAAAGAAGGAGACAAGCAGGGGAAAATACACAAATAGAACTCCATGGCATAAATGGAAGACACAACAGCTTCTCCAAGGAACACCTTCTCAAAGAAGTCAGGCTCAGGATAGAATATCTACTGCTGGCATGGTGAGAAGACAGGAATGGGTTTAAATATTGAAGAGAGAGTGGTCCCAATGAGCAGCAGCTAAGACAAAAGACAAATGAAATCTCAGCGGAACTCTCACCTCCTTCTATACTATTAGAAACAATAAACCTGCACCACTCATGTGAATGGCAGCGTATACTCCAAAGTGGACCTATGATCAGCTAATCTACTGTATGTGATCTTCTGATCCCAGGAACACCACAGGTCCCAAAAGGGTGCCGCACATTCATGACAGAAAACCATTCCAGCTCATAGCCGTTTGTTTTGGAATGAAAGAAGGATAAGACAATCTATATCCAAGACCTTTTTGTCCCATTTCGCTGCTCAATTTGCACTAAACTTAGACATTAAAGGTGTTCTTCACTCTGTTATTAAACTTACCAGTGGAAAACCAACCTAATAAAAGTGGAAGAAAGCCATATCTACCACTAGAATCCGCTACTCCTGCTCCTGTAATGAAATACCACACAGTATACCCTTATTTTATCTAGAAATTTTTTTTATATATATTCAACCCTATATCCAGAAGAATAATATGAGATAGTTTAGTGATTAGGGTGGACTGTGAAAAAAACAGTGATAACCACTGCAAAGAAGCGACCAAACACCGAACCACCATGGAATATGGAATCACCAGATAGTCAAAAGACACGGGAATATTGCAAAATATGCCTTTATTTATCAAACTGGCAACAATACAAATTCTAAAAATAGTATAATAAAAGATATTTTCAAAGTTACCGCAGGGACAGGATTCCACAATAATCATACTCAGCCAAATAGCCCCCCAAAAAATTTTTTGGGGAATACATACTTTTAATTGTACATATCATAAAGTGCAAGAGGTATCAAAGATGAAGTAAAATTAATTCCATAAAAAATGTGCACAAAATACGTGCAAAATTTACATAGAAGGAGGCTCAAAAAATATTATATAAAAAAGTGCCCAGGAGTGCAAGATACAAAATAAAATACAATACTAGCGCACACAAATCGCAATAAAGTTGTGTTAACAAGTGCCCAGGTGCATAGACCTCTATGAAGGTCCAAAACCATGTGACCAATAACAAGGATTATGATGGTACAATATATTACTTATATATACCTGGGGGGTAGGCTGAGACCTGGACCTGCAGGCGCCCGACGCGCGTTTCGGAGGTATATCCTTCGTCAGGATATGTCCTGTAATGTCACAGTCTAGAAAGAATGTCATCACGACCACCAGTGTGACCACGGTACTGGCCGGGCTTAGCCTGGAGGGGTGAGACTAAGTGGCTTCTTAGTCTTTACTATAGCCTCTGATAGGATAGGCTTGGGCCATTAGGGTAGTCACCAGGTGTCACTCCAGGGCAGTGCCTGGAACTGCAGCAGCTGACAAATGGATCAATGCAGGGGTACGAGGTACAGAGGACATAAGCAGAGACATGGTCAGGATGTTAGAGGTCAGGGCATGCAGCATTGGTTTAGACAAAACGAGTACATCAACTGGGTTATAACGGGAAAGTCAGAGCAAAACAACAACTTAACAGAGCATTGGAGAAATCTAGGAGCCCAGCTCAGGCAAGGTGTGGGAGGAGGAGCTGCCTAATATACCACCAGCTGGCAGGATAAGCCAGAAAAGTAGAACTCTGCAGGACACAGTGATATAAATTCCTGCAGAGTCTGGCTGGGCCTCCCTATAGCGAGGTGGAGCCTCTCAGCCTCTCAGCAACAAGAGGGATTAGTAGTAGTGCCTCACGAGATGGTCAGTCCCTGGAAGGAGGAGAACGGTGCACGCTGTGAATAGGGCGCTGCTTGCAAGCCATTCAATTCACTGGCATGGCAACCATTCACCTGACCCTGCAGCCAATGAGTGGCCTCAGGGTTTAGGTCACTGGCGGTCGTGACATCATCATTTCTGGTCTCACCCATACACAATTCTGGCTCATCATCTTTTTACTTTTTCCCAGAAAACAAAGTATTGCACACTCATGTACACTCATTTAAGAAAATAACTGTCCCCCTGCAAGAAGTTAGGACTATGATGGATGGATTTATGTTAAATTAAATTGTCAAGATCTGAACACCCTGGATTTAATATGCCCATTCACATTTATCTGTATCCCAACTCTCTCGTATATAACGTGACCCCCATCCATATTTCTTCTCTAACTTATACCCATCACTTGCAAAGCTCGAGGTCCCTCCTTTTTTTCTTCTTCTCTTTTCCCTTCCTCATAATCTCTCCCCCTATTATATGAACATAGCTGATTCACACTTTAGGCTAGCCTTGTGCATATAGAGACCCTGCATGAACCCAACCTTATCCTGTAAGGCCTTCGCCATTCTGTTTAATGTATGGTGAAGAATGTATGTAACGTTCCTTTGTTCTTCAGTTTATTGCTTTTATCACAAAATGTGTTGTATCTAACAATATCAATCCGACTATGCAATCTGTTACACCCTGAAACCATTGAAGTTATATTGTTATACTTAAATGTACTTTTTATAAAATCAATAAAACGTCTGAAACAGAAAATAATATTGTAAGGCATAGGAGTGAGAAAGAGAAGAAAAGACAAAAGGCGAGTAAGAAACATTTCTTGTTCTTTTGGGGTTTTTTCATCCTCTAAGTTAAGGATTTAATATACAGCATACACGTGATAAATGGTTTTATAGTTTGTTATATCACTTACAAATATAAATAGAGAATTATTTTTTTTTTTTAAATAATTATAGTAAATCTGTCTCAATACAGTTAACCAAACCTCCTTTTACAAAAAGTGTGCAGCTAAAAAACTGATGTAAAATTGTATACCCTATGAGCACTGCCATCCTTTGACTGCAGCTTCTGACTGTCCGAGTGTCAAAGGTAACAGTCACAAGCGCCTAATATAAGTTTATTAGCGCCTTGTTCTCATAGCAAACGTTGGAAGGATCCGGCAGGTCACAAACTGCTGGAGACCGACCAGAACGGCTCCAATAAAAGATGTAGATGGAGCCTGGTATGTATAATACAAGGGAAGGGAAATTACAATAGTAGCACCACTCCAGCTGATGCAATAATTTAAAAAAATGATAAATTGATGCTTTAAAAAAGAAAGACAGCTTAAAAAGTGGCAAAAAAATGTAGAGATTAAGGTGCAAATATGAAAGTCACTAAAATGTAGCAAATACTCCAGAAAAGTGGAGACACTGCAATGATGAATTGGGACCATATGTGTTTTTTCTTTCTAGACTGTGTTCTTTTTTGATGAGGTCACACCAATGCTCATTGTTTCCATTAACTGTATGCTATTATGCTGATGTCACAGTAGTGACTGCCTTTATTTCTAAACTTTTATAGTGTAATAATGTAGTGATAGAGCTTGTCACTTCTTCTGGGTTCTGATTTTTTGTGATGAAGCCACAGTGATGTTTTGTATTAATTTATTGGCTGTTTTGTGATGTACTAATGTCACAATAGCCTGATTATTAAATTACAAGCTATTTCGTATTTTATGCATGTGATAGTGGATTTTAAAGGGTTATTTTTATCATTATAAAAAGTAATAGTTGCAAAGTGCATCTAAAACAATCAACTTTCCATTTTGCCTCTTATTAAAAATCCTTTTTGTTCTCAAGAATGCAGAGATTTTTAATGTTACAGTTTACAGCCCATTTCCTGGTTTACTAGACACCACCCTCTGCAGTTTATCAGAGGTGGCCGGTTTCCATGCAGTGCTTACAACCTCTTTACTATAGAGCTTGTAAGTGTTGCTCTGAAGCTGACTGGATCCCTCCAGATTCAGTGATGAAGCTGCAGAAACTAAGTTGCCTATGTTTGCAGCATGGGAGTCTATAAAGTTTGGATCAGCAGTTCAACCATGCCATGGAATCTGTGAGGCTGACAAGGAATGTGCTCCTGAAGCACTATGTTGAGAACAACACTGTAATTTTTTGTATACATTTGATTTTGATGATGTTTGCCTTTATTCCCTGGCTGTGCTCTATTTTGATTATGTCACTAAGTTATGTTTATAGACTGTTTTATACCAAGTAGAAAATAGCAATATTTTCAATGTCCTTAACTTGTGGAGTTAGGCTAAGGGTATGCTTTTTATGCATTTTGTCTTTTTTTCTGCATGAAAACAACAGCAGAAATTATATATGCTTTTGATACACTTTTGTTTTTTTCAAACAGCATCACGAAAACCAAGGAACACACCAGGCAAGTCAGTGATAAAGTTGTGGAGAAGAGTAAAGCAGGGTTAGGTTATAAAAAAAATAGCCTAAGCTCTGAACATCACACAGAGCACTGTTCAATCCATCATCCAAAAACGGAAGTAGTATGGCACAACTGCTAATCTACCAAGACTTAGCTGTCCACCTAAACTGACATCCCAAGCAAGGACAGCACTAAATGGAGAAGCAGCCGTGAGATCCATGGTAATTCTGGATAAGATGCAGAGATCCACTGCTCAGGTGGGAGAATCTGGCCACAGGACAAGTATTAGTCATATATTTCAGAAATCTGGCCTTTTTTGAAGAGTAGCAAGAAGAAATAAATTTTTGAAAGCAATAAGTCCCATTTGCACTTTGCTAAAAGCCATGTAGGGGACACTGCTAGCATGTGGATAAGGTGCTCTGGTCAGATGAGACCAAAGTAGAACTTTTTGGGCTAAATGCAAAACTCTATGTGTGACAGAAACCTGACATTGAAAATCACTCTGAAAACACCATCCCCACTGTCACACATGGTGGTGGCATCATTATGCTGTGGGTAAGCTGCACATAGTTGATGGGAAGATGGATGGAGCTAAATATAGGGCATTCCTGGAGAAAGCCTGTTAGAGGCTGCAAAAGACTTGCGACTGGGGCATATGTTCCCCTTCCAGCAGAACGATTGTAAAAATATTGCCAGAGTTACATAGGAAAGGTTTAGATCAAAGTATTTTCATGTCTTTGAATAGCCCAGTCAATGTCCAGACATATATCCCATGGAGAATCTGTGGAAAGACTTGAAAATGGCTGTTCACAAATGCTCCACGTCTAATCTCACTGAGTTAGAGCTAGTTTTCAAATAGGAATGGACAAACATTTCGTTCTCTAGATGTGCAAAGCTCGTAGAGACATACCCCAAACGACTTGCATCAGTATTTGCAACAAAAGGCTCTACAATGTATTGACTCAATTCAATCACAATTTTATTTAGGGGTATCATACTAGAGACAGCTGACTACAAATGCATGTCACTGTAAGTACATTGTAAGGATCAACAGTTATTTATTTCTTTAGGTGATAAGGAACTGATAATATATTAAATTTATATTTTACTCCTACTGCGATTTAATAATTATTCATTTTAATTTCCATTGCCTGAAAGTTAATTATTGTATATAGCACTGGATACATTTCTTTTCAACTTTCAGTTAAAGTGTCTTAGTCCTTTAGAGATTTCATTTCAAGCAATATACTGAGGTAGAATGTAATAAAATATAATTTACAAAATGTCCATTATGTATTCTTAAAATGTGAACACAAAACTAGATAAAATGAGGGGAAAAATGACATGCATGGACTCCCGATGTACTTAATGGAGCTTTGTACCACAAAGTATCGCTTGTTAAACATCTGGAGATAGTTGGAAGTAAAGAAAATGTGTATCTTAAGGCCAAACACTGTAGGCATAGACACTGCTTTGACAATGAACTATTCTTCCTATATTAGATATGATCAATGCATTAGTGTTTATGGTCATGTGTTTAGCGTAACAGGCACTGACATATGACTTTCCAGAGCTATTTTGTTCCTGTTGCTTTTAATACATCAAAAATAACTTTGGCACGTTTAAAAAATAAGCTGATCATGAATCTACTTTAATTTCAATTTTGAGAATATATTCTACTCTTTTCCTTTTTTTCTAGCCTGGATAACTAAACAACACTGTTTAAGAAATGTATTGCACTATATTGGATACTGTGTACGGATCCAATCGTTCTGTACTATGGACCATCATATTGATGTACCATGACATGGTGTTCCACTAGAAGTATTGTTTTATGATTTAATATGCAAAGCTGTATGCTACTGTTTTTGTCTCATACATTTTTACAATAAATGATAGCAAAACTCAATGTGTTTGTGGAAAATCAAAGGCACACAGAGATACAGAATGAGCCCATAAGATTTCTAATATAGTTAGATTAATTACAATAGTAACTTAAATTAACTTTAAGGCCCCTGTGATAGATTGGCTTACTAGGCTGCACACGAAGGTAGACAACGGAACACTATCTCTTTAAGACTCTCACTGGTTTATTAGGAGTGCTGCAAAAGTCAGTGCAGGGATATGAAAATAAAACAAGGCCTTCCTGGCCTAAGGAAAAACAACAAAGCAAAACATACAGCACAGTCCGTGTTGTTGCAGGGATCAGCCAACTCAGGAAAAGAAAAACAGCATTCACAGGTTCAGATTCCTTGTCAGGACACCTACGAGGGGCGGTCATTAAAGATTTTCCTTGACCCACTTCCCATGGACTGAGAGCAATGAAACTTGGCACAGTTATTAGTCCTTTTCTACATAGGTGCCACCTAGGGACACACACTTCTCCCATCTCTATAAGAAACTGTAAACACCTAGCTTGTAGAAGTCGACAGGTTGCTCCAAAAGCCATGTTGTCACTTCGGAAATCAGAGTCTCATCATCTGAAAAATGCTTGCCCTTCAAAAATAACTTCATTGTTGGAAAGAGGTGGAAGTCCATTGGTGCGAGGTTGGGTGAATAAGGGGGATGTGATAGAATTTCAAAGCCACAGGAGCATGCTTCCATTTGGGCAACATGTGAGTTGTGAACTGGTGCATTGTCTTGCAGAAGGCAGACACCTATGAGCACGTCACGTCTCTTGGTTTTGATGGCCCTCTGCAATTTCCGTAGCAGTGAAGCATATTATGCCCCAGTGATCATGGTACCCTTTGCTAGGAAATCCATCAATACTACTCCATGCTGGTCCCAAAATACTTTGAGCAAGACCTTGCCTGCCGAGGGCTGGGCATGTGCCTTCTTTGGAGGCGGTGAGTAATGATGCTTGCATTGCATCGACTGGACTTCAGTCTCCATATCATAGAGATGGACCCAGCTTTCATCCTGTGTGATCAGTCTGTTGAAAAAGTCCTCCTGGTTTCTATGGCACATCATCAATAGAGCTTGAGAGCATTCGACTCGTTCCTGCTTCTGGAAAGGTGTGAGCAGCCGGGGAACCCAGCGAGCGAATACTTTATGCATGTGAAGATGGTCTTGCATGATTTTTTTCCATGGACCCCACACTAATCTTGATATTTTGAGCTATGTGGCAAAAGGTTCCGTGGCGATTTTTCAAAATGGCACCCTCCACTTTCTGGATGGTGTGTTCATTAATAGCAGAGTTTGGTCGCCCTGGAATTGGAGCTGTTTGCACCAAAGTCTGACCACATTTGAACTGACGTTGCCAGTCCTTGACTACAACATATGATGGGAATCATCACCATAAACCTCTTTCATCTCATCGAACGTCTTCCGTTATGTGAAGAAGAAACCTTAGTCCTTTATTTCCAGTATAAAGTCCTGGACCCGTGGAAGCGTGCATAACGTGAAACGGCCATCGTCCTTTTACTTGCACTGTCCCTGCTCTTATTACCTTGTCCATGAATTTATACTGGAAATAAAGGACTAAGGTTTCTTCATCACATAACGGAAGTGTTGCTGCTTTCTTCTTTCTTTGGATTTACCCACATTTGATTTGACTATGCGAGTTCTTAACTGCATCATATGATGGGGAATCATCACCATAAACCTCTTTCATCTCTTTGAATGTCTCCTTTGGTGTGCGGCCTTTCAAGTAAAGGAACTTGATGACCGCTCTGCATTCCACTGGGTCCATTATCAAACCTAACACTACTTCAGCACCTGTAAAATCAAGACTGTTATCAGTTCTGAGTTGCAAACTGGCATGTAGCCTATAGAGACTTATATTATTACACATGTGCAGTTCCAGCGTCCTGTGATAAATAGAAGTGGGTCAGGGGAAATCTTTAATGAACGCCCCACGCAGCATTGGAGTTTCTCTCTCCAGGCCTACCGAACAATAAATGCCTCTGGAGGCTGACTACTTAAACCCCAGACCACACCCTGGGGTGGAGATAAGGTGGATAACCTAACACCCGCTCTATGGTTGTCCACAAAAACCCAGCCCTTAAAATGGCTAGTTAACCCCCTTTCAACACATAGTGTGCTTGGATGAAACTCCTGGGTTTCAAATCACTGAAACTAATAGCCTCAGTGAATCATATCTCCCCTCCAGAACTTTGCCAGTCACTGTGTCATATATTTCCCACCTTTGCCCAAAGCCTGGGGTTTTGGCACCTTCACTCACTAAGCAGGAAAGTCTGGATAAGGCATCTGTGTTACCATGTAACTTCTCTGGCCTATGCTCATCGTGGAAGCTGAAGTCCTGAAGTGCAAGAAACCACCTAGTCACCCAGGCATTCTTCATGTTTCTTTCCCTGATCCATCTCAGCGGTGCATGGTCTGACACTAATCTCAGCATGTCAATTGCCCATTTGATGACCAAGCACTCTTTCTCTAAGATGGCATAGTTCTTTTCACAGGAGGAGAGTTTCACACTCAGGTATAGGACTGGAGGTTTGTCCCCATCAACTACCTGGGCCAACATAACTCCCAACCCAACCCAACCCCAGAGGTGTCCATCTGGACCACAATCTCCTTTGTGAAGTCAGGTGAAACCAAGACCGGCTGTTAGAGGGTGAGCTTCAATTCCTGGAATGCCATCTCCGCTTCAAAGGACCACTTGACCATCGACGTCTTTGTGCCTTTAAGAAGATCAGTCAGAGAGGCGGCTATCATGGTAATATTTAAGATAAATTGCCATTAATAGCCAACAATTCCCAGAAAGGCCCGAACTTGCTTCTTGGAGATCGGTTGCAGCCAATTTTGGATTGCCTCCACCTTATTTACTGGCAGCTTTAATTCGCCCATTCCGACAACATAGCCAAAGAATTTTTCCTCTTCTTTATCCATGGCACACTTCTTTGGGTTTATGGTAAACCCTGCCTTCCTCGGTGCATCCAGTAAGGCCTGGACCTTCTGCAGGCGACTTCCCTAATCCGGACTGAATATCACGATGTCATCCAGGTAAGCGGCAGTGTTCTCAAAAAATTATGACATAGTTATTATGGGAGATTTTAATTATCCAGATATTTGTTAGGAATTTCTCTTAGGCAAAAGTACGGGGTCCAGAAAATTCTTATCTTCAATTGCTGACAAGTGACAACTTTATCTTTCAAAAGGTAGAAGAGAGAACAAAAGGATCTGCAATCTTGGACCTAATTCTTACCAACATGAAGGAAATGGTTGAGGAAGTAAAAGTGGCTGAAAATTTAGGAGGCACTGATCATGTTATCCTTCAATTTTTGATTACAAGAGGAGAAAGACCAGGGAGGACTCAGACTTTAAGGTTGGACCTCAGAAATTCAGATTTTAATGGACTCATAAAGAGCGTAGGAAAGGTCCTATGGCTGGATGTTCTAAAGGCCAGAAATGTCCAAGAAGGTTGGTAGATTTTGCTAAATGAAATTCTCACCTCACAATCGGTAATAATTCTGAAAAGCAGGAAGAATTGGAAGCATTTAAAGAGACCAGGGTTGATGAACACATAACTTAATCACTTGCTAAAAAGGAAAAAAGAAATGTATATCAAATGGATAGAGAGGGACATTTCTAAAGAAGAATATAATGCTGTCTGCAGGGAATGCAGGGCAAGAGTTAGAAGAGCTAAAGCCAGTAATGAAGTAAGGCTCGCAAGGGAGACCAAAAGCAGTAAAAAAAAAGGATTTTGGGGGTATGTCAAAAGCAAAAGAAAACTCAAAGATGATATGGTATTTTTACAGGATGAAAAGGGTGGAGTGGTCAAAAAGGATGTTGAGAATGCCAAACTTTTAAATTCCTATTTTGCATCTGTATTTTCTAAGAAAGCAATTGTAACATCAACTGATCTTCACGGTGCTATTGAAGGAATAAAATAATCCACACTATCTATAAACAGAGAGATGGTGAGGGAACACTTAGCTAATTTAAATGAATTTAAATCTGATGGGCCAGATGAATTGCATCCTAGGATACTGAAAGAGTTAGCAGAGGAAATTGCAGAACCACTAGCCAGAATCTTTGAAAAATCCTGGAAAACAGGAGATGTCCCAGAAGATTGGAGCACGGCAATTGTCGTCCATATTTTCAAAAAAGGAAAGAAGACAGAGCAAGGAAATTACAAGTCAGTGAGCCTTACTTCTATGCCAGGATATATAATAGTTCAAATTATTAAACAGCATGTAAGTAAATACATGGATAAGAATACAGTAGTTAACCAGAGCCAGTATGGTTTTGTAGCAAACAAGTCATGCCAGATTAATCTAATTTCCCTATATGATGGAATCACTGAATTTGTGGATCAGGGAAATGCAGTAGATACAGTGGGGAAAAAAAGTATTTAGTCAGCCACCAATTGTGCAAGTTCTCCCACTTAAAAAGATTAGAGAGGTCTGTAACTGTCATCATAGGTACACCAAAACTATGAGAGTCAAAATTGAGAAAACAAATCCAGAAAATCACCTTGTCTGATTTGGCAAGATTTATTTTGCAAGTATTTATTTATTTATTTATTTATTTTGCAAGCCAACATATTCTGCAGCACTTTACATTTTAGAGGGGACTTGTACAGACAATAAACATTACAGCATAACAATGAACACACAGATCAAAATAGATACCAAAAGGAAAGAGGGCCCTACTCGCAAGCTTACAATATATGAGGAAAAAGGGGAGACACGAAAGGTGGATGGTAACAATTGCTTTAATTGTTCGGACCAGCCATAGTGTAAGAATTGGGTGTTCATGTAATGCTGCATGAACCAGTAGTGATGAGCGAGTATACTTGTTGCTCGGGTTTGTGAGAGCATACTCGGGTGGTCACCGAGTATTTGTGAAGCCCGACCCGATCCTAGTGTGGGATCGGTCATGAGGTCGGCGATCTGCGCGCAAAAGTCGCGTTTCATATGACGCTTTCAGCGCCATTTTTCAGTCAATGAAGGAGGACGCAGAGTGTGGGCAGTGTGATGACATAGGTCTCGGTCCCCACCATCTTAGAGAAGGGCATGACAGTGATTGGCTTGCTTTCTGCGGCATCACAGGGGATATAAAGGGGCGTGCACGCTGGCCGCCATCTTACTTCTGCCAATCTTAGCATAGGGAGAGGTTGCTGCAGCTTCATCAGAAGAAGGGATGTAGTTAGGGAAGGAAGATTAACCCCCAAACTACTTGTGCTGTAGCGATTTCCAATGTCCAACACCACCATTTTTTTGCAGGGACAGTGAAGGCTATATTTTTGTGCATCAGCTCTATAGCTTATTAGGCTGCCTTATAAGGCTCCCTGATAGCTGCATTGCTGTTTGCACGCTGCTATGCAAACCAACTGCTTTTTTAAAAGCAAAAATCCTGTTGCTCCTTTCTGCACAGTTATCTTGTTTATTTGTCCACACTTTTGTGTGCAGCAGTCGTTTTTATTGCTGCCATACTTTTCCTGAGATCATTGTAGGGAGATTGAAATTGTACTACAGTCCTTGTATATCTTCCAGCCACTTTCTGCCACTTACATTGTGTTGTTTTATACACTGGGCCTGAGTTTTGGTTCAGTCTCCCCAAAGAACAGTGAGATTCAAATTCTCACAAAGTGGATATACTGCAGTCCTGTTAGTTTGTCGTATGTCAGCCAGCCACTTTCTACCACTTAGATTGCGTTGATATATACACTGGGCCTGAGTTTTGGTTCAGTCTCCCCCAAAAAAAGTGAGATTCAAATTCTCACAAAGTGGATATACTGCAGTCCTGTTAGTTTGTCGTATGTCAGCCAGCCACTTTCTGCCACTTACATTGTGTTGTTTTATGCACTGGGCCTGAGTTTTGGTTCAGTCTCCCAAAAAAGGGGAGATTTAATTTCTCAACAAGTTTATATACACCTTCTACCTTGTTTTACAGTACCATATAACAGTTTTTATTTTGTTTAGATTTTCCAAAAAATGAGGAAGTCTGGTGGAAGAGCCCGTGGGCGGTGGTTGCCAGCTGGTACTGATGGTGGTGGTGGTCGTGGTGCATCTGGTGGTAGTAGCGAAAGCACAATAGCACCTAAGGCTGGAGGTGTTGAGTCAGCGTCATCATCTGGCTACACAAGGCCTCGAATGCTCCCTTATCTGGGAGTAGGAAAACAGCTTTTAAAGCCGGATGATCTAACCTTCATTAAAATGAACCAATCATGGATTTCAAATTATTTTGCCCCACCTTCCCCTTCTGACACGTAGCTTGCCTGAAAAATGTCTTGCTTTTGGCCTCCTCTTACTGACTTCTTCTTTGTCCACCATAGGCCATTTTTATACCTCCCTAAATAGGCTGACTCCCCCCACAGGGCCGTGGTCACCACCTGGCGCAAGCACCCGTGCGAGTGCCGTTTGCCTGGACAGGTGGGTGTGCCCACTCTTGGGCGACGGCACTGGCACAGGGTCCCTCATAGTACAATGAAGTGTCTCTGACGGTGGTGGTGCACAGCCAACGTCAGACACACCGTCGTAATATGAGGGGCCCTGTGCCAGTACCGCCGCCCACGAGAGAGTGTTCCCCCCTGCTCGAACAGTGCTCTACCACTTGCAATACTCCCTGCTCCACCAATGGCACTGCAATACAGATTTGTTGAAATGATAGATGATAGTTAAAATATACAGGGGCCCCGGCCTCCATTTAGACCAGTTAATACTTTGCGCCTACTACCACTGTCTGCTACTCAGCAGAGGAGCCCACCCCTGTACCTAGCTATGCCACCTGTTTAGTTCTGTTACCAATTTTGAACTATATTAGCCTACTTTATTATTTGGGCCTACTAACTGTGTCTGCCACTCATTACAGTTGTCCTCCACTGAACAAAGCAATGCCGCCTGTTTAGTCCTGTTACCAATTTTGAACTGCATTTAGCCTACTTTAGTATTTGGGCCAAATAACTGTGTCTGCCAGTCATTACAGTTTTCCTCCACTAAACAAAGCAATGCCACCCGTTTAGTCCTGTTACCAATTTTGAACTGCATTTAGCCTACTTTAGTATTTGGGCCTATTAACTGTGTCTGACACTCATTACAGTTGTCCTCCACTGAACAAAGCAATGCCGCCTGTTTAGTCCTGTTACCAATTTTGAACTGCATTTAGCCTACTTTATTATTTGGGCCTATATCTGTGTTTCCTCCTCATCATGCCCATTGCCCAGCCAATGCTAGGTGAGTCTGCTGGTACATTGACCCCGACCACTACATTCCCCTTGCATTCTACACAGCCAGAATCTGTCCCTGCTGAAAGTCAGGTTCCCCTTCCCGCATACTATACCACCTTACAAGCGGGCAAAGTGGAAGGTGCAGATGAAAGTGCAGGTTCCTTCATCAGGTGGGGGGGCATACTCGTTGGCGACGTCACTGGCACAGGGCCCCTCATAGTACGCAAAAGTGTCTCTGCCAGTGGGAGGCGCCACCCGCCATCAAACACACCGCCGAACTATGAGGGGCCCTGTGCCAGTGCCAACGAGTGGGACCCCCCTGCTTGCACTGGATCACAGCACTTGCAAAGATGAAATACTTACCTCTCCCTGCTCCACAGCCGTGACGTATTCCGCGTTTCCTGGGCCCACGAAAATCTTGAGCCAGCCCTACCCCCCCCCCCACAACTTTAGCCAAATGACCCCCAGTTTTCAATGTCAAACTATTATTATAAAGTAAATTAAGATTGACAAGCTTAAGTAATAAGAATTGATGTTTTTGGCATTAAAATGGGCACTGTAGTTGTTTTCCTGTCCTCCGCTCACTACCGACTTTAATTCCCCATTGACTTGCATTGGGTTTCGTGTTTCAGTCGGCCCCTGACTTTTCGCAATAATCTGCCAATTTCACCCGACCTGACTTTTGACAAAGTCGGGTTTCGAGAAACAGTCTTAAGAAAAGCATTTTTTAGGGCACGCTTAAAACTGTGGGTATTGGGGATTAATCGAATTAGCCTGGGTAGTACATTCCAAAAAAATGGCGCAGCACGTGAAAAGTCTTGGATACAAGAGTGGGAGGTTCTTATTATTGAGGATGTTAACCTCAGGTTGTTAGGAGAACAGAGGGCACGGGTAGGGTGGTAGACTGAGATGAGGGAGGAGATGTAGGGTGGTGCTGAGCCATGGAGTGCTTTGTGGGTGAGGGTAATAAGTTTATACTGGATTCTGGTGTGGATGGGTAACCAGTGTAATGACTGGCACAAGGTAGAGGCATCGGTATAACGATTGGTGAGGAATATGATCATGGCTGCAGCATTCAAGACAGATTGGAGGGGGAGAATTTGGTAAGAGTAAGACCGATTAGTAGAGAGTTACAATAGTCCAAATGAGAATGAATAAGAGAAACAGTAAGAGTTTTTGCAGAGTCAAAAGTAATAAAGGGTTGAATTCTAGAAATGTTTTTGAGGTGCAGAGAACAAGAGCGAGCCAGTGATCAGATGTGGGGGGGTGAATGAATGCTCGGAATCAAGTATGAACCCAAGACAGCGGTTATGGTGGAAAATAAGTATTTGATCATAAACAAAAGTTCATCTCAATATTTTGCTATATATCCTTTGTTGGCAATGACAGAGGTCAAACATTTTCTGTAAGTCTTCACAAGGTTGGCACACACTGTAGGTGGTATGTTGGCCCATTCCTCCATGCAGATCTCCTCTAAAGCAGTGATGTTTTGGGCCTGTTGCTGGGCAAAACGGACTTTCAACTCCTTCCAAAGGTTTTCTATGGGGTTAAGGTCCGGAGACTGGCTAGGCCATTCCAGGACCTTCATATGCTTTATATGACATCACTCCTTCATTACCCTGGCGGTGTGCTTGGGATCATTATCATGCTGAAAGACCCATCCATGTTTCATCTTCAATGCCTTTGCTGATGGAAGGAGGTTTGCACTAAAAATCTCATGATACATGGCCCCATTCATTCTTTCATGTACACAGATCAGTTGTCCTGGGCTCTTTGCAGAGAAACAGCCCCAAAGCATGATGTTGCCACCCCCATGCTTCACAGTAGGTATGGTGTTCTTTGGATGCAACTCAGCATTCTGTCTCCTCCAAACAAGACAAGTTTTGTTTCTAATAAAAAGTTCTATTTTGGTTTCATCAGACCATATGACATTCTCTCATACTCTTCTGGATAATCCAAATGCCCTCTAGCAGAAATCAGATGGGCCCGGACATGTACTGGCTTAAGCAGGGGAAAACTTTTGGCACTACAGGATCTGAGTCCCTGACAGCGTAGTGTGTTACTGATGGTAGCCTTTGTTACGGTGGTCCCAGCTCTATGCCGGTCATTCACTAGTTACCCCCGTGAGGTTCTGGGATTTTTGCTCACCATTCTTGTGATCATTTTGACCCCACGTGGTGAGATCTTGAATGGAGCCCCAGATCAAGGGAGATTATCAGTGGTCTTGTATGTCATTTTCTTATTATTGCTCCCACAGTTGATTTCATCACACCAAGTTGCTTGCCTATTGCAGATTCAGTCTTCCCAGCCTGGTGCAGGGCTACAATTTTGCTTCTGGTTTCCTTCGACAGCTCTTTGGTCTTCACCATAGCGGAGTTTGGAGTGTAACTGTTTGAGGTTGTGGACAGGTGTATTTTATATTGATAATAAGTTCAAACAGGTGCCATTACTACAGGCAATGAGTGGAGGAAAGAGGAGTCTCTTAAAGAAGTAGTGACAGGTCTGTGAGAGCAAGAAATCTTGCATTTTTTAGGTGACCAAATACTTATTTTCCACCATAATTTGCAAAATAAATCTTGACAAATCAGATTTTCTGGATTTGTTTTCTCAATTTTGATTCTTATATTTGTGGTCTACCTATGATGTCAATTACAGGCCTTTCTCATCTTTTTAAGTGGAAGAACTTGCACAATTGGTGGCTGACAATACTTTTTTTCCCCACTGTATAGTATATCTCAACTTCAGCAAAGCATTTGATAAAGTATCTAATCCTATCCTTATTGAAAAAAATTACCAAATATGGGATTGAGAAGGCTACGGTTAGAAGGATTCATAACTGGCTCAGTGATCGTACTCAAAGAGTGGTAATAAATGATTGCACATTCAATTGGAAAAATGTCTCAAGTGCTATGCTCTGGCCCCAGTGTTCTTCAACATTTTTATAGATAAGGGAACTGAAAGTAACTAATTAAATTTGCAGACAATGCAAAGCTAGGAGGGATAGCTAACACTAGAGAAGACAGAGAAAGGATTGGAAAGGATCTAGATAAGCTTGGGCAGCAACTAATAGAATGGTATTTAACAGGGAAATGCAAGATTCTACATCTGGGCAAGAAAAACAAAAATTACATCTATTGAATGGGAGGAATAGAACTAAGCAACAGCACGTGTGAAAAAGGCTTGGGTATACTATTAGATCACAGACTGCACATGAGTCAGCAATGTCGTGAAGCAGCAAAAAAAGGCAAACACAGTTTTAGGATGTATTAAGAAAAGGATAGAGTCTACATCACGTGAAGTAATTATCTCCCTCTATTTCTCCTTGGTCAGGCCTCATCTGGTTCAGTTCTTGGCACCACATTTTAAAAAAATACAGTGAAAAACTGGAGCAAGTTTAGAGAAGAGCTAACAGGATGGTAAGTGGACTGCAAAGTATGTCCTACGAGGAATAGATAAAGGATCTGGGAATGTTTAGCTTTAAAAAAAAGGCTAAGAGGAGACTTAATAGCTGTCTACAAATATCTGAAGGGATGTCACAATGTAGAGGGATCATCATTATTCTCATTTGTACATGGAAGCACGAGAAGCAATGGAATTAAACTGATAGGGAGAAGATACAGATTAAATATTAGAAAAACTTTTTGATAGTGAAGGTGATCAATAAATGGAACAGGCTGCCTTAAGAAGTGGTGATTTCTCCCTCAATGGAAGTCTTCAAACAGAGGCTGGACAGACATATGTCTGAGATGGTTTAGTGAATCCTGTGTTGATTTGGACACGATTACCCTTGAGGTCCCTTCCAACATTAACATGCTTAGATTCTATGATCTTCAACTATGTAGGACGAACAACATCCTGTACTGTGACATCACTGTGTTTATCTCTGTTCTGTGACATCGCCTTTTTATTATCTCTGGCTTGTCACATTAATGTATACATTATCTCATTATGGTGACATTGGAGTGTTTATCACTTTTCTCACGTGACACCACTGTGAAAGATATTTCTGTACTGTGACATCATGGCGATTATAAATCAGTTTATTCTAACATCTATTTCAAATAGGCTAGGGTTACACCATTGTTTTTCTCTCTTCCGATAAAATTGTTCCAGCTATGCTAATCACACTCTGAGAGTTTGATCAGAGTTTGATCAGAGTTTGACCTGATTAGAATAAAAAAATCTCAATCTTCTCCACTCTGTCCTAGGAAAAAGTTGGACATGTGCAGGATCCCATAGAATAACATGTGGTCGAGTGCTATCCGTCAAAACACTGGATAGCACTTGTCCAATTTTTACGATTATCTGCACAAGTCCTTATAGCAAACAAAATAATATTAAACTTTTCAAGTTCTAAATATGCAGCTAACAAAGTTCCCAGCTTAATTTTTTTTATTTTAAATTAACAGCTTATAAAAAAAAATCAAGAACAGCCAACATTTTTTTACAAACACATTGGAAAACCATAATAAATCGCTAACATATTAGGCTTTATATGTCTACAGTCTACAATTCTTATATGAAGACATTAGCTACATTCACTGTAAAATGCTGATAATTACAGTCATCATAATTTATATGAGTTTCTACTGCTTCAAAGAAACTCATGGATAAAAAAAAAAAACATTTTTTACAGACAGGTAAAAATGTGCCCTATTTATATGGACCGCTCAAGAATTTCTGGATGGTTAACAACCATGGTGGTCATGTTGGAGTTAGGCCCCATTACAAGCTTTATTTTGGGTCACAATGGTTACTTGTTATGCTCCTACAGGTGTCCTTCAACATATCAAATACATCTAGTATCTATCTGAAAGCAACTTTTGAACCACAAATGGAATGTGTTGTCAGTTTCATAAACAATAGAAGGAAGGTCTGTTAATTGACAAGACTTTATTCCTTCATCAGCCTATGAATCCTCAAACAGCCAGTATAACCCACTAGAGGAAGCAATTGTCGGGGAGAACGGGTGCAGCACTTAGTATGTACTTTAAGAATGTGTTAGCACCACAGGAATTTCAGGTGTAAGCGACATTGCATTATTATAATAGCATGTTCAATCATGATAACATTATTTTTGCTTATTCAGATGATTCATCAGTCAGTTTCAGTTAAGTAAGGTAACAGATCAATAATACAGGTCATGAAATGTTCTTGTTGGTTCTGCTCTCAACATACAAAGCTGATAATATCTAGTAGGTGTATTCCTGATCCTTATTAGCTGAAAAAATCCCATTCTTTATTCTTTCCAATTCCTAGTAATGTAGTTCCCTCTAAAAGGATCATGCAGGTGTGCTTTTTAAAATTAAGAAGATGCCAAATGTTCAAGAAATATTACATTGCAATTATTATTGACCACCATAGAACAATGCAATGCTCTGAACATTGGGCTGCTCTCACATAATTTTAATGCAGACACGTTTAAGCATCTGCAGTACCCGGACCTTCCGCAGTCCTGGTGAATCGAACTTAGTTCATCATATGATCAGTCTAAGGCAGGGATGCCAAACTCAAATACACAGAGGGGCAAAATTAAAACAAAATTGGACAAATTCATGGGCCAACCTTGATATTTAAAAAGAAATGTCTACAATTGAGGAAGTTTTTCCCTGTCATCAAATATAACAATGGGCTTTTTAATATTGAAACAAACTTAAAGGGGTTGTTCCACAAATAAAGTACATTTTAATTAATAGATCTTGCATAAAATATAATATTATTTTAACAGCAGTAAAAAGCATATGTCCTAATGGCTTAATTTAAATATGTAATGATAAAGGATAAAAAACCTTGAATAATCTACTATATAATTGCCTAGGGTCACTTCCGTCTGTCTGTCTGTCCTTCTGTCACGGTTATTCATTCGCTGATTGGTCTCGCCAGCTGCCTGTCATAGCTGCCGCGACCAATCAGCGTCGGGCACAGTCCAGAAGAAAATGGCCGCTCCTTACTCCCCGCAGTCAGTGCCTGTCGCCCGCATACTCCCCTCCAGTTACCGCTAGCACAGGGTTAATGCCGGCGGTAATGGACCGTGTTATGCCATTGGTAACGCACTCCGTTACTGCCGCTATTAACCCTGTGTGTCCCCAACTTTTTAATATTAACGCTGCCTATGCGGCATCAATAGTAAAAATTGTAATGTTAAAAATAATTTAAAAAAAACCAGAAACCTGCTATACTCACCCTCCGTAGCAGCTCGAGCCAGGCTACTCACCCTCCGTAGCAGCTCGCGCCAGCCGCCATCTTCCGTTGCAGGTTCCGGTGGCAGAAGGACCTGCCATAACGTCACGGTCATGTGACCGCGACGTCATCTCAGGCCCTGCGCGCCTGCGCTACAAAGACCTGCCATGACGTCATGGTCATGTGACCACGACGTCATCACAGGTCCTGCGCTAATACCAACCCTGGGTGTTATGTTTGCTAATGACAGGTGTTATGAAGGCAATTCAGAAACACAGTGTGCTTAGCGATCAGAGCGCACACAGTGATCTGACAAATACCCAAAAATACAAGAACGAGCTCTGAGACGTGGAAACTCTGTAGACTGCACACCTGATCCTATCCTAAACACAACTAAAATCGGCTGTGGATTGCGCCTAACAACTACCTAGGCAACTCGGCACAGCCTAAGAAACTAGCTAGCCTGAAGATAGAAAAATAGGCCTGACTTGCCCCAGAGAAATTCCCCAAAGGAAAAGGCAGCCCCCCACATATAATGACTGTGAGTAAGATGAAAAGACAAAACGTAGGGATGAAATAGATTCAGCAAAGTGGGGCCCGATATTCTAGGACAGAGCGAGGACAGTAAAGCGAACTTTGCAGTCTACAAAAAACCCTAAAGCAAAACCACGCAAAGGGGGCAAAAAAAAACCACCGTGCCGAACTAACGGCACGGCGGTACACCCTTTGCGTCTCAGAGCTTCCAGCAAAACAAAAGACAAGCTGGACAGAAAAAAAGCAACAAAAAAGCAAAAAGCACTTAGCTATACAGAGCAGCAGGTCACAGGAACAATCAGGAGAAGCTCAGATCCAACACTGAAACATTGACAAGGAGCAAGGATAGCAGCATCAGGCGGAGTTAAGTAATGAAGCAGTTAACGAGCTCACCAGAACACCTGAGGGAGGAAGCTCAGAAGCTGCAGTACCACTTGTGACCACAGGAGTGAATTCAGCCACAGAATTCACAACAGTACCCCCCCCTTGAGGAGGGGTCACCGAACCCTCACCAGAGCCCCCAGGCCGACCAGGATGAGCCGCATGAAAGGCACGAACAAGATCGGAAGCATGAACATCAGAGGCAAAAACCCAGGAATTATCTTCCTGAGCATAACCCTTCCATTTAACCAGATACTGGAGTTTCCGTCTAGAAACACGAGAATCCAAAATCTTCTCCACAATATACTCCAATTCCCCCTCCACCAAAACCGGGGCAGGAGGCTCAACAGATGGAACCATAGGTGCCACGTATCTCCGCAACAACGACCTATGGAATACATTATGTATGGAAAAGGAGTCTGGGAGGGTCAAACGAAAAGACACAGGATTGAGAACCTCAGAAATCCTATACGGACCAATAAAACGAGGTTTAAATTTAGGAGAGGAAACCTTCATAGGAATATGACGAGAAGATAACCAAACCAGATCCCCAACACGAAGTCGGGGACCCACACGGCGTCTGCGATTAGCGAAAAGTTGAGCTTTCTCCTGGGACAAGATCAAATTGTCCACTACCTGAGTCCAGATCTGCTGCAACCTATCCACCACAGAATCCACACCAGGACAGTCCGAAGACTCAACCTGTCCTGAAGAGAAACGAGGATGGAACCCAGAATTGCAAAAAAATGGAGAAACCAAGGTAGCCGAGCTGGCCCGATTATTAAGGGCGAACTCAGCCAACGGCAAAAAGGACACCCAATCATCCTGGTCTGCAGAAACAAAACATCTCAGATATGTTTCCAAGGTCTGATTGGTTCGTTCGGTCTGGCCATTAGTCTGAGGATGGAAAGCCGAGGAAAAGGATAGGTCAATGCCCATCCTACCACAAAAGGCTCGCCAAAACCTTGAAACAAACTGGGAACCTCTGTCAGAAACAATATTCTCAGGAATGCCATGCAACCGAACCACATGCTGAAAGAACAAAGGTACCAAATCAGAGGAGGAAGGCAATTTAGCCAAGGGCACCAGATGGACCATTTTAGAAAAGCGATCACAGACCACCCAAATGACTGACATCTTTTGAGAAACGGGAAGGTCAGAAATGAAATCCATCGAAATATGTGTCCAAGGCCTCTTTGGGACTGGCAAGGGCAAAAGCAACCCACTGGCACGAGAACAGCAGGGCTTAGCCCTAGCACAAATCCCACAGGACTGCACAAAAGTACGTACATCCCGTGACAGAGATGGCCACCAGAAGGATCTAGCCACTAACTCTCTGGTACCAAAGATTCCAGGATGACCAGCCAACACCGAACAATGAAGTTCAGAGATAAGTTTATTAGTCCACCTATCAGGGACGAACAGTTTCTCTGCTGGACAACGATCAGGTTTATTCGCCTGAAATTTTTGCAGCACCCGCCACAAATCAGGGGAGATGGCAGACACAATGACTCCTTCCTTGAGGATACCCGCTGGCTCAGATAAACCCGGAGAGTCGGGCACAAAACTCCTAGACAGAGCATCCGCCTTCACATTTTTAGAGCCCGGAAGGTACGAAATCACAAAGTCGAAGCGGGCAAAAAATAACGACCAACGGGCCTGTCTAGGATTCAAGCGCTTGGCAGACTCGAGATAAGTCAAGTTCTTATGATCAGTCAATACCACCACGCGATGCTTAGCTCCTTCAAGCCAATGACGCCACTCCTCGAATGCCCACTTCATGGCCAGCAACTCTCGATTGCCCACATCATAATTACGCTCAGCGGGCGAAAACTTCCTGGAAAAGAAAGCACATGGTTTCATCACTGAGCAATCAGAACCTCTCTGTGACAAAACCGCCCCTGCTCCAATCTCAGAAGCATCAACCTCGACCTGGAACGGAAGAGAAACATCTGGCTGACACAACACAGAGGCAGAACAAAAACGACGCTTCAACTCCTGAAAAGCTTCCACAGCAGCAGAAGACCAATTAACCAAATCAGCACCCTTCTTGGTCAAATCGGTCAATGGTTTGGCAATGCTAGAAAAATTACAGATGAAGCGACGATAAAAATTAGCAAAGCCCAGGAACTTTTGCAGACTTTTCAGAGATGTCGGCTGAATCCAATCCTGGATGGCTTGGACCTTAACTGGATCCATCTCGATAGTAGAAGGGGTAAAGATGAACCCCAAAAATGAAACTTTCTGCACACCGAAGAGACACTTTGATCCCTTCACAAACAAAGAGTTAGCACGCAGGACCTGAAAAACCATTCTGACCTGCTTCACATGAGACTCCCAATCATCTAGTAAACAATCAGGAATTTATCCAGATACTCACGGAAGATGTCATGCATAAAAGACTGAAACACAGATGGAGCATTGGCAAGTCCGAACGGCATCACTAGATACTCAAAATGACCCTCGGGCGTATTGAATGCAGTTTTCCATTCTTCTCCTTGCCTGATTCTCACCAGATTATACGCACCACGAAGATCTATCTTAGTGAACCAACTAGCCCCCTTAATCCGAGCAAACAAGTCAGATAACAATGGCAAGGGATACTGAAATTTAACAGTGATCTTATTAAGAAGGCGGTAATCAATACACGGTCTCAGCGAACCATCCTTCTTGGCTACAAAGAAGAACCCTGCTCCCAGTGGTGATGACGATGGGCGAATATGTCCCTTCTCCAGGGATTCCTTCACATAACTGCGCATAGCGGCGTGTTCGGGCACGGATAAATTAAATAATCGACCTTTAGGGAATTTACTACCAGGAATCAAATTGATAGCACAATCACAATCCCTATGCGGAGGTAGAGCATCGGACTTGGGCTCTTCAAATACATCCTGATAATCAGACAAGAACTCTGGGACCTCAGAAGGGGTGGATGACGAAATCGACAAAAATGGAACATCACCATGTACCCCCTGACAACCCCAGCTGGATACCGACATGGAATTCCAATCCAATACTGGATTATGGGTTTGTAGCCATGGCAACCCCAACACGACCACATCATGCAGATTATGCAACACCAGAAAGCGAATAACTTCCTGATGTGCAGGAGCCATGCACATGGTCAGCTGGGCCCAGTATTGAGGTTTATTCTTGGCCAAAGGTGTAGCATCAATTCCTCTCAATGGAATAGGACACCGCAAAGGCTCCAAGAAAAACCCACAACGTTTAGCATAATCCAAATCCATCAGATTCAGGGCAGCGCCCGAATCCACAAACGCCATGACAGAAAACGACGACAAAGAGCATATCAAGGTAATGGACAGAAGGAATTTGGACTGTACAGTACCAATGACGGCAGACCTAGCGGACCGCTTAGTGCGCTTAGGACAATCAGAAATAGCATGAGTGGAATCACCACAGTAGAAACACAGACCATTCAGACGTCTGTATTCCTGCCGTTCAACTCTAGTCATAGTCCTATCGCACTGCATAGGCTCAGGTTTAACCTCAGGCAGTACCGCCAAATGGTGCACAGATTTACGCTCGCGCAAGCGTCGACCGATCTGAATGGCCAAAGACAAAGACTCATTCAAACCAGCAGGCATAGGAAATCCCACCATGACATCCTTAAGAGCCTCAGAGAGACCCTTTCTGAACAAAGCTGCCAGCGCAGATTCATTCCACTGAGTGAGTACTGACCATTTCCTAAATTTCTGACAATATACTTCTATATCATCCTGACCCTGGCACAAAGCCAGCAAATTTTTCTCAGCCTGATCCACTGAATTAGGCTCATCGTACAGCAATCTGAGCGCCAGGAAAAACGCATCGACACTACTCAATGCAGGGTCTCCTGGCGCAAGAGAAAATGCCCAGTCTTGAGGGTCGCCGCACAAAAAAGAAATAATAATCAAAACCTGTTGAATAGGATTACCAGAAGAATGAGGTTTCAAGGCCAGAAATAGCTTACAATTATTTTTGAAACTTAGAAACTTAGTTCTATCTCCAAAAAACAAATCAGGAATAGGAATTCTTGGTTCTAACATAGATTTCTGATCAATAGTATCTTGAATTTTTTGTACATTTATAACGAGATTATCCATTGAAGAGCACAGACCCTGAATATCCATGTCCACACCTGTGTCCAGAATCACCCAAATGTCTAGGGGAAAAAAAAAAAGTGAACACAGAGCTGAGAAAAAAAAAAAAAAATGATGTCAGAACTTTTTCTTTCCCTCTATTGAGAATCATTAGTTAGGCTCCTTGTACTGTTATGTTTGCTAATGACAGGTGTTATGAAGGCAATCCAGAAACACAGTGTGCTTAGCGATCAGAGCGCACACAGTGATCTGACAAATACCCAAAAATACAAGAACGAGCTCTGAGACGTGGAAACTCTGTAGACTGCACACCTGATCCTATCCTAAACACAACTAAAAGCGGCTGTGGATTGCGCCTAACAACTACCTAGGCAACTCGGCACAGCCTAAGAAACTAGCTAGCCTGAAGATAGAAAAATAGGCCTGACTTGCCCCAGAGAAATTCCCCAAAGGAAAAGGCAGCCCCCCACATATAATGACTGTGAGTAAGATGAAAAGACAAAACGTAGGGATGAAATAGATTCAGCAAAGTGGGGCCCGATATTCTAGGACAGAGCGAGGACAGTAAAGCGAACTTTGCAGTCTACAAAAAACCCTAAAGCAAAACCACGCAAAGGGGGCAAAAAAAAACCACCGTGCCGAACTAACGGCACGGCGGTACACCCTTTGCGTCTCAGAGCTTCCAGCAAAACAAAAGACAAGCTGGACAGAAAAAAAGCAACAAAAAAGCAAAAAGCACTTAGCTATACAGAGCAGCAGGTCACAGGAACAATCAGGAGAAGCTCAGATCCAACACTGAAACATTGACAAGGAGCAAGGATAGCAGCATCAGGCGGAGTTAAGTAATGAAGCAGTTAACGAGCTCACCAGAACACCTGAGGGAGGAAGCTCAGAAGCTGCAGTACCACTTGTGACCACAGGAGTGAATTCAGCCACAGAATTCACAACACCTGGGACCAGAAGCTGCCGTGGACTACAAGGGCTTCCTCGGAAAGGTGAATATATGTTTATTTTTATTTTTTTTACCTGTAACAAACCTGGCTGGGAAATATACTACGTGACTGGCCAATATACTACGTAGCTGGGCAATATAATACGTGACTGGCCAATATACTACGTGGCTCTGTGCTGTATACTACTTCGCTGTGCAATATACTACGTGGCTCTTTGCTATATACTATGCCACTGGGCAATATACTACGTGACTCTGTGCTGTATACTACGTTACTGGGCAATATACTACGTCACTGGGCAATATACTACGTGGCTGCGCAATATACTACGTGACTGGCCAATATACTACGTAGCTGGGCAATATACTACGTGACTGGCCAATATACTACGTGGCTCTGTGCTGTATACTACTTCGCTGTGCAATATACTACGTGACTCTGTGCTGTATACTACGTCACTGGGCAATATACTACGTCACTGGGCAATATAATACTTAACTGGGCAATATACTACGTGGCTGCGCAATAAACTACGTCACTAGGCAATATACTACGCAACTGGACAATATACTCCATGGCTGAGCAATATACTACGTCACTGGGCAATATACTATGTGGCTGGGCAATATATTACGTCACTGGGCAATATACTACGTGGCTGGGCAATATACTACATGGCTGGGCAATATACTACGTGGCTGGGCAATATACTACGTGGGCTGTGCAATATACTACGTGGACATGCATATTCTAGAATACCCGATGCGTTAGAATCGGCCCACCATCCAGTACAGATAATAAAGTATGATGCAAACAAAAGAGCCACCAAGTGATACCACATTACCCTCCACACGCATGGCAAGGTCGGACTGGCCCACCGGAGAACAGGAGAATTCTCCAGTGGGCCCAGGCACTGACACTTGCCGGCATACAGTCAAGCAGTTGGCTAGAGCCTCCACTGCTCCAGGGGCCCCCAGCCAGTGGCGTGTTGCTAATAGCAGCACACCACGCAGCTGCTATGAGGGCCCCCCGATGCCAGCGGAGCAGAAGCGGGTGGCAGGAGGCAGAGGCCGGCTGCTGCGGCAAAAGCCTATCCCCGCTGCTAAAGAGAAATAAATATTCACTCTTCCCCACACCCCCATGGGCGTAGAGTAGGGTGAATATTCATTTCACCCTTATCCATATCAAAAACCATAACCGATGTCAGTGTCATAAATCATACCGTCAATGGGTCTCACAATGGTACACCCCTTTTGTTCTTAGGATATAGAGAGCATTAAAACATATTTCCACACAATGTCACTCAGATGCATCACTTTGCAGATCAAATGCATCCCCTTTAGAACTCAACGCGTTTACCCTCTTCCAATTTTAAGAGGTTCATCAGGAGTTAAACAGATATCAAAGGGTTACTTAGCTTAGCCAGATTTGGCGTATTTAAGCAATATAGTCCGCAGCATTACCGGGCCAGTCCCATATCAGTGTAGTGCTACACTGATAGGGGACTGGTCTGGTAATGCTGCACTGACATCGGTTATGGTTTTTGATATGGATATGGGGTCCTGTTTGGGATATTAATATCTTTTGTCTATACCAGCATACTAGTTTTGGAATCATGTGGTATGTGATTGTATGGCTATATGAAGTGTGATTGATCATCACAAGAAGGGATCCCTCTATTGCTAGATGAGCACCCAAAAGGGGCACCCCCAGTATGTATAAAAAACCTTAGGATATATATGTATTTCTTTGACACTTTATTAGCACTGTAGCACCTTAACCTATTTTTCTGCACCTTATTTAATCAAAAAGGGCTAGATTAGAGTACAGCTATTAGGCAGGATATAGGGTGCCAACCTCCGCTGTTAGGTACGGTGTGCTCGGTGGAGTGTAGGGCTTGGCACCATCCTGGCCTTTTCTGAGGTATGTTAGTGTTGTTGTTGGTGATGGTTTAAGTAGTGCACGTAAGTGGTCATTTTTAAATTTCCTAATAAAGGTTAATTTTTATCTTTTGAATTTTTGGGGATTTTGTTCTGTGAATTTGTAAATATATCCCCAAAGGGCATTTTTTCTTCTGTGAACCCTACATAGTACACCATACACTATAATGGCCACAAAAGTGCTACATGCAGTATAATGGCCCAACATAGTGCTTCACACAGTATAATGGCCACAAAAAGGGCTCCATACAATAAAATGGCCCCACATAGTGCTCCATATAGTATAATCCCCCCGCATAGTGCTCCATACAGTATAATGGCCTCACACAGTGTTCCATAAATTATAATGGCCCCACATAGTGATCCATACAGTATAATGGCCCCATGTAAAGCTCCATACAGTATAATAGCCTCATATAGTGCTCCATACAGTATAATGGGCTTCACAGTGCTCCATACAGTATAATATTAGCCCCACATAGTTCTCCATACAGTATAATGGCCCCACATAGTATTCCATACAGTATAATGGCCCCACATAGTGATCCATACAGTATAAGAGGCCCCATATTAAAAAAAATCCTCACCTCTGCTTGTTTCCCACTGCTCCGATCTCTTCATTATGTCTTCAGATCCTCTATGCACAACATGGTACATTGGGTGCGTTGTAATGACGTCATCGCTCCCGCTGTGCTGAGACATTAGACTCAGAGGGGGAATGAAGGGAGAGGTAGCATCTGGTGATGCTCCCTCCTACAACATTGCTTTAAACTGTATCGGCCTTAAAGATGCCAATATAGTTGAAAGTGTGATGCTGGATGAAAGTGCGATTCTGGGTGGATGCAATGCCGGCATTGTAAGCCAAATAAACTTGGTCTCACACATGTGGATCATGAACTCACTATCCCATGAGCTGGGCAAACTCAGGAGGTGCATGGCTAAGCGGCTATATGGTCTTCGCTCCTGATAAGGGAGTTAGGTTGCGCCGCAGGTAGTTGCCAGGTACCATTCCTGGACATTACCTGGTACTACCGCAGCTGGCTCCAAGGGTCAGGATCGCAGTCATGTACAAGGACACTGAGTCACTGGCAGGACAGGATTCAAATACTGGTATAAGAGATATATCAGAGCCGGTACAGACAGTGCAGATTCTGGAAAACCAGCTAGTACGGACACTGGTGCTAGTTCAGACAACACATGTTTCAGGAACAGGTTCTGGTTCAGACAACACTGGATTCAAAAACCTTTTCTGGCTCAGACAACATGTGTTTCAGGAACATGTTCTAGTTCAGGCAGAACAGGTTTCAGGGACAAGTTCTAGTTCAGCCAACACAGGTTTTCAGCAACATGTTCAGGTTCAGATAACACAGAACTCAAGGAGAGGGACCTGACAACATAATAGCTGCACAGACAAAAGGGTTGCTAAGGAGTGTGCATTATATACTTGATGCCTCCCAGTTATTGTGTGGGGGCATTTCCAAAGTGCCTTATAGAGTCGGGGAGTATACGCTCTAGCTGCGCCTCCAGAGACCTGCATGGCATGAGCAGGTTCAGAGAAGCAGGAAACCACAGCAGGGTATCGGGGCACCACCATACAGCCAGAGAAGTCAGTATGTCGGCTTCCCTCCCAGGAGGAGGGAGAAAGGACCAGGGATGCTGGTATTGGCGTTACAAGGGAGCTGACTTTTCTGGTGCTTTTGGATCAGTAGAGGTATATGTCAGGATGTTCATGCATACAGATCTTCAACATTTAGTATGCCTCAGTGCTTGCTGCCCCCAAATTTGGCTACAGGTCTTTTTCCGTTTCTTAAGGACTTTTGGACATCTGCCTCCTCAGGCATATCATGGTAGCTGGTAATAGCCTTCTCTTTTTGTTTCCTTATCACTATTTGTTCAAAGCAATGATCTTTCCTCTACAGTTTTTGGACCACTATCAAGCCAAGTGTTTCCCAAACTCCAGTCCTCATGGCCCCCAGTAGATCAAGGCAGCAGAAACTGTCACAGGTCTCTCACCTGTGCAATGTTAAGGAAATCCTGAAAATATGAGATGGTGGGAGTGGCGAGGACTGGAGTTTGGGAAACAATGATCTAGTCAGCTCAAAGTATTTGATGTGTTTTATCTCATACACCGGATTTACAAATGTGTGCTCTTAAAAGGGGTGCTCTTTTCAAGATGTTGAATAATTCTAAGGCTGCAGTAGTCATTAACCCCCTTCCCAACATGGCTATTTTCCGTTTTTTTTTTTTTTTTTTCTCCAAAAGCCATAGCTTGTTTATTTTTCCTTCAACATAGCCATATGAAAAGCTTGTTTTTTTGTTGAAAGAGTTGTACATTTTAACCTCTTACTGCCATTGGACGGGATAGTACATCCAATGGCAGTACCCCCGCTTTGATGTGTGCTCTGGAGGTGGGCCCGTATCAAAGCCGGGACATGTCAGCTGTTTTGAATCGCGATCCGCCTGTGCCTATTAACTAGTTAATTGCCGCTGTCAAACTCTGACAGCGGCATTTAACACCCGCTTCCGGCCATCAGGCCGGAAATATGTACACCGCTGCCCCCCATCACGTGATCGTGGGTCATCGGTTGTCAGCATAACAACCAGAGGTCTCCTTGAGACCTCTATGGCTGTTGATGCCGGATTGCTATGAGCGCCACCTGTGGTCGGCACTCATAGCAATGCTGTAATTCTACTATATACAGTAGAGGCGATCTGAGCATCACCTCTATGTAGCAGAGCCTTGGAAGTTGTGGCAGCTTCTAGCCTCCCATGGAGGCTACTGAAGCATTCCAAAAGTAAAAAAATATGTTTTTAAAAATATGAAAAAATTAAAAAAAATATAAACGTTTAAATCAGAAATTTGTAAAAAAAAAATTTTGCTTTTTAACGATAGGGTTGTGTAATGGCTTATTTTTTGCATTTTTTGTAGTATTGCAGAGTCCGGAACAAACGTAATTCTGGTGTATTGAATTTTTCCTCATTATGTTTTTTACCAATCGAGTTAATTCAGTTTATATTTTTATAGATTGGACTTTACAAACATAATAGTACCAAATAAGTTTATTCTTATTTATTTATTCTTAATAAGGCAAAAGGGGATGTTTTGAATTTTAATATAATGTTCATATTTTTAAAAACATTTTTTTTAATTTTCACTGTACTTGTTAGCAGGGTCGGCGTCAGCACCTGGCGCACTTGGTCAAGTGCCTGGGCCCTGGTGAGATGAAGGGGCCCACTCATGCTGTCTGGGATACAGCGCGACACACAGTGCAGACTACGTGGTGACCGTCTGCCTCTGCCACACACACCTGGAACGAACAGTTCGGCAGTTATCAAACTACAGTTCCCAGAAGGCCAGAATGCAACACGGAACACGCCGCAGGGAATTGTTGAGCTATATGATCCACCTGCCGCACGTGACCTACTTCAATACCATGACGCGATCGTACGCCTGTTACCTAGACAACAGCCACAGCCTGACACTCCGCATGCGCAATATACTGTGACGTCATTTGGAGGCAACCGGACCTCGTGCAGGAGAACCGGAGGATCTTCGGAAAGGACGTCTCTCCAGTCCCCAGTAAGAGGAGCGTGAGGGGGAGGCTGACAGTGCAGAAACCTCCTGTAATGGAGGAGGGAAGGGAGGCCTCAGCTTGGTGTATAAGGCTGAGAACTGAGCGGTGACCTCTGCGGTGTGAGGACACATGACCCAGTACTGCCCCCTGTTATGCGCTGGTGACCTCTCAGCAGCACATATACTAGCATATAATTAACCTCTGCAGCTAATTAAAGGGGTGGATGACTTACCATGCCTTTTTCCTTTTCAAAATTGGAGATGAGAGATTGCTGTAGAGATAATACAAGTGATGGCCTTGTAGTGTCCGCCGCTCAGCGATGTCATCCAGGGCCTCAGTCCCCAGATCGCTGGGGTCACTAGTCACACATGACCAGGATGTCATCACTGAAACCGCCAGGTGGAGCATTGGGGAATTGGGGCGCATGTCCTCACTATCCCTGCTCTCTGACCAGTTTTTAAACAGCTGTGTGAATCCCTTGTCAGGCAGGAGAAAGTGCCAATTACAGTCACATACGTGGAAAGAAGTATATGTCGATGTGGGGGGTATACAGACCTTGTGTCCCCTATATACTGTTGGTTTGATGTTTTATGTCATTGCTAGTCTTGTAACAGTGTTTCCTATTGTGCTAAAATGAGGATTATTCTCAAAATCAAAAAATGGGTAAAATTAGAAAAAGGCTTATAAAAAGAAGCCGCACTGTAACTTGTTATTTTTCTCAAGAATAAAGGAATTTTTTATTTGTTTACTCCTCATTGCCATGGCGACGTCTGCAGTCTGTTCTCAGTGGCCAGTCTCTTAGGCAAGGAGCATGGATTCATTCCCCCAATACACCTGGTATGACATCTTGGAGCAGGTCAACCAAATCAGCCTGGCTCTACAGACGAAAACTATGAACCTCTTCAACACAATTCCACTGGTTGAGATCATCACTACTGCCTTCACAGAGTATTTCACATTTGGGTTCAAACAAGCAGAAAGTAAAGCTGTCGATATATGTAAGAAGCTTGATATACCCACCGAGTACCCAGCAAACAGAATTAGTAAAAAAAAACTCGGCAATGCAATGATAAAGATTGCCAAGAGCCAGCATGCCAGCACGCAAGTGGAATGTTATATTTAAATGCAAGAGAAGAATTTGAAAAAACATTCTTCAAGCCTTTACTTAAAACTGTGCTTGATGAAATCGAAACAAGATTCGTTTTCTTAAAAAAAATTCATGGCCAAGTTTGGATTTCTCAATGACATAAAAAAAGCAGCCACTGACTTGCCGACATTACAACACTAATGTTTAAACTTTGCTGATCCAGCAGTTGGTGGAGAGATTCTGCTGGAGGAATTGAAGACACTCGCTAGTATGGTGCCTGATCATCTAACTCCACAGGAAACACTGCAATATCTATTTTCTAACTCGCTGAGCCTGGCATTCCCAAATCTGGTATTGGCATTGTAGCTCCTGCTAACAGTGCCCGTTTCAGTTGCGTCAGCTGAAAGAAGCTTTAGTAAACTAAAGCTTATTAAAAACTTCCTCTGGTCCCAGATGTCTCAAGAAAGGTTAAATGCATCGGCAATTCTTTTAATTGAGTCACAAGAAGCAGAATGTGTAGAGAAAACAGGAGAAAAGCTTTTTAGCAATTTTCAAATCAAATCTTTGGTTTGCCATCGAATTGCACTACTGGTTTATTTATTTTGTTTTCTTGTTTTTATAGCTCTAAAGCTGCATTTTTGCACATGTCACTTATTGGGGTCAGTCATCAGCACTGTAAATCGACAGTGAATTCAAAACAATCTGACAACGAATACTGATGTGTTGCGATGCTGCAACCCATTTTGCACTTTTACAAATGTTCTACGTTAATACTTTCTAATGCTTACTTAAAAAAGTTATCCATTAAAAAATTGTCATATTCAATGTATGCAGTTTTTTCTTTGCAGCAAGTTCAGCTAACAATAAAATGCCTACTGGTAACTGAGGAAGAGGGAGTAGGTCACAAAAATTGTCATATAAGGGGTTGACTTATATAAAGCCCCTCTGCTGTATGGTATTCTAGAATTTACAATAGCTATCACTCATGTAAGAAGTGAAATCTGGTATTGTACTATATCTATATTTCTCTGCTGTATCTGTGCATCATGAATCATGGTATGTGTTAAAGGGGGGGCCCGCTGAAACTCTTTCGCCCGGGGCCCTCAAAAACCTGGAGCCAGCCCTGCTTGTTAGTCACCTTAGGGGAATTGAACCTGCAATTATCTGATCACTTGTGCTATGTACAACAATTACACAGTATTGATATATATTGCAAAAATCATGGTTTGCTATGAAAACAGGACAGAAGCTGGGGTTCATAGAAGAACCATCATGACAGGCACAAGGATAATCGGCAGACCCCCAGTTATCATGCTAACTCATCGGCGCCCCATGATCACGTTACGTGAACATCATTGGGCGTATGGAAATGCCACCTGTTAGAAGCAGATGATGGCTCAATATCACTGTGATCATTTGCCTGGAAAGATGTGGACTCAGTTCAAATCAAAGTCAGGGTGCCGAAATATGACGTATCAGTACATCATATGTCTGTAAGAGGTGAAACATTTTCTTTTTTGCTGAATTTGGAGAAACTGTTTGTTATATTAGTTGTTTCGAGCTACTTAATTTGTTCCTGTCTGATTGGCTTATTGCATCAGCAGAAAGTTTGTAAATTTTGTTAATAAATCAAAATTTTGCAAAGCGGGTTGATTAATTTTGATTGCAACTTTACATTTCAAAAAAGAAAAACAGAGGAACTGTACAACACAGACCTCTAAGAAAAGATTCTCAGAGGAGATAAGTGCAAATCAGCATATACAAGTTGTAGGACTGATTGAGCATGTGCAACATTGGTTAATCCTGTTTGGTCAGCTGGGGTCCAACGGCAAAGAAAATCAATTATAGTCTGAATTTTGGTGAGTTGATTGATGCCCATGTGAAGAAAGAAGAACTGGTGTATGAATCCTTCTATTAGTTGCTGTTAAGTGGAAAAATGCACTTATTGATTTGACTCCAATACATGAAAGTTAAAGGGATTTTCTAATTCCAGAAAACCCCTAACCAGGCAGCAGTTTGTTTTTTTTTAAAAAAAAGGCAAAAAATTGAGGTGGTTTAATACTATTCAGAGTTGCATACAAATTACAAATTACCATCCTGCTTAATTATGGAGAAATATATAGCAGATCTAGTTGACCAGTTTGCATTACATGCTCTAGTTGTCAGACTGTGGTTAAACATTGACCTTGACATAGTTTAGTCGAATTCTTGTAATAAGTACAATAACACAGACTAAGTAATTAAGGTGATGGTATACCAATTTTTTAACAGAATACATTTAATATTATATACTAGATCCATTTTCACTTTAAAATAGTTATAACATAGATTGCTTTTATAAATATATCAGAAGCTTCTCCACTTAAACCTATTTTAAAAACCTACCTGCGTTTTCATGCAAATCCTGTACAAAGAAGTTTTACTGCCCTCTGCCTCACACAACGTAAACCCAGGTTTGGTGTACAATATGTCTAAAAACTGTCCCAATTTTCATGCTCTGTAACTTGCCAAACAGGCAGTGGATGGTTCCTCTTCATCGGCTTTCTGCAACTGCTATAAGTGCTGGAACTCCCTTTTCCTCATTTCTCATCATGCATTGCTTCCGTCATTATCCATTGTTTTGTTGCCCTAAACTGAAAGCCTGCCCCTCTGTTAATGCATGAGCAGAGAGATCACCAACCTGTAAACAGGGGCAGAGAGACAATTTCTCTAAAACTACAGTAACTATTCTAAAACATAGAACCAAAACTGTGGCTATGCATAAGATAAATGTCAGCTGAAGTAACAAATTTTGTCCATGGGACTTTTTTTGCTAAGTATTTACAATCATTTGCCACTTTTGCAAGTCCACTCTCTTGTATTACATTTTAATTAGATATCTGATCTGCCAGTTTAGTCTGAAACGTTTATGGTAGTATTGTTTATACGTAAAATCCAACGTATGACTGATGAAATGAATTCTAGCTGATCCTTATATTATTTCTTGTGGACAGCTTAACAAATAGAAAGATCCTATTACTACTAAGCCTCTTTAACTTTGACAGCAGACAGCCAATGATCTACCACTGTCATATTCTTTTATTAAATCTTCTCATTCCTGTTTGTAAAACTTCTCCTAAGCTGCCCTCATTCTGTGGAATGTGCTGCCCTAAATTATTGAATTTCTTACTATCATTCCTAGCTTTAAACATGTCTTGAAAAATAATTTCTTTAAGCAGGCCTATGTTACAGTGGGGGGAAAAAGTATTTGATCCCTTGTTGACCTTGTAAGTTTGCCCACTGACAAAGACCTGATCAGTCCATAATTTTTAAGGGTAGGTTAATTTTAACATTGAGAGATAGAATAACAAAAATAAACTCCAGAAAATCATATTACATAAATTATATCAATTTATTTGCATTTTGCAGTGAGAAATAAGTATTTGATCCCTCTGGCAGGCAAGACAAAACCCTTGTTGGCAAGCACAGCAGTCAGATGTTTTTTGTAGTTGATGATGAGGTTTGCTCACATGTTAAGAGGAATTTTGGTCCACTCATCTTTGCAGATCATCTCTAAATCATTAAGATTTTGAGGCTGTCGCTTGGCAACTCGGAGCTTCAACTCCCACTATAAGTTTTCTATGTCATTAAGGTCTGGAGACTCGCTAGTTCACTCCATGACCTTAAGGCGCTTCTTTTTGAGCCACTCCTTTGTTGCCTTGGCTGTATGTTTTGGATCATTTTCTTGCTGGAAGACCCAGCCATGACCCATTTTTAATGTCCTGGTGGAGGGATTTTATGGTACATGGCTCCATCCATTTTTCCATTGATGCGATGAAGTAGTCCTGTGCCCTTAGTAAAGAAACACCCCCTAAACATAATGTTTCCACCTCCATGCTTGACAGTGGGGACAGTATTCTTTGGGTCATAGACAGAATTTCTCTTCCTTCAAAAATGGCAAGTTGTGTTAATACCAAAGAGCTCAATTTTTATCTCAACTGACCACAGAACCTTCTCCCAATCACTCACAGAATCATCCAGGTGTTCATGTGCAAACTTCAGACAGGCCTTCACATGTGCCTTCTGAGCAGGGGGACCTTGGGGGCACTGCACGATTTTAAACCTTTATGGCGTAATGTGTTACCAATGGTTTTCTTGGTTACTGTGGTCCCAGCTGCCAGGAGATAATTAACAAGTTTCCCCATATAGTTTTAGGCTGATCTCTCACCTTCCTCATGATCAAGGATACCCCACGAGTTCAGATTTTGCATGGTGCCCCATATCGATGTCGATTGAATGTCATTTTGTGTTTCTTCAATTTTCTTAATATTGCACCAACAGTTGTCTCCTTCTCACCCAGTGTCTTACTTATGATTTTGTAGCCCATTCCAGCTTTGTGCAGTTCTATGATCTTGTCACTGCCATTCTTATAAAGCTCTTTGGTCTTGCCCATGTTTTAGAGGTTAGAGTCTGATTGATTAATTGAGTCTGTGGACAGGAGTCTTTTATAAAGGTGAATTTATAAGACAGCTGTCTTTATTGCAGGTAACGAATTGATTAGGAGCGTCTAACTGGTCTGTAGGAGCCAGAACTCTTAATGGTTGGTAGGGGATCAAATACCGTATTTTCCGGTGTATAAGACGACTGGGCGTATAAGACGACCCCCAACTTTTCCATATAAAATATGGAATTTGGGATATACCCGCCGTATAAGACGGGGGTCATCTTATATGCCCAGTCATCTTATACGGCATGTGCGGTGCGTATGGTTCCCACGGTCTGGAGGAGAGGAGACTCTCCTTCAGGCCCTGGGATCCATATTCATGTAAGAAATAAGGAATAAAAATAAAAAATATGGATATACTCACCCCTCCGACGGACCCTGGCTCTCAGCGATGCAAGCATCTGCCTCCGTTCCTAAGAATGCTTTGAGTGTAGGACCTGTGATGATGTCGGGGTCATGTGACCGGTCACCTGACCGCTCACATGACCGTGACATCATCGAAGGTCCTTCTCCGTCAGAGGGGTGAGTATATCCATATTTTTTATTTTTATTCTTTATTTTTTACATGAATATGGATCCCAGGGCCTGAAGGAGAGTCTCCTCTCCTTCAGACCCTTGGAACCATCCAGGATCGCTCCCTGCAGCCGTATCCAACGTATAAGACGACCCCCAACTTTTGGGATGATTTTTAGGGGTTAAAAAGTCGTCTTATACGCCGGAAAATATGGTACTTATTTCTCACTGCAAAATGCAAATAAATTTATATAATTTATAAAATATGATTTTCTGGATTTTATTTTTGATATTCTATCTCTCAATGTTAAAATAAACCTACCCTTAAAATTATAGACTGTTCATGTCTTTGTCAGTGGGCAAACTAACAAAATCAGCAAGGGATCAAATACTTATTTCTCCCACTGTACATAACCATAGTCCAAAAATTAAATAGAACATGATGGCTGCACTCTGTCCTCTAGTAGGTAAATTCTCATGTCCGGGCTATAGTCCTGAACAGCTCATTTGCTCATTTACATATAAGAAAAACGTGGAGTTCTTTGGTATAAGACATCAGATCGCATATATCAAGGCATCATTTTATTAAGAGTCCTATGACCGACATGCCCATGCAGACGGCTTAACAGGGTTAATGCTATTGACAGATTCCCTTTAAATACCAGCTTGATGACAGGTATTTTCTCCATGCCAGAGCAAAGAGCCAATCTCTTGGACAAAATTAACAAAATGTGCTTATTGTGTGACTCTTACCATTGCATTTAAATAGCAAGCTCTTGTTCATTACATCACTAATTGCAAAGCACCGTGGAATATGTTGGCATTTTATAAAGAGTTTTATCTGAGACTGCGCTTATATGTAACTCTTTAATGTTTTATCTATGCTCATATATCTATCTCTGCTGACTCTTCAATAACTTGTCTCTTCTGAAATCTACCTCCTCCAAATATGCAGACAAAAGAACATTAGACTGGGCTGAGCACTCATGTTCTTTCTGCAAGATACCTCTGGCAAATTCTTATCTCTAGGTAGAACAGATGAATTAAAGAGGTTGTCCACTACTTTAGTATTGATGATGATGACCTATCCTTAGGATAGGTCATCAATGTCTGAACGGTCGGGGTCCAACACCTGGCACCCCTGCCTATCAGCTGTTCTCGATGCCGGTGGCTGCGACTATTCAAATCATAGGATACGGATGTGTAGTACCCAGCCGCAGCCACTATTAGAAGACGGCAAGTTCCACAAGTGAGCATTTCCAGTCGGTGGCCGCTGCCTACACTGAGAACAGCTTATCAACCGGGGGCCGGGAGACAGACCCCGACTGATCATTAATTGTTGACCTATCCTAAAGATAGATCAACAATGCCAAAGTAGTGGACAACCTCTTTAAGCATTAGTAGAGGGAGAGTTAAGAGGCCCTCATACACATTGGATGGTCAGGTGGTCCTACAAATATAAGAGGGGTTGGCCAACTTAATTTAGGGGTGCCCATACACCTACATAGTAACATAGTAACATAGTTAGTAAGGCCGAAAAAAGACATTTGTCCATCCAGTTCAGCCTATATTCCATCATAATAAATCCCCAGATCTACGTCCTTCTACAGAACCTAATAATTGTATGATACAATATTGTTCTGCTCCAGGAAGACATCCAGGCCTCTCTTGAACCCCTCGACTGAGTTCGCCATCACCACCTCCTCAGGCAAGCAATTCCAGATTCTCACTGCCCTAACAGTAAAGAATCCTCTTCTACTGTATGTTGGTGGAAAAACCTTCTCTCCTCCAGACGCAAAGAATGCCCCCTTGTGCCCGTCACCTTCCTTGTCTACTAATGACAATAAACACAAGATCATTAAGCTTAGCTGACTTTTGATGTTTTTCAATGTGGAAAGGGGAGAAAGCCACTGTCACCAACCAAGAGGGAGAACAAAAGGAACTGGTGTGTAATTTTATCATTTGCTATCTGTTGGGGGAAAATCAAAATGCCCCCATACAAGACAGTTGGTCAGCAAGTCTCACCATAATAGTTAGGTTGGACGGACTTTAATCTAAAGTGTGTTGTGGCCTTATCTATAAGTATCAAGTCTAAGAACGTTTACGAAATGCTACAGCTTAATAAATACACTTCGAAAGACAACAGAAGAGACACAATGATATAATAATAAATTACAGATTGTAATGACTGTCCAGCCAACCAATCAATACCGTGAATCCTTTTTAAGATTCAGGGCAGCAAAAACCTAACACTAAAAGCCCTCACGACTTCTTGTATTGAGATGATCTTTCATTTCCTAGTACATGTGGAAATTTAGTCTATTATATTTGCATTCATTTTCTAAATCTTCACCAATATGGGTTGTCCCATCTTAGCAAGTTATTATCTATCCACAGGATAGCTGACAATTATATGTTCATTGGGGGCCAGACCATCCTAAGAACGGGGCTCTAAAATGGCCTGTTAAAAAAATGGTGTTGGTCGTGTTGTATAGGACTGTGTTTAGTTACAATATCACCCACGCTATTCAAAAAAGTATACATACACCTCTCCGATACTTCAAAATGCAAACTCTCCCTGCTAGGGTTTTCATTCATTTAAATTGAAGTCACACAACAGCTATACAAGTATGGTAAAACATACAATTATATTTATAAAAACAATTTAAAGTGCAAACTGGGGCACATCTTGTGTGTTTTAAAAGATAATTATGGTTTAATAGTAGGTTACAATTATGAGCCAAAGAAGAGAATGACTAACAAGCAGCAGCTTTTGCTCTGACAGGCACGGGCACTCCATGTATTAAATAGAAGACCATTTATTTGAATGGCTACTTGTAATACACACTCTACGCTAAGGAAAATGATTAGCGGACTGCAATTTACCCCTTTTAGGAGCAGACCCATGACTCTTATATTACGGGGATAACATCTGTGGTGAAACGCCACACATCATACATAGTAATTATTTTTATATATTTAAAGGTTTATGATCATTTGGAAATATTTCCCCTCTTGTTTATTGCTTTAACATGATAAGAACTCCGTATGATGTTCTCTAATATGGAAAAAAGTATTCTTCTCCTCCAGAGACCTAAACATTTAAAAAAACATTTCAGATATAAATGTGCCAAAATATACATCACATAGGGATAATCATTGTCAAACCTAATTAATGTGAATAGTGTAAAAGCATCAAACAATAAGAACATGTGAAACTAGATACACCAAGAGGGTATTTTGGGACTTTCCACCTATTCATGGTCCATTTGTAGGCAAAATTGCATAATTCATACTGCACCTTTTATTCCTCTCATATTACAAAATAACGACCTTATCTTCATTTTTACGGAGTTGAACATCACATGTCCAACTTTGCTTTAGGGCGGAACTGCTGTTTATTTAACCTTTCACCTCTAGATTCTCAGCTGCACTTTCTTCATTCGAAAACACTAGAACCACGGTCTGTTATGAATTTTTTATATATATATACAGTGAGGCAAAAAAGTATTTAGTCAGTCAGCAATAGTGCAAGTTCCACCACTTAAAAAGATGAGAGGCGACTGTAATTTACATCATAGGTAGACCTCAACTATGGGAGACAAACTGAGAAAAAAGAATCCAGAAAATCACATTGTCTGTTTTTTTAACATTTTATTTCCATATTATGGTGGAAAATAAGTATTTGGTCAGAAACAAACAATCAAGATTTCTGGCTCTCACAGACCTGTAACTTCTTCTTTAAGAGTCTCCTCTTTCCTCCACTCATTACCTGTAGTAATGGCACCTGTTTAAACTTGTTATCAGTATAAAAAGACACCTGTGCACACCCTCAAACAGTCTGACTCCAAACTCCACTATGGTGAAGACCAAAGAGCTGTCAAAGGACACCAGAAACAAAATTGTAGCCCTGCACCAGGCTGGGAAGACTGAATCTGCAATAGCCAACTAGCTTGGAGTGAAGAAATCAACAGTGGGAGCAATAATTAGAAAATGGAAGACATACAAGACCACTGATAATCTCCCTCGATCTGGGGCTCCACGCAAAATCCCACCCCGTGGGGTCAGAATGATCACAAGAACGGTGAGCAAAAATCCCAGAACCACGCGGGGGACCTAGTGAATGAACTGCAGAGAGCTGGGACCAATGTAACAAGGCCTACCATAAGTAACACACTACGCCATCATGGACTCAGATCCTGCAGTGCCAGACGTGTCCCATTGCTTAAGCCAGTACATGTCCGGGCCCGTCTGAAGTTTGCTAGAGAGCATTTGGATGATTCAGAGGAGTTTTGGGAGAATGTCCTATGGTCTGATGAAACCAAACTGGAACTGTTTGGTAGAAACACAACTTGTCGTGTTTGGAGGAAAAAGAATACTGCGTTGCATCCATCAAACACCATACCTACTGTAAAGCATGGTGGTGGAAACATCATGCTTTGGGGCTGTTTCTCTGCAAAGGGGCCAGGACGACTGATCCGGGTACATGAAAGAATGAATGGGGCCATGTATCATGAGATTTTGAGTGCAAACCTCCTTCCATCAGCAAGGGCATTGAAGATGAAACATGGCTGGGTCTTTCAACATAACAATGATCCAAAGCACACCGTCAGGGCAACGAAGGAGTGGCTTCGTAAGAAGCATTTCAAGGTCCTGGAGTGGCCTAGCCAGTCTCCAGATCTCAACCCTATAGAAAACCTTTGGAGGGAGTTGAAAGTCCGTGTTGCCAAGCAAAAAGCCAAAAACATCACTGCTCTAGAGGAGATCTGCATGGAGGAATGGGCCAACATACCAACAACAGTGTGTGGCAACCTTGTGAAGACTTACAGAAAACGTTTGACCTCTGTCATTGCCAACAAAGGATATATTACAAAGTATTGAGATGACGCCTCTCATCTTTTTAAGTGGTGGAACTTGCACTATTGCTGACTGACTAAATACTTTTTTGCCCCACTGTATATACTATATGCATATATATATTTTTTTTTTATTTATATGTATGTTGAATTGTAATGAAACTTCAAAGGTATATCGGTTATTGCCACTGGGCAAGAATCAAATAAATGCATGAAGAAGAGTTTTCTGTGCAAACTTTCTGCAGATATTTCCTTAAGGCTTCATGTTGGACTAAAAATTCATTGGGGATTTTGTAATTCATGCTGTTTACAGACAGGATGGGACTGTTTCAGAAATTAGAAGATAACATATTAATTTGCCTCTACAAATATTGAAAATGATTTGATGATGGTAGTAGAAACTACAATAGTATAGCTTAACTCCCCAATGAAGTTAGCCGGTAAGTGAATAAATACAACTAGAGCGCCGTTCGCTTTTGTTTCGTAAGATTTCCTATTTGTTATAGTATGTGTATCTGTATTAAAAAAATTAGATTGTGATCCCATTAGGGGCTCAGACTTATAAAAATGGTAACACTGTATAGTGCTGCTCTTTGGTGCCGGAAATGGAAACAAAGTCAAGATTTCAAAAGTGGTGAGTAAAACACAAGAGTCTAATAGTAATCACAAAGGTAAAACCAAAATCCATATTGTATGACAAAACTGAAAAATTACAAAACAAACATAATCATCAGATCATAACGGAGGTGACCATACACTAACCAACTGGTAAAAAGGAAAATTCCTTTTAACGTCAAACTATTAATGATTAAAAGGTCAAGACAAAAAATGAGAACATGTGGTCAGGTACAGCTTATGTACAGCAATAGTGTTCAATTTTACATTTTAATACATTTTTGTGCCGTCAGAAAATAGCTAATTTAATCAATTTTATCTTTTTAAATCAAGTTTTCATGGTAGAAAATGTCTGGGGGTTTTTTTTTAGAATTTTTCATGATTTTTTTCCAATGTAACAATTTTAATTGGAAAAAAATCTTGCAGTTTTTACTGTGGCTACTGAGTCTGATGATATAATGACACTTCCTGTAGTGTAATGATCACTTTATGCATTTATTTCAATATCATCACAGATAGGAACACAATGAATGTAGTATGATCTGCATATAGCTAATACAGAATTCACTACTCACAGTATGATGAAAACACTCCATCTCCCTGCACAATGATCTCTGCACAAGCCTGAAAAAAAACTTGCCCATAAAAGTCAATTAACCTCTCCATCTTTATTGCTTCCTATTTCACTTCAGTAAAGCATAGCTGTAGATGTTGCAACATCAACTCATGCAAGATGGCTGCCCTATAATGATGTACAGAAATAGAATAAAACCATCTATTATCAGAAAATAAAAATAAATAACAAAATAAACAAATATCATGTTTCCCTATTTGGTTATATATACTCTATATAGTGCTGGGCAGCCCACCTGATCTAATAGTAAGGGCGTCACTAATTGGCGGTAAGCCATCATGGTGCACTACAATCTATGTGACTGGCACTCTTTACAAATCCTATCCATGTGCATTTGTAATACATGTGCTTCTCATAAAATTAGAATATCATCAAAAAGTTAATTTATTTCAGTTCTTCATTACAAAAAGTGAAACTCGTATATTATATAGAGTCATTACAAACAGAGTGATCTATTTAAAGTGTTTATTTCTGTTAATGTTGATGATTATGGCTTATAGCCAATGAAAACCCAAACGTCATTATCTCAGTAAATTAGATTACTTTATAACACCAGCTTGAAAAATTATTATAAAATCAGAAATGTTGGCCTACTGAAATGTATGTTCAGTAAATGCACTCAATACTTGTGTTTTCTTTTTTTTTTTTTTTACCAAGGGCATCCCATCCTCCATCAACTTAGTGTCTCCAAGAAGCTGGCTCAGAGTCACCATATTGATGCTGAGGACAGAGAAGACCCCTGGTCCACATAGCACAGGGTGAACCCAGCTGGATGCTGTGGCACACACCTGTAATCCTAGTTACTATGGGAGGCTTGGGCTGTTGGATAACTTGAGATTGTCAGTTCTGGTCCATCCTGTGCTATGTGGATGAAAAAAAGAAGAAAACACATGAATTTCAGAGCACTATAGAAAAATAAAGCACTCAATACTTGGTCGGGGGTCCTTTTGCATTAATTACTGCATCAATATGGCGTGGTAAGGAGGTGATCAGTCTGTGGCACTGCTGAGGTGTTATGGAAGCCCAGGTTGCTTTGATAGCAGTCTTCAGCTCATCTGCATTGTTAGGTCTGGTGTCTCTCATCTTCCTCTTGACAATAACTCATAGATTCTCTATGGGGTTAAGGTCAGATAAGTTTTCTGGCCAGTCAAGCACAGTGAAACTGTTGTTTTTAAACCAGGTGTTGGTACTTTTGGCAGTGTGGAAAGGTGCCCCTGCTAGAGAATGAAATTTCCATCTCCAAAAAGCTAGTCGACAGAGGGAAGAATGAAGTACTCTAAAATTTCCTGGTAGACGGCTGTGCTGACCTTGGTCTTGATAAAACACAATGGACCTACACCAGCAGATGAGATGGCTCCCCAAACCATCACTGATTGTGGAAACTTCACACTAGACCTCAAGCAGCTTGGATTGTGTGCCTCTCCACTCTTCCTCCAGACTCTGGGACCTTGATTTCCAAATGAAATGCAAAATTTACTTTCATATGAAAACAACACCTTGGACTACTGAGCAACAGCCCAGTTCTTTTTCTCCTTGACCCAGGTAAGACGCTTCTGGAGTTGTCTATTGATCATGAGTGGCTTGACACAAGGAAGGCGACACTTGTAGCACATGTTCTGGATACGTCTGTGTGTGGTGGCTCTCGAAGCAATGACTCCAGCAGCAGTCCACTCCTTGTGAATCTCCCCAAAATTTTTGAATGACCTTTTCTTAATAATCCTTTCGCGGCTGTGGTTATCCTGGTTGCTTGTGCACCTTTTTCTACCATACTTTTTCCTTCCACTCAACTTTCCATTAATATTCTTGGATACAGTACTCTGTGAACAGCCAGCTTCTTTAGCAATAACCTTTTGTGGCTTACCCTCCTTGTGGAGTGTGCCAATGACTGCCTTCTGGACATCTATCAAGTCAGCAGTCTTCCCCATGATTGTGGAGCGTAATGAAACAGACTAAGGGACCATTTTCAACACTTAGGAAGCATTTGCAGGTGTTTTTTGTTAATTATTCTAATTTACTGAGAAAATGACTTCTTCTGGGCTTCCATTGGCTGTAAGCCATAATCATCAACATTAACAGAAATAAACACTTGAAATAGATCACTCTGTTTGTAATGACTCTATATAATATGACTTTCACTTTTTGTATTGAAGAGCTGAAATAAATTAACTTTTTGATGTTATTCAAATTTTGTGAGAAGCACCTATCTATTTGGCCCTCTGATCTATGACTATCAAAATAAATTTTGTTTATAATGTGGCACCCCTAGGGGTATTTGCCACAAAAATAGTTACTGACAGTAAATGCAAATACTAAAATAGCAAGACTGCACTACCACCTCCGGCCAGAAGGGGGAGCTCCAGAGACTCCCCTTGATCCATTCTGGTCTGAGAGAAGAACTGGCAGTTGGGCCAAGGAGCTGAAAGTGAGAGGTCATACAGTTGAATCTCTAACAGCCCTGTGACTGTTACCAGGCCTAAATCACCGGCCTGAGGAGAAGAGGGACAGAGAAAAAGGACATTGTGAGAACCGGGTAGCATTAATCACTACCCAGAACAGGCGCAAAGACGGATACCGGATCCGTGGCTGTATTCATTATATATAATACAGCAACCGGAAAAACGTGAGGTGATATCAGCTTCACTAGGGCCGGACGTAGCAACAGACACAGAGTTCAGCGGTACTCCCAGAGGGGGTAAACCGATAAAAGGACTCGGGTTGCCCGTCGAACCAGGACCCGGAGGGGACAGATTGGGCCGGCAGCCAGTTCACATACAGCAGCAGGGCCACACAGAAATTGCGCACAATAAGAGGCGAAGACCCCGGCAGGGTCAAAGTAACTCAGAGTTCCCATACAGACTCCGGTGACAGGACTGGTTGTAAATCCTTTTATGTTAAAGTAAACTGGTTAAACATTTCAGTGCCTCAGTCTTTCATTTGGACAATAGCCATCTATCCAGGATCGGGATTGTCACCGCTGGGAGAACCTGCTGCTGATCAAGTAAGTGCCTGTCCCCTCATGATACCCCTTACACTGTGCATTGCCTGAGGCCACAGCACCGGGTCAAGCCACCCGTGACATCCCCCTCAAGAGACAGACTCCATTGGTCCGGTGCTGAGTATCCCGGTCTCCTGGGCATCACAATTGGCGTCACGAACAGGATCTAGCCAGCCCGTATACCGGGTATTGTGTGCCGTGATTGGAGCCCAAAACTGTGAAAACTGGGATGAAAAATCTTGAAAATTGACTTTATTAAAGAAAAATCCATTCCCCATTGAAAACTATTGAAAGTGACTTTTCCCCATTGGTTATAATGGAGTAAAGATGGCCGCCATCCCCTGAGGTAATCACTTCATAACCGTTAGGCACGAGACTGTTAATTGAGCTACGCCATCACCTGAGCCCCAGTCTAACTGAAAAACTTCAGAATCCGCCATTACAGAGCGTGGCGGGCGGGAGCAGCAGGGGGCGTGTCATTGTGGGCGGCACCAAGCTGAGCGCTCTGACATCAGAGCAAGGGGAAAATCGATCCTGCTGCACAGCGGAACGAATCTACACTATCCCGACGGAAGCGGAGGACCGGAAGGGTCCGGATTAACTAAGGGGGCACAGTATGTCGCAGCACGGAGACGCCGCAGCACCCGGCAACGCTAATGCAGCTGAAAGACAGAGTGTCAATAGAGAGTCCGGCAGCGCAGCGGTGCAAGGAGTGGCGCCCATCATGCCGGTGCTGATGCCATATACCCCGGGTGGCCCATGGCTTCCAATGTATGAAGGTGAGCCTAATACCCTTGACGATTTCAGAGAAAAGATGCTGGCCCATTTTGACATGTTCCCCGTGGGTGAAGTTCAGCGTGTTAGTCTCCTGATGATGCAGTTAAGTGGCCATGCTAAGCGAGAAGTCACAGCATGGGCAGCTGATCTAAAAGGCACTGTTGAACGCATATTTGCTGGATTAAAAGCTACATTTGTAACCACGGCCAGCAGCAAAGCTAAAATACGATTCTTTAATTGCAAACAAAAAGCTAATGAGGGCGTGAGAGACTTTGCCTTAAACCTGCAGGAAGCCCTTAAATCACTTACACTGGCTGAACCCATTTTTAACACCGGAGCGGATAAACTGCTAAGAGATCAATTTATTGAGGGACTCTACACCCCTTCTCACCGGGGGCATGTGAGCATGCTTGTTTTTAAGAACCCTGAATTGACATTTGCCCAATTAAAGGAGAGCGCTATACGTCTCCAGCTGGCAGAGGCACCTCGGGATCAGGATCCTGCGCAACCCATGGCAGAGGCACCTCAACAACAGGGAGTGCCAGTGACATCAGCTATGTCTGGGGCCATTGCTAAGCCCCTGGGGCCCAGTACTAATGAGGCTCTTCAACAAAAGCTTGACTCTTTAGCTGATGTTGTTGCTTCAATGGCTAAAACCATGCAGGAGATGAGAGGACACAAGATGGAGTTGGCAAACTGTAGAGAGGATGTTCCATGGATGAGACCCCGGAGATACCCGACATGGAGAGGACGACCCCGCGACCGCTACCAACCGGATGGACAGCCCATTTGCCGCCGTTGCCAGCAGCCGGGCCACTTTGCACGAGATTGTGATTTAAACGGGAATCCCCTGGGAATGCGGGCCGCTTCGCAGGAATGAACTTTCAAGGCCCAACACCCTGGCACGACAGGTACATCGGAGGACGACCCATTATCCCTATCGTGCTGGACGGAATTCCCCTCAACGCTTTGCTGGACACAGGTTCCCAAATTTCATCTATACCGTATATCCTTTATAAGAGGTACTGGGCTGATGCAGATATTGATAAAGGGCCCTCTGATGTTGAACTAGATATATGGGCCAGTAATGGTAAGTTGGTACCGAAACTAGGATTCAGGGAGATGACCATAAAGATTGGTAAAGTAGAACTGAAGAAACAGGGTATAATTGTTGTTGATGTTGACCGGCGGAACTGTGAACCAACTGTATTGATGGGAATGAATGTGTTAGAGAACTGCTTTTCCGAAGTCATTTCTGTCTTACAGCAAATTGCTGAAACTGCCCAATCCTGCCAGCAGAGAGTTCTCCGGAGGGAAATAAAAGTATTGATGTTAAGGCAACAGGTAGAAGTTGCAGGTGGAGAAATCGGCAGTGTGAGGGTAAGTGATCCAACGTCTATTGTAATCCCACCAAAAACAGAAATGCTGGTATGGTGTAGAGCAGCCATTGGTACTAAGGGACGAGATTATCAAGCCTTAATAGAACCAGTGTACACCGACAGCAGGCCCACTATACTCACAGCACGAGGGATAGTCGAGGTACACCGGGGACGAGTGCCGGTACGACTTTTGAACTGTGGAGAGGAAGAGGTCACTTTGCCAAGGTATGCTACAATGGCAAAGCTATATACTGTTGACAACAATGCCATCACAACCATTGAGCCCTTAGAACCAACCTGTCAGGTGGAAGGCAATGGCTCAGATGGAGAAATGGAGGATTGGTGCCAACAGCTACACGTGGGCATAAATTCAACACCTACCCATCAAAAACAAGGGGTGTATAGGCTAGTGACGGAATATGAACAAGTCTTCAGTAAACACCCATTGGACTTCGGACGTATAGAAGGGGTAGAACACACAATCCCCACAGGTGACCATCCCCCAATAAAAGAAAGATATAGACCCATACCGCCCGCTCACTATCAATGTGCAAAAGATATGCTGAGGGAAATGAAACAGGCCGGGGTAATAAGAGACAGCTGTAGCCCCTGGGCGGCCCCTCTAGTGATTGTCAAAAAAAAGGACGGAACCATGAGAATGTGCGTAGACTACCGGAAGATTAATAACATCACCCATAAAGACGCCTACCCCTTGCCTAGGATAGAAGAGTCCTTAACTGCTTTGAAATCTGCTAATTATTTTTCCACCTTAGACTTAACAAGCGGGTATTGGCAAGTCCCTGTGGCTGAGAGAGATAAGGAAAAGACGGCATTCACCACACCAATGGGTCTATGTGAATTTAATCGCATGCCGTTCGGACTCTGCAACGCATCCGGTACCTTCCAGCGGCTGATGGAATGCTGCCTCGGACACAAGAACTTCGAGACCGTCCTCCTGTACCTAGATGATGTGATCGTCTACTCAAAGACTTACGAACAACACTTAATAGACCTGGAAGAAGTGTTCGAAGCCTTATCCAGGTATGGCATGAAAGTCAAGCCATCCAAATGTCACCTTCTCAAGCCAAAGGTACAGTACCTGGGACACATCGTGAGTTCGGAGGGAGTAGCACCAGATCCCGAGAAAATAAGCGCCATAAGGGATTGGCCAAGACCTACCAGCGCAAAAGAAGTGAGACAATTCCTGGGATTGGTGGGTTACTATCGCAGATTTATAAAAGGATTTACCAAGTTGGCAGCACCCTTGCAAGACACCTTGGTAGGGCAGACGAAGAAACCTTCAAACCGAAACCCTCCTTTTCAGTGGAACGACGAAAGGGAAGACTCCTTTGAACAACTAAAGAAGGCACTAACCGGAGAAGAGGTTCTGGCATACCCAGATTACCATTAACCTTTCATCCTCTACACCGATGCCAGTAATGTGGGACTAGGAGCGGTGCTGTCACAAAAGCAAGAAGGTCGGGAGAAAGTCATCGCCTTTGCAAGTAGAAAGCTCCGGCCTACTGAAAGAAATTCAGAAAATTACAGCTCCTTCAAATTGGAACTACTGGCAGTAGTTTGGGCTGTGACGGAGCGTTTCAAACACTATCTGGCCGCTGCAGAATTTATTGTCTATACTGACAACAATCCGTTGACCCACCTGGACACAGCCAAATTAGGTGCGTTAGAACAGCGATGGATAGCCCGGTTATCTAATTACAACTTCATAATCAAGTATCGAGCAGGTCGCAAGAATGGAAATGCCGATGCCCTATCCCGGATGCCACACTTGAGAGATGTAGAAGAGGAAACGGGGGAGCTTGAAGAAATTGAACTACCAGCCTTCCATCGTCCCAAGGCAAAACATCATCAGTCAAGTACCTATCAGAAACAACAAGAGGTGAATTTTAATCCGTTAGCACACCATAGATGGGCTGACACCCAAGACAGCAATCCGGCTGTGAAGTTGGTGAAGGAACTGTTGACTGAGCAAAGTGCATATCCCGATGAGGATGCCCCAGAAGAGACGCATCAACTCTGGAAAGAGAGAGGCAAAATGTTCCTGTATCAAGGGAAGCTCTGTAGAAGATACACCAATCCGAAAACACATGAATTGGTTTGGCAGATTATTGTGCCTAAACAAGATGTGAAGATGGTCCTCGAAGCTTACCATAATGGTGCTGGTCACTTCGGTTGGAAAAAGTTAGAAGTACTTCTAAGAGAAAGATTTTATTGGGTCGGGATGAGAAAATCAATCGAACAGTGGTGCAGAAATTGTGGCCCGTGCAACCTCAGAAGAAACGATCAAAAGAACCAAAGAGCACCACTGCAGCCCATAATCACCAAACAACCACTTGAACTTGTAGCCATGGACCACGTGAAGTTGACACCAAGCCGGTCCGGCTATGTCTATGCCTTGACCATCGTGGACCATTATTCACGTTTCTTGGTAGTAGTACCCGTAAAAGATCTGACAGCAAAAACAGCGGCCAAAGCGTTCCAAACATACTTTTGTAGACCCCATGGATATCCGGAACAGGTTCTCACCGACCAAGGTACAGCCTTTGAATCAGAGATCTTCAAAGAATTCTGTAATATGTATGGTTGCAAAAAGATCCGGACGACGGCCTATCATCCACAAACAAACGGCTTATGCGAGAAGATGAACCATATTGTAATAGACCTACTAAAGACTTTACCTGAGACAGAAAAGAATCAATGGCCAGAGAAATTGCCTGACTTGGTGGATCTGTATAATCATGTCCCGGTGAGCTCCACCAACTGCACCCCAGCTTACCTTATGCGTGCAAGACCCGGCCAATTACCAATCGATCTAGAAATGGGAATTCTGAAACCAGACGCAGAAGTTCAAGACTCCAATTGGGATATCATACGGCAAAAGCAGTATCGCCAAGTGCAAGAGAGTGTGGAAAGAAGCCTTCAGCAAACTAGAGAAAGACAAGAGCGAACTTTCAACCAGAATGCTCTAGCGACCCCATTAAGACCGGGTGACCAAGTGCTCAAGAGAAATCGTCGAACCAATAAACTGGACAATCAGTGGGAAGCCGTACCCTACGCAGTTTTACCAACAAGAGTGGATAATCCTAAAATGTGTCTCATTAGCAAAAACGGAGGCTTAACATCTGTACTAGTGTCAAGAGACAATCTTAAATTATGTCCGGAAGCATTGAAAGAGCCAGACGTTGTCCAGCCAGAACCAGAAGTTATTCAACCCATACAGGTTCAACCAGTAAAGGAAAAAGAAGAGGAAGTGTATCACACCTGTATAGGAGACTTTCCCAAAACCCTACTAACATACCATGGTGCAGTAGTGGTTCCCATGGTGGCCTTTTACCCAACACCGAACCCAATACCAGAAGTCCCAAGACAGGAAGAGGCTGACCCCGTACTACAGGAGGTTCCAGGCCAGGAAGAACAGATTCCTGGTCAGAGTAATCCCATTCACGGTGGACTTGCCAACTCCATAGTCGTGGAATTATCTTTAGCAGAGCGGGCAGATACTACATCCGCAGTAGACAGTAGTACACCACATGAAGAGACACCGCTATTACGTAGATCACAGCGTAGTACCCAGGGTCAGTTACCGGCCAGGTATGCAGATTACCAACTATAAAGCTCATAATGTGAATTGTATATATGTTATGCCGTATAGTTAAACAGAAAATGTAGTATAGTCATTGTTATCAGTCTGCAACGTTTAAGCCCAGTGCCTACAGAGACTTGTCTGTATGAACTTAAGGCATATTCTTGAACTTTTTATCAGCCCGGAGGCACTAAATCAAAGCTCCGGAAAGACTGCTTTTTGAACTTTGCTTTTTGCTCTTTTTGAACTTTCTTTAGACTTTATATTGATAACTCCGTTGGAAAAATGGAACTAAATTCCTGGACACTAAGAACAGTGCCTTTCCTAATACCTTCAAGGATAGAACTGTATTAATGGACGCTATTTGAAGTGACTTTTTAAAGAACTCTATTTTTGTTTCCTTGAGTGGTTTTTGTAACTTTTCATTTTTAAGACTCTGTACATATTAATTGTTATTTCAAAATGTTATTGTCCCACAGTCCCGGAGTACTGTTCTTAACTAAGGGGGAATGTGGCACCCCTAGGGGTATTTGCCACAAAAATAGTTACTGACAGTAAATGCAAATACTAAAATAGCAAGACTGCACTACCACCTCCGGCCAGAAGGGGGAGCTCCAGAGACTCCCCTTGATCCATTCTGGTCTGAGAGAAGAACTGGCAGTTGGGCCAAGGAGCTGAAAGTGAGAGGTCATACAGTTGAATCTCTAACAGCCCTGTGACTGTTACCAGGCCTAAATCACCGGCCTGAGGAGAAGAGGGACAGAGAAAAAGGACATTGTGAGAACCGGGTAGCATTAATCACTACCCAGAACAGGCGCAAAGACGGATACCGGATCCGTGGCTGTATTCATTATATATAATACAGCAACCGGAAAAACGTGAGGTGATATCAGCTTCACTAGGGCCAGACGTAGCAACAGACACAGAGTTCAGCGGTACTCCCAGAGGGGGTAAACCGATAAAAGGACTCGGGTTGCCCGTCGAACCAGGACCCGGAGGGGACAGATTGGGCCGGCAGCCAGTTCACATACAGCAGCAGGGCCACACAGAAATTGCGCACAATAAGAGGCGAAGACCCCGGCAGGGTCAAAGTAACTCAGAGTTCCCATACAGACTCCGGTGACAGGACTGGTTGTAAATCCTTTTATGTTAAAGTAAACTGGTTAAATGTTTCAGTGCCTCAGTCTTTCATTTGGACAATAGCCATCTATCCAGGATCGGGATCGTCACCGCTGGGAGAACCTGCTGCTGATCAAGTAAGTGCCTGTCCCCTCATGATACCCCTTACACTGTGCATTGCCTGAGGCCACAGCACCGGGTCAAGCCACCCGTGACATCCCCCTCAAGAGACAGACTCCATTGGTCCGGTGCTGAGTATCCCGGTCTCCTGGGCGTCACAATTATAAATTCTTATATGTTTTCCATATGTGCTGAATATGTGTTATATGCAACTTTTTTTTTGTTTTGCCCCTTTTATGTATTTGCGGGGCTAGACCAGTTGCATGTGTGGCCGTCTGAAATATAAATGACACCTCTTAATGCGCATGCCCTACCTGCTGGAACACGGCTGAATAGTGCATTTATCTAACACCACTGGCTGAGCTGAAATTATATATTCTATATTTAGCTCCGCTTTTCAACGCAGAGGATGGGGAAATCCCCCCTTCCGCTACTGCCCACCGCTCTGGAACGCAGGTGGATCGCATGACGTCACTTCCGCTTCTGCACATCGCTTTGGAACGCAAGCGGACCACGGTCACACATGAATTTTACATATGGGAACCGGTCTTCCTGTGGGTTTGAGATGCATCTTGACACACATGCTGATTAAGACAGGTGATTTGGGTCTTTTTATTTTTGGAGACTATATAACACACTTGTTGCCACGCTGCCTAGGCACCACATCAAGAGGAGATTCTTCCTGTTTGCTGAGGACTCTATCACAAAACATTATGACTGACAGCTCAGTAATCTCTCTAACATTCTAAAATTCACTATTACGTTACTCCTGATGAACATCTGGTGAGGGGAAAGGCATCGAGTTGACAGATTACATATATTGTGTTTTTTCTTTTTCTAATTGAACTGTTGGTACACTCCTTTCCCTTCTCATTAATTTCTTAACGTGGTTGACACTATGTTTTTGTAGCACCTTGGATATGCAGCTTTTTTGACAAACAACATATCAACTGTATTTAGATTAAAAATGTCTCCGTGTATAGTTATCTCTGAACAACTCTTACAGTTTTTTAAGAGATTAGCAACATCAATATTACCATTGTGATTAAGTAAGCCTACCAACTTGACAATAGAACTATGTATATTTATTTCCTACATCCAACGTATGAGCCCTTATGTGAAGGATGCCTGAAGTTATCATCTGTTTTCTTTTGAAGCTGCTGTGGTAGTATACTGTATTAATTTTTTGTGTTGATATATTGTGAAGCACTCTATCACTTTATACTGTTAAGCACCCTATCACCTTATAGGCTATACAGTTCCCGACATAATTTCCACATCAGGCTACAAGGGATAGCCATTGAGAAGCGGGGGCAAAATTCTCGCTTCATAAAAGGGTGCCAGCCTCCGCTGATAGGTAGGGGCATCATTAGGGAGAGTTTATATCTCTTTTTAATTTGTGCCTTGCTCTAATATAGCAATGACTAATTCTCTTTTCTCTACACCTAACTGACTAGCTCCTTGATACTACAGGATCCTCTGGGCTAGATTTTAAAAAATTCTTTGTCAGTAATTGTTATTTAACAGTAATTTTTTTCTACCCTGTTCCCAATTAGGGCCCAGCAGGGTTAGTAGGGTGAGCCAACGTTGAGCGGGGGAGTCACATGCACAGAAATAGGTAGGTAGGGCTGTACAGTAATAGAGCAGGGAATGGCCTTCCCCTGGCTCTTCTATCTTGTGTCTCCTTATTTAAGTTGGTGATGGTATTTTGTGTATTTCACTTTTTGCATTTAAGAATTTTTTTAAGATTATTAGTTTGAAATAAAAGTTATATTTTATACTATATTAATTGGAGTTCTCGCTGTGAGCCTTCCTTTATTCATGGATAGCAGGCACATGAAAGTATAGTATTGCAAAGCGACCTACGGCCATTTAACGTGTGCACATACTTTCTCAAAGCCTCCCTGGGGTGTTCCCCTGAATGTGATTGCTGCCTGTGGATAGTGAGTTTTCTATTTCCTTCTTACAATTTTACCTAACCTAGCTATAAACCAGCTAAGGGAGAGCCTACGCTATAATTTATCAATATGAAATTATACAAATCCATACAGCTTATAGCAAGATTACTTTTTGTAGTTAATAATTTATAAATTCTGCACATTAAGGAGAAGAAAGCAAAACTATTTTTTAACTATTTAAATAACAATAAGCCATATTACTTTTTAGGCATAGACCCACAGGATATCCCATATTGTACAATAAGATCCAAAACGCCTACTGCCGCAGAAGGGTTTTCCTCCAATTCCCAAGTCTATTTGGCCTACGCTATTGCAGATGTAGCCTGCCATCTGGATTTAGCAGAGAAGACCCGTCCTGGGACAAATGGATTATCATCTTCTTTGCATAAAGGTGAGGAATATTGTTGTTAATTTTAACTCTTTTGTAGGAGACAATGGCATCTGTGGAATGGGCGATGTATTAAGTATGATTTAATTAAGATTTTCTAAAGGAGTCTGTGTCATTCTTTCAATTAAAAGACTTTTTTCTGAGTGTGTTTTTATATGATATGACTATGGTGTTAGTAATGGGGGCATCTTATTGACGCCTCTCCATTACTAACCTCGGGGCTTGATGTCACCTGACAATACAAAGGTGACATCAACCCCCCCCAACTATCATCCCACTTACCACCGCTACAGGGCAAGTGGGAAGAGTGAGGCTAAGTTCCAGAATTAGTACGTCTTAGAGATTTGCCTTTTCTGGGGCAGCTTAGAGCTGATGTATTTAGCCTGGGGGTTGGCAGTATCCATGGCCCCTTCCTAGGATAATAACAACAACCTGCAGCTTTCTGCATAGCCTACACTGGTTATTAGTTATAGGGAGAACCTACATCCTTTTGGGGGGGTCCCCCATTTTAATAGCCAGTAAAGGCTAAGTATACAGTTGTGAGCTGATATTAAAAGCCTGGGAAGCTCCATGGGTATCAACCCTTTCCCAGACTCTAAATATCTTCCCCCAGCCTTTGGCTTTCCTTCTGCTGGTTAAAAAAAAATATGAGGGAGACCATGCCGCATTTTTCAGAAAAATAATCTTTTATTAATTAAATACATGTACAGTAAGCTGCTCAGACACACTATACTAATTATATATGTCACTGACATCTGTATATCTATCTATTCTATGTGTATATACTGTATGTAATCCATCTATTCTATTCTGTAGGTTCCTGTTGTGATTTTACAGTATGTGGCAGATGAATTGCCGGCTTTTCTTCTATCTATCTATGTAATATATACACATATATAAGTGTGTCTCTCACATCTACATATCTATCTATTCTATGTGTATATATCTATTCTATCTATTCTATTCTAGCTTTTAACTCTGATTTTACTGTACGCAGCAGATGAATTGCTGGCTTTTAGTCTATCTATTATATATATATATATTGTGAGGCAGTGACCCCTATTACAGCTAGGGGACACTGTTTGTTCTCCTCAGGATGTGCACAGAGGCATAGTGAGGCTATGAGGGGGCGTTGTAGTTGCAGATGTAGCTGTGATTACAATTGTTAAAAGCCCTGTAGTATAGAGAGGTTTTAGAATTGAGTCTGAGGAGTCTCAGGTATTTCAGGGCCAGATTGAGGCCTGGCAACCCACAGCAAACACAGTGGTGCTGCTGTCCACGATGACTGGTCACGGATGTGGACAGGTCTTGTGCCCGGAGGTGAACTGGTGGTAGACTGTCCTGTGCCCGAAGGAAGGACTGGCATGTGTCACAGCTGCACACAGGAGGATGTCAAGGTCTGTGTACAGCTGTGAGTAGAGACTGTGATACAGCAGTGCAGGACACCCATGTAATTAGTCTGAGGAGGACTAGCATGTGTAGTGACTGCAATCTAAAGGATGCTGTTATGAACTGGTGTGATTTGAACATTGAAGTTATATGCATTGAATTTATATGCTTGGAACCTTTTCTGTGTGAAGATAACACATTAAATAGACTTTTATGTTTGTGGGTCACTGCTATACTATATATATATATTCATTAAAGAGGTACAGTTTTTAGAATGGAGTCACTTTTTGGTATTTTCTATCATATAGACCCCTCAATGTCACTTCAAATGTGAAGAGGAGGTTTCTAAAAAATGGTTTTGCTAAGAATCAGTGGGATCCGTTGAAGCGTTCCAGAGCTATAACCTCATAAAGTAAATTGGCCTGGTCATCAACGTGCAAACAACCTTGGGGATTAAAAGGGTTAAAGTCACAGTAATGGCAGGGGACACAGGGCTCAAAGGAGATGAACGCCGATGGTGCAGGAGGTAACTATACTCTCTTTTTAATTGAATCCAGAGGTCTCTGGGTATTTAAAAGGGTTGTTCAGTAGTGGACAACCCATTTAAGTGTGGGCTACACACTGTGATTATGCAAATAGTCTCTTCAGAGAGGAAGAGGACTAGAACTTTAGTGCCACCTATTGGAACTAGCAATCCTAAAAGTCAATGTCGAGCCAGAGCCTTTTCAAATTGATGTGCATTTTCAACTTATAATAAAAGATATTTGGGCCTCATGCACATGCGACACAAGTCATATTTATTCCACATACTTGGATCCACATGTTACATATGAATAAGGTCCAAATAACAGATGGAGTCCTGTATGGTGGACATTAGGGTTGAGCGACTTTTAGTTTTTCAGGGTCAAGTCGGGTTTCACGAAACCCGACTTTCTCAAAAGTCGGGTCGAGTGAAATCGGCCGATCCTATTGAAAAGTCGGGGTCGGGGATCGGCCGAAACTCGAAACCCAATGTAAGTCTATGGGTTTTTTGTTTTTTTTTTACATTTCCTTCAGGGCGATATAGCAGAAAAGCCGGTAATTCAATTACCGTCTTTACGATTCCTCCTGCCAAAACCCGACATGATATGAGACATGGTTTACATACAGTAAACCATGTCATATCCCCCTTTTTTTGCATATTCCACACTACTAATGTTAGTAGTGTGTATATGCAAAATTTCGGCGCTTTAGCTCTTAAATTTAAGGGTTAAATCGCGGAAAAAATTGGCGTGGGCTCCCGTGCAATTTTCTCCGCCAGAGTAGTAAAGCCAGTGACTGAGGGCAGATATTAATAGCCTAGAGAGGGTCCACGGTTTTGGCCCCCCCTGGCTAAAAACATCTGCCCCCAGCCACCCCAGAAAAGGCTCATCAGTAAGATGCGCCTATTCTGGCACTTGGCCACTCTCTTCCCATTCCCGTGTAGCGGTGGGATATGGGGTAATGAAGGGTTAATGTCACCTTGCTATTGTAAGGTGACATTAAGCCAGATTAATAATGGAAAGGCGTCAATTCTGACACCTATCCATTATTAATCCATTTGCATTAAATGGTTAAAAAAACACACACACATTATTAAAAAGTATTTTAATGAAATAAAAACACAGGTTGTTTTAATATTTTATTGTACGCTCAATCCACTCGCTGAAGACCCTCGCACTGTAACAAATAAAAAATAATAAATCAACAATATACATACCTTCCGTAGATCTGTAACGTCCCACGTTGTAAATCCATCTGAAGGGGTTAAAATATTTTACAGCCAGGAGCTCTGCTAATGCAGCGCTGCTCTTGGCTGTAAACCCCAGCGAATGAAGGTAATGTAGGTCAATGACCTATAGTTACCTTCATTCGCAGTGATGCGCCCCCTGCTGGATGTCCTCATATGACCGCGAGCCTGGGAACTTTTCCCACGCTCCAGGGACATCCAGCAGGGGGCGCATCACCGCGAATGAGGGTAACTACAGATCTACGGAAGGTATGTATATTGTTGGTTTATTATTTTTTATTTGTTATATAGCGAGGGTCTTCAGCGAGTGGATTGAGCGTACAATAAAATATTACAACAAACGGTGTGTTTATTTCATTAAAATACTTTTTAATATTGTGTGTGTTTTATTAACTCTTTCATACAATTGGATTAATAATGGATAGGTGTCATAATTGACGCCTCTCCATTATTAATCTGGCTTAATGTCACCTTACAATAGCAAGGTGGCATTAACCCTTCATTACCCCATATCCCACAGCTACACGGGAATGGGAAGAGAGTGGCCAAGTGCCAGAATAGGCGCATCTTACAGATGTGCATTTTCTGGGGTGGCTGGGGGCAGGTGTTTTTAGCCAGGGGGGCCAATAACCGTGGACCTTCTCCAGGCTATTAATATCTGCCCTCAGTCACTGGCTTTACTACTCTGGCGAAGAAAATTGCGCGGGAACCCACGCCAATTTTTTACGCGATTTAACCCTTAAATTTAAGAAGTAGAGCGCTGAAATTTTGCACATACACACTACTAACATTAGTAGTGTGGAATATGCAAAAAAAAAGGGGGATATTTACTGTATGTAAACCATGTCTCAAATCATGTCGGGTTTTGGCAGGAGAAATGAAAAGACGGTAAATGAATTACCGGCTTTTCTGCTATATCGCACTGAAGTTAATATAAATATATATATATGTGTCTGAATGACATATATATATATATATATACAGTGGGGCAAAAAAGTATTTAGTCAGTCAGCAATAGTGCAAGTTCCACCACTTAAAAAGATGAGAGGCGTCTGTAATTTACATCATAGGTAGACCTCAACTATGGGAGACAAACTGAGAAAAAAAAATCCAGAAAATCACATTGTCTGTTTTTTTATCATTTTTTTTGCATTTTATGGTGGAAAATAAGTATTTGGTCAGAAACAAACAATCAAGATTTCTGGCTCTCACAGACCTGTAACTTCTTCTTTAAGAGTCTCCTCTTTCCTCCACTCATTACCTGTAGTAATGGCACCTGTTTAAACTTGTTATCAGTATAAAAAGACACCTGTGCACACCCTCAAACAGTCTGACTCCAAATTCCACTATGGTGAAGACCAAAGAGCTGTCAAAGGACACCAGAAACAAAATTGTAGCCCTGCACCAGGCTGGGAAGACTGAATCTGCAATAGCCAACCAGCTTGGAGTGAAGAAATCAACAGTGGGAGCAATAATTAGAAAATGGAAGACATACAAGACCACTGATAATCTCCCTCGATCTGGGGCTCCACGCAAAATCCCACCCCGTGGGGTCAGAATGATCACAAGAACGGTGAGCAAAAATCCCAGAACCACGCAGGGGGACCTAGTGAATGAACTGCAGAGAGCTGGGACCAATGTAACAAGGCCTACCATGAGTAACACACTACGCCACCATGGACTCAGATCCTGCAGTGCCAGACGTGTCCCACTGCTTAAGCCAGTACATGTCCGGTCCCGTCTGAAGTTTGCTAGAGAGCATTTGGATGATCCAGAGGAGTTTTGGGAGAATGTCCTATGGTCTGATGAAACCAAACTGGAACTGTTTGGTAGAAACACAACTTGTCGTGTTTGGAGGAAAAAGAATACTGAGTTGCATCCATCAAACACCATACCTACTGTAAAGCATGGTGGTGGAAACACCATGCTTTGGGGCTGTTTCTCTGCAAAGGGGCCAGGACGACTGATCCGGGTACATGAAAGAATGAATGGGGCCATGTATCGTGAGATTTTGAGTGCAAACCTCCTTCCATCAGCAAGGGCATTGAAGATGAAACGTGGCTGGGTCTTTCAACATGACAATGATCCAAAGCACACCGCCAGGGCAACGAAGGAGTGGCTTCGTAAGAAGCATTTCAAGGTCCTGGAGTGGCCTAGCCAGTCTCCAGATCTCAACCCTATAGAAAACCTTTGGAGGGAGTTGAAAGTCCGTGTTGCCAAGCGAAAAGCCAAAAACATCACTGCTCTAGAGGAGATCTGCAGGGAGGAATGGGCCAACATACCAACAACAGTGTGTGGCAACCTTGTGAAGACTTACAGAAAACGTTTGACCTCTGTCATTGCCAACAAAGGATATATTACAAAGTATTGAGATGAAATTTTGTTTCTGACCAAATACTTATTTTCCACCATAATATGCAAATAAAATGTTAAAAAAACAGACAATGTGATTTTCTGGATTTTTTTTTCTCAGTTTGTCTCACATAGTTGAGGTCTACCTATGATGTAAATTACAGACGCCTCTCATCTTTTTAAGTGGTGGAACTTGCACTATTGCTGACTGACTAAATACTTTTTTGCCCCACTGTATATATATATAAAACGAAACCTGACTTTTAAGTAGAGATCGCCGACCGCCGACCCGATCCCAGAGTGGGATCGGGTCGGGTTTCACGAAACCCGACTTTGCTAAAAGTCGGCGACTTTTGAAAAGTGCCGATCTGTTTCGCTCAACCCTAGTGGACATTATTACAGGATGTTGGCTAGAGTGGGGGATATTATTACAGGATGATGGTTAGAGTGGGGATATTATTACAGGATATGGGTCAAGATGGAGGACGTTGTTACAGCAGCCCAAACATCTGATCAGTATGCTGGTCTTGGCCCATGTTCAAATTTTGCATTTGACCTATAGAACTATAGTTATGCCCCTGTTAAGAAGTGTTAGTTAATTAAGATGCACTCTATATTTCTCGTAGAATCATAGTCATAGAATGGTAGCTTCGGAAGAGAACTAAAGGGTCATCTGGTTCAACCCCCTGCTCAACGCAGGATTCAACCCCATCACTCTCCAAATTTATGACATTTGAATGAAATTAGCACTTATCAGTAGCACTGTGTATATGCTGATAATTACAAATCACCGAACAACCATTAACCTAAACTTTTAGTTTTGCAGCTTTGAATAAAACAGTAAATTATATAAACCTATGTCTGTGTTCCCTTTGTAAAAATAGATTTAGTCTGTGTTCATTGACACTCACACAAATTTGCAGCAATAATTTCTATAGTTAATTTTGCACAAACAAAATCATATACAGTGTGTCCGTAAAGTCCTGGTGCACTTTTGACCAGTCACTGAAAAGCAACAAAAATGATAGAAATGTGAAATGTGCTCCAAATAAAAGAAAACCTCTCCCAGTTTCATACCTATTCAGTCCAGTTCGATGTGGGCTCCATTTGTTGCCCTACACACATCCAAACGATAACATAAGCTTGTGGTTGCATGAAGTCACAAACCTGGCAGTGTATTAATCAGTTCAGTTTATCAGGGGTTAATCTGACTGGGGGCTCAGCAACAGCTTAAATGAGTTTGTGTTGTTTGATTGGTTCTTGCTACCTCTCGTCATAAACAGGTCTGATATGATTGGGCCAGAGAAAGGGTGCCAAAATGTAACTATAAAGTGCACCATGACTTTAAGGACACACTGTAGATATCTGACTCTACTATTTGCATTGTTTGCAGTGAATATCTTACAGTGAGTCTGTCAACAGGTTTTTGCCAACTACTCTCAGGGCAGTATAATATAGAGACAGAGATCCTGTTTTCAGCAATGTGCCACTTACTGGGTTGTTTACTTTAATTTCAACAAGATCACAGTTATAGCTGAAGGAGATGGTAATTAGAAGACTAACATAGTAACATAGTAACATAGTTAGTAAGGCCGAAAAAAGACATTTGTCCATCCAGTTCAGCCTATATTCCATCATAATAAATCCCCAGATCTACGTCCTTCTACAGAACCTAATAATTGTATGATACAATATTGTTCTGCTCCAGGAAGACATCCAGGCCTCTCTTCAACCCCTCGACTGAGTTCGCCATTACCACCTCCTCAGGCAAGCAATTCCAGATTCTCACCGCCCTAACAGTAAAGAATCCTCTTCTATGTTCTATCCTCCAGACGCAAAGAATGCCCCCTTGTGCCCATCACCTTCCTTGATATAAACAGATCCTCAGCGAGATATTTGTATTGTCCCCTTATATACTTATACATGGTTATTAGATCGCCCCTCAGTCGTCTTTTTTCTAGACTAAATAATCCTAATTTCGCTAATCTATCTGGGTATTGTAGTTCTCCCATCCCTTTTATTAATTTTGTTGTCCTCCTTTGTACTCTCTCTAGTTCCATTATATCCTTCCTGAGCACCGGTGCCCAAAACTGGACACAGTACTCCATGTGCAGTCTAACTAGGGATTTGTACAGAGGCAGTATAATGCTCTCATCATGTGTATCCAGACCTCTCTTAATGCACCCCATGATCCTGTTTGCCTTGGCAGCTGCTGCCTGGCACTGGCTGCTCCAGGTAAGTTTATCATTACCTAGGATCCCCAAGTCCTTCTCCCTGTCAGATTTACCCAGTGGTTTCCCGTTCAGTGTGTAATGGTGATATTGATTCCTTCTTCCCATGTGTATAACCTTACATTTATCATTGTTAAACCTCATCTGCCACCTTTCAGCCCAAGTTTCCAACTTATCCAGATCTATCTGTAGCAGTAAACCTGCTGCCATGTGATCCTCCATATTCATGAGTTCTGCAGTCCCTCGCCCAGAACACTAATTGGCAGCGTTCTGCCTATGCACAGTGTATACAGAAAGCTGCCAATCAGTGGTGTGGGAGGGGTTATACCGAGCTCAGCATTCAGAGAACTGGTAGATCTGCAGAAGATAAAACTGTGAGTTTATGAAAAAATCAATAGCAAGCAGAAAAGGAAGTGATATATTGCTGGAACCAGGGTCTCTGTCCCTACATCATGCTACTCACAGTAGGAATAGCAAAAAGCTGGTGACAGATTCCCTTTAGGCCTCATTCACACATCCGTGTTGAACGTAAGTGTTCTATACATTTTTCTTTAGAACACGTACCCATTATAATCCAAAAAGACGCGTTGATTTTTCTCCAGTATCATGGATAAAAAGTGTCCATACAAGTTTATGGGCCTGTGAAAAACACACGTACAGCACAAGGACGATACGCGTCAATGCAAAGGATAGAAGCTTAGTCATTTATTTATTTATTAGTGATGAGCGAATATACTCGTTACTCTAGATTTCTCGAGCATGCTCGGGTGTCCTTCGAGTATTTTTTAGTGCTCGGAGATTTAGTTTTTTTCGCCGCAGCTGGAAGATTTACATCTGTTATCCAGCATAAGTACATGTGAAGATTCCCTAGCAACCAGGCAACCCCCACATGTACTTATGCTGGCTAAAAGCTGTAAATCATTCAGGGCGAAGAAAACTAAATCTCCGAGCACTAAAAAATACTCGGAGGACACCCAAGCGTGCTCAGGAAATCTCGAGTAACGAGTACATTCGCTCATCACTATTATTTATCCATCGATGAAAAACACTGATGACACTGATGGTAAAAACACACACACGGACTGTACACCAACAACACACAGATCCAAATCACTAGTGACGCAGGCATCTTTTTTCACAAATGTGTGAATGAGGCCTTAAGCATAAATTGTCTTGCAGCGAATATGAAATCCGCAGAGCCGGTCAATTTATACTGCGGGTTTTATCCTCAGCACATGGATGAGATTTCCTATAATCTCATCCACTAAGCTCGTACTGTAAAATACATTCTGGACAGCAAACCCACTACAAATACATCCTGTGCTAGGAAGGCCTAGAAGTAAAATACATTAATTTAATGGTATAATGATTATAAATACCATAGTGTTTTCAGTCTCCGACACCATTCCATGCCGTATTATGGGAAGGTTTGGGAAAGCTTGTTAGGCCCCTCTCAAACATCAGTTTTTTGCCGTCATTCACAATCCGTTGGCTCCACGGATCTATCGCAGATTGTGAAAAACTAATGCGTCAGACCCGTTTTTTTGGAAGGATCCGATTAGCGGATCTGGCTAAATAAATTGGAGCATGCTCAGTTAAAAAAACGGAATCCATCGCCAGATTCCATCATTTGACAGATCCGGCACCATAGGCCTCTATTCTAGCAAACGACGGACGGCGACGGATCTGTCACTGTCCGTTTCTTCAATGTACACAAAAAACGTGGGAAAGTTTCTGAATATTTTCTCACGCTACAGAGTTCATATGAGTTCATGCCACTAGGGGGCGCAGCTTCAGTGATGGCACCGCTAGTTACCGAAGCTCCGTTCCCTGGACTTCATTCATTCCCCAGTCTTTTACAGCCGGGAGCAGCAGCATTAGCAGCGCCCCAAGTTGTAAATGTATTTAACCCCTTGAGATCGATTTACAGCGTGGTACTTGACTGTACGGCGGACAGGTATGGGATATTGTTGCTTTTTTTATTTTGGATTTTTTTCTTAATGTGTGTGTGTGTGTTTTAACCCTTTCAGAGTAGTGGCTTAATAATGGATAGGTGTCTTATTGACACCTCTCCATTTTTAAACAGGCTTAGTCTCACCTTACAATAGCAAGGTGATATTAACCCCTTTTCACCCCATATGCCAATGCCACTGGGCAGTGGGAAGAGAGCGGCTAAGTGCCAGAATAGGCGCATCTTACAGATGCACCTTTTCTGGGGTGGCTGGGGGCAGATGTTTTTAGCCAGGGGGGGCAATAACCATGGTCCCTCTCTAGGCTATTAAGATCTGCCCTCAGTCACTGGCTTTCCCTCTCTGGCGGAGAAAATTGGGCGGTGGCCCACGCCATTTTTTTCTGTGAACTAACCTTTTATTTTAACACCTAGAACTCCCAAATTTTGCACACACCCACTACTAACATTATTAGTGAGGCATATATAAAAATATAAAGGATATGCCATGGTTTACTGTACGTAAACCATGTCTCTTATTCTGTCGGGTTTGATAATTATTTAGCAAAAGCTGACAAATGAATTACAGCCTTTTCTGCTATCTAGCACTGTATGAAATATAAATATATACAGTTAGGTCCATATATATTTGGACAGAGACGACATTTTTCTAATTTTGGCTATATACATTACCACAATGAATTTTAAGCAAAACAATTCAGATGCAGTTGAAGTTCAGACTTTCAGCTTTCATTTGAGGGTATCCACATTAAAATTGGATGAAGGGTTTAGGAGTTTCAGCTCCTTAACATGTGCCACCCTGTTTTTAAAGGGACCAAAAGTAATTGGACAGATTCAATAATTTTAAATAAAATGTTCATTTCTAGTACTTGGTTAAAAACCCTTTCTTGGCAATGACTGCCTGAAGTCTTGAACTCATGGCCATCACCAGACGCTGTGTTTCCTCCTTTTTGATGCTCTGCCAGGCCTTCACTGCGGTGGTTTTCAGTTGCTGTTTGTTTGTGGGCCTTTCTGTCTGAAATTTAGTCTTTAACAACTGAAATGCTGCTCAATTGGGTTGAGATCAGGTGACTGACTTGGCCATTCAAGAATATTCCACTTCTTTGCTTTAATAAACTCCTGGGTTGCTTTGGCTTTATGTTTTGGGTCATTGTCCATCTGTAGTATGAAACCACGACCAATCAATTTGGCTGCAATTGGCTGGATCTGAGCACACAGTATGGTTCTGAATACCTCAGAATTCATTTGGCTGCTTCCGTCCTGTGTCACATCATCAATAAACACTAGTGACCCAGTGCCACTGGCAGCCATGCATGCCCAAGCCATCACACTGCCTTTGCCATGTTTTACAGATGATGTGGTATGCTTTGGATCATGAGCTGTACCACGCCTTCGCCATACTTTTCTCTTTCCATCATTCTGGTAGAGGTTGTTCTTGGTTTCATCTGTTCAAAGACTGTTTTTCCAGAACTGTGCTGGCTTTTTTAGATGTTTTTTTTAGCAAAGTCCAGTCGAGCCTTTTTCTTCTTGATTCTTATGAGTGGCTTGCACCGTGCAGTGAACCCTCTGTATTTACTTTCATGCAGTCTTCTCTTTATGGTAGATTTGGATATTGATACGCCGACCTCCTGTAGAGTGCTGTTCACTTGGTTGGCTGTTGTGAAGTGGTTTCTATTCACCATGGAGATTATTCTGCGATCATCCACCACTGTTGTCTTCCCTGGGCGCCCAGGTCTTTTTGCATTGATGAGTTCACCAGTGCTTTCTTTCTTTCTCAGGATGTACCAAACCATAGATTTTGCCACTCCTAATATTGTAGCAATTTCTCGGACGGGTTTTTTCTGTTTTCGCAGCTTAAGGATGGCTTGTTTCACCTGCATGGAGAGCTCCTTTGACTGCATGTTTACTTCACAGCAAAACCTTCCAAATGCAAGCACCACACCTCAAATCAACTCCTGGCCTTTTATCTGCTTAATTGAGAATGACATAACGAAGGGATTGCCCACACCTGTCCATGAAATAGCCTTGGAGTCAATTGTCCAATTACTTTTGGTCCCTTTAAAAACAGGGTGGCACATGTTAAGGAGCTGAAACTCCTAAAGCCTTTATCCAATTTTAATGTGGATACCCTCAAATGAAAGCTGAAAGTCTGAACTTCAACTGCATCTGAATTGTTTTGTTTAAAATTCATTGTGGTAATATCTATAACCAAAATTAGAAAAATGTTGTCTCTGTCCAAATATATATGGACCTAACTGTATGTGTCTCACTGACATATATATATATGTTTTCACAAATATTTGAGCCCATGGATCCATCATATGTCCATTTTTCAAGCCGGCGATAAAATCTCGCCTTACAGATGCCATATGGATGACACACGAATTCTTTTTGGAGAAAAAATTGCATCCTCGCATTGAATAGAGGTCACTGTTCAGGAACATTTCTGCGTATCTTGGCCGTAAAAAACGGACCGTATTTTTATACGTTAGGTGTGACGCCGGCCTTAGACAGCGCATGATGGACTTAAAGAGGACCTGCCACCGGGTCAAAATTGGTCGTTTTCTACTCTTCTTTTATTACTACTGTTCCCCTGAGTAATCCCTTTTTTTAATCCACCATACGGTTCCAAAGATACACCATATGCCTTTTGGTTTTGTGCTATGTTTTATGGTCTTTGCCAAGGGGTCGTTTCTCATAGGATACTTTGGAGGGGTCATTTTTAGCCTGCTCTGAATTATCCTGTAAGTAACGCCTTCTTGGAGCAACAACAACAAACAGAATACTCAGAGGAGCAACAGGAATAAAATAAAGGGAGAAAATTAATTAAAGTTAAATCAGATTTTTGTATTAAATGTATTTTTTTAACAATGTTTTATTTTCCAATATCACAATCTTTGAACATTTGCAATTTTCACACTGGCTGATAGGAATTAGACTCTTTAACTTCATTTTGTTACATGAAATCCGCATGTACATTAGCCACAATGAACAGAATCTGATCCTATCTTTTGTACTGAAGTATTTGATGAGCGTGTGCAAAGGTCATTGTAAAGGGGGGCTGTGAAATTACCGGTTTTGATTAGTAGATCCTGTATTATCAGCTGTTTATAGAGGTGTTATCAGTTATTGTAAACCTGCCTCCTGAAAGAACAGGAAGCATGAGTCTAAAATAGCCCCAAAGACCAATGTGACCATTGAAAAATAACTCATTTTGTCATTAAGCAGACTTTTTTTTTCTTTTCATAGATGTGGTTTAAAGGGTTACAAAAAAATGTTTCTCTTTTGGATATCCAAGTAATTTTTGCATCTATTTCACAATATATGGGCCTTTATTTATTAGTGGAAAAATAAGGGGAAAAGGTATCTGTTTTTCCCATGTTTTATGACCACACAGGACAATTAAAATACATTTTAAAATGTGTTACTCTTTCTGTTATTAATTATTATTAACAGATATAATTATTTGTATATATCGGACACATTTTTTGTTTTACAGGGGTGGGTATATTTACAGTCATTTTGATTCACAACTGCATTTTTACTTATTTGTATTTTTTTTTACCTGCTATTTTGTATTCATTGATCCATTTTACTTTTCATTTATTTTACACATTGTGACCCCAATGAGGGAATAAAAGACCTTGGGGGGGGGGGGGGGGAAATTTCAATAATTTTATTTATGATACTTCCCTTGTATCTGGGTCTAGTATATTAGCCCCAGTTACAGGGGAAATTCAACCTCCTGGCTACATAGCAGACCTTTGTGGGTCTCTTCTGAGCCATCAACTCCTGCTCTAACCCTGTACACAGCAATCACATGTGCGTTGTGTATGGATGAGGCAGCACTATCAGCGCTTGACCACATCTGTGCTGGGCTGTTCTTGTTTGTTTGTATTTTCTTAAAATGTATGTATAAATTGACAAGTATGTGTTACTAGTTGTGGGTGTGTCCCTGCACAATCTGACACTGTCCAATCAGTGGCGCCAGTACCAAATGCGCTGAGACACACCCCTAGGGCAAGAAGAATGGTGACGCCAAGTTGTCAATTTATTCCTAAAGAGGAATGGCACAATGCAGGATGATAAGATGCAAGAATGGTTATATGAAGGGGTGGTATACAAGTGTACATTTCTTGATGGTCCTTTTCAAAGGCATACAAATATATACAATACAAATATTATTTTCCCACTTAAACACATCTATAATGATCAATTAAAAAGATTATGTTTCATATACACTAGAAACATAATATTCAAAGAATAGCATTTATGTAGTGATTGCTTGAAATTTCTAGTTCTAAATCACAGTAATTGCCTTATTTTTGATTGCTGAAATTTTCATTTGGAAGATTGTTCTATTATTTTCATTCGTGACACCCTTCATCTTCAATGCTTTGAATAAGGTTTTATTTTTAGCAGAGAAAAAAATGCATATTGGTGTATTGACTTCTGAGCAGTATCTAACGGGTTAATTGAACATGTACAGAGGCCTCATTTGGTGTTATTGTTGTTATGGCAGATGGAGATGGAGGATTAACCTGGATAGCCAGTGAGCCGTGCTCCAGGAACTGGATTTTTTTTCACATATGAGGTCAGTAATATAAGTCGAATGTGCTAAAAATAATCAGAATGAACAAACCGGATATCTTGTCCTATATTGACAATGTACCAGCATCTAGTGCCAGTATTAGGAAAGTAGTAATGACATAACTCTACAATACTTTATCGTCCTACATATTTAGTTATGATAAATAGGGAGTCTAATGGTCCCAAAATAAAAAATAAAAAAAAAAACAGAGGATGTGTTGGTGTTTTATAAATAAATGATAAGGGTCCTGTAATTACTTGAGGTCAGTCACCACGGACTAACCCAGCATGGATCCAAACACATGCTTTCAGAAGCAGGAGTACAAAGGTAGCTTTCTGCTACGTCTGCACGGCACATAATAGTCTACAACACACTCAGAGATCCAACACCTAAAACATGAGCTTGCTACTTTCTAGCTAAAAGATTGGTAGAATATGTAACATTTCATGTATATGATCATTTGAATATAATCTTATATTGCTTCCTTTTTCTCTAACTTAGTTTAGTTTTAAATTATCTTTATAAAAGTTTGACAAAAGGTTTAGTAATAATGTCAGTTTGGTTTAATAAAATAAATGAATGAATGAATGAATGAAAGAAAATGAAAAGATAATTAGGTCAGGAATGGGCATGAAGAAGGTCAGTGTTAAGAAGCTATATACTGGATGAGAAAGATTGAAAAGACTTACATTTATATATCTACTATGCACAAGTGCTTTCACTGACCTATATAAGTAGCAAAAGCTGCATGAATAAACGCACTAACTGCCTTTGTGCGTGGGGATACTAAAATAGAAATGAAGCAGAGATACACGCGCTATATACAATGCCTTGCGAAAGTACTTTTCAACCTTTTCCCACATATCATGCTTCAAACATAAAGATTCCAAATGTAAATGTTTGGTGAAGTATCAACAACAAGTGGAACACAATTGTGAAGTTGAATGAAAGTTATTGGTTATTTTACATTTTTGTGGAAATTCCAAAACTTAACAGTGGGGAGTACAATATTATTCAGCCCCTTTAACTTAATACTTTGTTGTGCCACCTTTTGCTGCGATTACAGCTGCAAGTCGCTTGGGGTATGTCTCTATCAGTTTTGTACATCGAGAGACTGAAATTCTTGCCCATTCTTCCTTGGCAAACTGCTCGAGCTCAGTGAGGTTTGATGGAGATCGTTTGTGAAGAGCAGTTTTCAGCTCTTTCCACAGATTCTCGATTGGATTGAGGTCTGGACTTTGACTTGGCCATTCTAACAACTGGATACGTTTATTTGTGAACCATTCCATTGTAGATTTTCCTTTATGTTTGGGATCATTGTCTTGTTGGAAGACAAATCTCCATCCCAGTCTCAGGTCTTTTGCAGACTCAAACAGGTTTTCTTCAAGAATGTTCCTGTATTTGGCTCCATCCATCTTCCCACCAAACCATAATGCTGCCACCACCATGTTTGAAAGTGGGGATGGTGTGTTCAGGGTGATAAGCTGTGTTGCCTTTACGCAAAACATATCGTTTGCCATTGTTGCCAAAAAGTTCAATTGTGATTTCATCTGCCCAGAGCACCTTCTTCCACATGTTTGGTGTGTCTCTCAGGTGGCTTGTTGCAAACTTTAAATGACACTTTTTATGGATATCTTTGAGAAATGGTTTTCTTCTTGCCACTCTTCCATAAAGGCCAGATTTGTGCAGTGTACGACTGATTATTGTCCTATGGACAGACTGTCCAACCTCAGCAGTAGATCTCTGCAGTTCATCCAGAGTGATCATGGGCCTCTTGGCTGCATCTCTGATCAGGCTTCCTCCTTGCTTGAGATGAAAGTTTAGAGGGACGGCCGGGTATTGGTAGATTTGTAGTGGTATGTTACTCCTTCCATTTCAATATGATCGCTTGTACAGTGCTTCTTGGGATGTTTAAAGTTTTGGAATCATTTTGTATCCAAATCCGGCTTTAAATTTCTCCACAACAGTATCACGGACCTGCCTATTGTGTTCCTTGGTCTTCATGATGCTCTCTGTGCTTCAATTAGAACCCTGAGACTATCACAGAGCAGGTGCATTTATACGGAGGCTTGATTACACACAGGTGGATTATATTTATCATCATTAGGCATTTAGGACAACATTGGATCATTCAGAGATCCACAATGAACTTCTGGAGTGAGTTTGCTGCACTGAAAGTAAAGGGGTCGACTAATATTGCACGCCCCACTTTTCAGTTTTTGAATTTCCACAAAAATTTAAAACTATCAATAAATTTCGTTCAACTTCACAATTGTGTTCCACTTGTTGTTGATTCTTCACCAAAAATTTACATTTGGTATCTTTATGTTTGAAGCATGATATGTGGGAAAAGGTTGAAAAGTTCCAGGGAGCGAATACTTTCGCAAGGCACTGTAGTACTGTGCGCCCAATGTGATGTGAACATAGCATGTTTAATTAATCTTAAAGAGCATCTGTCAATAGGATCAACTCTCCTAAGTCATCTATATGGGTTTATAGGTCATAGAAAGTTGAATAAAATGATACCTTGATATCTGAGATCCAATATGTTATTACAGAGAAATCTACATTTTTCTTATTATGTAAATGAGCTGTTAAGAGATCTATGGGCCGGACATATATCTCTTGGAGAATCTGCCTTCTGAGATTATTTTAAATGAAAGGGGGCATCACCAGTGTGACACATGTAGATCAGGAGAGCAGTCAGTCATTACATGTCTCACATTGGTATCTCCCTGTGTCATTTAAAATAAACTTTGGGGCAGATTTTAAAGGAGATCTATGTCCGGCCCATAGATCTTAACAGCTCATTTACATATTAAAAAAGTGGGTTTATCTGAAATAACTTGATATCTATGATCTCATGTTTTATCTTTTTATTTAACTTCCTATGAGCTACATGCCTATATGGATAGTTTAAAGGGAATTTGTCAGCAGGTTTTTGCTATGTAATTTGAGGACAGCATAATGTAGCAACTGAGACACAATTTCAGGGATGTGTCACATATTAGGCTATGTGTTGTTTCCATACAATGAAGGCTTTATCACCAGGAAATTATTCCTGCCTGGACCACAGTGCACACAACCCCTGGATCAGCCACACCCCTTTCTCTGATAAGTAGCTCACTGTCAATAGAAAATGTACATAGAAAGCTGTCGAGTGGATGGGGTTAGCTTCTTGGGCTCTGCTACATGCTCCATCTAAAAACTCTGATTTTGACACAACTGTTGTACCCAATAAACTAAGTGATACATCTTTGGAATAAGGTTCTCTATTCCAAAATTATACTGCTGTCAGATGAGGTAGCAAAAACCTGGTGACAGATTTAGGATGGTTGATCCTACTGACAGATTCCTTTAAATAGAGTCTTCACTTTGACACAAATGAATGCAATTGTGTTTTTAATTATAGGCACCACAAACTGTTTACATAATTAGGGATCCCTTTTACTGATGGTCTAAAATGAATAAGAAGAAACAAAAGAGCACAGTGAGGTAAAAAATACTCTGTTGTAAAAAAAAAAAAACACAGTAATAAGCAAGTGCTAGTCAAAAGATGGAAAAAACAGGGTATTTAGTTGATACGTTTTTTTGCAAAAAAACATATCAACTAAATACCCAGTTTTTTCCATCTTTTGACTAGCACTTGCTTATTACTATGATTTTTTTTACAACAGAGTATTTTTGACCTCACTGTGCTCTTTTGTGTCTTCAAGTTTCTTGGTGGTGTGTGAACAGGTTCCTACAGACTTGTTCAATGTGCAAGTAGCCCATGTGTTTCTGGTTTCTGGTCTAAAATGAATGCTGCATTCACATGAGGAGTGCTGTTGTAAGTCAGATTTGCACCTTTCCCACCTCAACACTACATTGGGATGGATCAGCAATTATGAAGTTGGCGCTGTGCTCATCCTTGTACATTTAACTGCAGGTCTTGGCACATGATTCACAGCTGAACATGCTGGAACCCATGTATAGCGAGGTAGGGGCCTCATTGGCCCTGGTCCATCCTATATCATTGTAGGGACAAGGGAGATCTGCTTCATACTTTCCACAGTGCTCCCTACACAACTTACCCAGCCATTTCAAATACTCAGAAAAGGGTCCCAGAACTTGATAATGGCAGATGAGAGTTAAGCCCACCATACATGGGTAATTTCATGGTTCAACCGATCATTCAGCTGGTAGGTATCTTACCTGGCTCTCTCCTACATAGGAGCGCCCACAATTTATTCAGCTGGTAGGTATCTTACCAGGCTCTCTCATACATAGGAGGGCTCACTATTCATTCGGCAGATAGGTATCTTACCTGGCTCTCTCATACATAGGAGCTGTCAGGATTTGAACCCAGCAAATCCTGTGCACCAGACAGCAGCTCTCCCCTCAGAGCTATTTAACTCGCTGGACAGTTCCGTGCTAAGCCAAATTTTTGTACCTATGTTGCTGCTGATGCCTCCACCCTGATTTTCCTGTTGTTTACCACCCCGCGTTCCTGATTGGCTCATTCTGATTGCACACCCTATTTAAACCTGGGTTTGCTCTCCTTTCCTTGTGTGATGATTGAGCTACCAGCCTCTAATCAAGCTTCCTTCCACCCACTGCTTATTCCTTCAAACGGCATTACTGTTCCTGATATCGACCTCTGGCTTTCCTGACTACAATTGCTGCTTACTCCTTCAAACTACATTGCTGTTCCTGTGCACTGACTCCTTGGCTATCCCTGACTATGCTACCTGCCGGTGCTACCCCTAGTGGTTGCAATATCACTATTCCAAACCAGGTCAGTCCATAACAGGAGCAATCAATATTTATTCAGCTGGTAGGTGTCTTACCTGGCTCTCTCATACATAGGAGTGCTAACTATTTCAAGTGATCCTGTGTTCTTTATTAGAGAACCTCTGCCAGACATCTCTGGCGGCAGCTTATCTCTTAAGAGAATAAAATGATCAGGAGTCTGAAATCGGACATGACAGATCCTTATCTCCCCCAACCAATATCTTCTGGGGACTACCATAAACATTAGACTGTCAGCTGAACCTGCCAATATTGACAGGATCGTCTGACAGTCTAATGCATATTGGGGCATTAACCCCTTAATCCCATATGACGTACTATCCCGTCCAGGTGACCTGGGACTTAATTCCCATGGACGGGATAGTACGTCATATGCGATCGGCCGCGCTCACGGGGGGAGCGCGGCCGATCGCGGCCGGGTGTCAGCTGCCTATCGCAGCTGACATCCGGCACTATGTGCCAGGAGCGGTCACGGACCGCTCCCGGCACATTAACCCCCGGCACACCGCGATCAAAGATGATCGCGGTGTGCCGGCGGTGCAGGGAAGCATCGCGCAGGGAGAGGGCTCCCTGCGGGCTTCCCTGAGACGATCGGTACACGGTGATGTGCTCACCGTGTACCGAGCGTCTTCTCCCTGCAGTCCCCGGATCCAAAATGGCCGCCGGGCTGCATCCGGGTCCTGCAGGGAGCACTTCCGGGTCAGGATCAGGCTGCAGCTGCAGCTCTAATCCTGCCCGGCTGTATGTCAGATCACCGATCTAACAGAGTGCTGTGCACACTGTCAGATCGGTGATCTGTGATGTCCCCCCCTGGGACAAAGTGAAAAAGTAAAAAAAAAAATTTCCACACTTGTAAAAAAAAATAAAAAAAAAATTCCTAAATAAAGCAGAAAAAAAAAATATTATTCCCATAAATACATTTCTTTACATAAAAAAAAAACAAAAAAAACAATAAAAGTACACATATTTAGTATCGCCGCGTCCGTAACGACCCGACCTATAAAACTGGCCCACTAGTTAACCCCTTCAGTGAACACCGTAAGAAAAAAAAAAAAAAAACGAGCCAAAAAACAACGCTTTATTATCATAACGCTGAACAAAAAGTGGAATAACACGCGATCAAAAAGACGGATATAAATAACCATGGTACCTCTGAAAACGTCATCTTGTCCCGCAAAAAACGAGCCGCCATATAGCATCATAACCAAAAAAATAAAAAAGTTATAGTCCTGAGAATAAAGCGATGCCAAAATAATTATTTTTTCTATAAAATAGCTTTTATCGTATAAAAGCGCCAAAACATAAAAAAAATGATATAAATGAGGTATCGCTGTAATCGTACTGACCCGAAGAATAAAACTGCTTCATCAATTTTACCAAACGCGGAACGGTATAAACGCCTCCCCCAAAAGAAATTCATGAATAGCTGGTTTTTGGTCATTCTGCCTCACAAAAAATCGGAATAAAAAGCGATCAAAAACTGTCACATGTCCGAAAATGTAACCGATAAAAACGTCAACTCGTCCCGCAAAAAACAAGACCTCACATGACTCTGTGGACCAAAATATGGAAAAATTATAGGTCTCAAAATGTGGAGACACAAAAACTTTTTTGCTATAAAAAGCGTCTTTTAGTGTGTGACGGCTGCCAATCATAAAAATCCGATATAAAAAACTCGCTATAAAAGTAAATCAAACCCCCCTTCATCACCCCCTTAGTTAGGCTAGGTTCACATTGCGTTAATGGGTTAACGCTAACGGACAGCGTTGCACGGCGAAAATGTCACAATTAACGCCGTGCAACGGGTCCGTTAGCACAACCATTGACAGCAATGTGATTTTCGGGTGTAGCGCATCGCTAGAGCGTGCCATTTTCGGCTCGCGCTAGCAAGGTGCCGTTCTTTTGTGGCGCGCCTCAGACGCTGCTTGCAGCGTCCGCGGCGCGCCCGAGGTCCGATCCCCGATCTTCCAGAGCGGGGACGTTAACGCGACCACTAAACACGACACCTAAAAAGACATTGCGTTAGCGCAATCCGCTAGTGCTAAACGGATTTCCCTAATGCAATGTGAACCTAGCCTTAGGGAAAAATAATAAAATTAAAAAAAATGTATTTATTTCCATTTTCCCATTAGGGTTAGGGTTAGGGCTAGGGTTAGGGCTAGGGTTAGGGTTAGGGTTTGTATTACATTTACGGTTGGGATTAGGGTTGGGATTAGAATTAGGGGTGTGTCAGGGTTAGGTGTGTGGTTAGGGTTACAGTTGGGATTAGGGTTAGGGGTGCGTTTGGATTAGGGTTTCAGTTATAATTGGGGGTTTCCACTGTTTAGACACATCAGGGGCTCTCCAAACGCGACATGGCGTCCGATCTCAATTCCAGCCAATTCTGCATTGAAAAAGTAAAACAGTGCTCCTTCACTTCCGAGCTCTCCCGTGCGCCCAAACAGGGGTTTACCCCAACATATGGGGTATCATCGTACTCGAGACAAATTGGACAACAACTTTTTGGGTCCAAGTTCTCTTGTTATCCTTGGGAAAATAAAAATTTGGGGGGCTAAAAATCATTTTTGTGGGAAAAAAAAGGATTTTTTATTTTCACGGCTCTGCGTTGTAAACTGTAGTGAAACACTTGGGGGTTCAAAGTTTTCACAACACATCTAGATAAGTTCCATGGGAGGTCTAGTTTCAATATGGGGTCACTTGTGGGTGGTTTCTACTGTTTGGGTACATCAGGGGCTCTGCAAATGCAACGTGACGCCTGCAGACCAATCCATCTAAGTCTGCATTCCAAATGGCGCTCCTTCCCTTCCGAGCTCTGCCATGCGCCCAAACAGTGGTTCCCCCCCACATACGGGGTATCAGCGTACTCAGGACAAATTGAACAACAACTTTTGGGGTCCAATTTATTCTGTTACCCTTGTAAAAATACAAAGCTGGGGGCTAAAAAATCATTTTTGTGAAAAAAAAAAAGAATTTTTATTTTCACGGCTCTGCGTTATAAACTGTAGTGAAACACTTAGGGGTTCAAAGTTCTCACAACACATCTAGATAAGTTCCTTGGGAGGTCTAGTTTCTAATATGGGGTCACTTGTGGGGGGTTTGTACTGTTTGGGTACATCAGGGGCTCTGCAAATGCAACGTGACTCCTGCAGACCAATCCATCTAAGTCTGCATTCCAAATGGCGCTCCTTCCCTTCCGAGCTCTGCCATGCGCCCAAACAGTGGTTCCCCCCCACATATGGGGTATCAGCGTACTCAGGACAAATTGGACAACAACTTTTGGGGTCCAATTTATTATGTTACCCTTGTGAAAATACAAAACTGGGGGCTAAAAAATAATTTTTGCGAAAAAAAAAAAAAATTATTTTAACGGCTCTGCGTTATAAACTGTAGTGAAACATTTGGGGGTTCAAAGCTCTCAAAACACATCTAGATAAGTTCCTTATGGGGTCTAGTTTCCAAAATGGTGTCACTTGTGGGGGGTTTTAATGTTTAGGCACATCAGGGGCTCTCCAAACCAACATGGCGTCCTAACTTAATTCCAGTCAATTTTGCATTGAAAAGTCAAATGGCGCTCCTTCCCTTCCGAGCTCTGCTATGCACCCAAAAAGTGGTTTACCCCCACATATGGGGTATCATCGCACTCAGGACAAATTGCACAACAACTTTTGTGGTCTAATTTCTTCTCTTACCCTTGGGAAAATAAAAAATTGGGGGCGAAAAGATCATTTTTGTGAAAAAATAAGATTTTTTATTTTTACGGCTCTGCATTATAAACTTCTGTGAAGCACTTGTTGGGTCAAAGTGCTCACCACACATCTAGATAAGTTCCTTAAGGGGTCTACTTTTCAAAATGGTGTCACTTGTGAGGGGTTCCAATGTTTAGGCACATCAGGGGCTCTCCAAACGCAACATGGCGTCCCATCTCAATTCCAGTCAATTTTGCATTGAAAAGTCAAATGGCGCTCCTTCCCTTCCGAGCTCTGCCATACGCCCAAACAATGGTTTACACCCATATATGGGGTATCAGCGTACTCAGGACAAATTGGCCAACAATTTTTGAGGTCCAATTTCTTCTCTTACTCTTGGGAAAATAAAAAATTGGGGGCGAAAAGATCATTTTTGTGAAAAAATATGATTTTTTATTTTTACGGCTCTGCATTATAAACTTCTGTGAAGCAATTGGTGGGTCAAAGTGGTCACCACACATCTAGATAAGTTCCTTAGGGTGTCTACTTTCCAAAATGGTGTCACTTGTGGGGGGTTTCAATGTTTAGGCACATCAGTGGCTCTCCAAACGCAACATGGCGTCCCATCTCAATTCCTGTCAATTTTGCATTTAAAAGTCAAATGGCGCTCCTTCCCTTCCGAGCTCTGCCATGCGCCCAAACAGTGGTTTACTCCCACATATGGGCTATCAGCGTACTCAGTACAGATTGTACAACAATGTTTGGCATCCATTTTATCCTGTTACCCTTGGTAAAATAAAACAAATTGGAGCTGAAATAAATTTTGTGTGAAAAAAAGTTAAATATTCATTCTTATTTAAACATTCCAAAAATTCCTGTGAAACCCCTGAAGGGTTAATAAACTTCTTGAATGTGGTTTTGAGCACCTTGAGGGGTGCAGTTTTTAGAATGGTCTCACACTTGGGTATTTTCTATCATATAGACCCCTCAAAATGACATCAAATGAGATGTGGTCCCTAAAAAAAAATGGTGTTGTAAAAATGAGAAATTGCTGGTCAACTTTTAACCCTTATAACTCCCTAACAAAAAAAAATTTTGGTTCCAAAATTGTGCTGATGTAAAGTAGACATGTGGGAAATGTTACTTATTAAGTATTTTGCGTGAGATATCTCTGTGATTTAAGGGCATAAAAATTTAAAGTTGGAAAATTGCGAAACTTTCTAAATTTTCGCCAAATTTCCGTTTTTTTCACAAATAAACGCAAGTTATATTGAATAAATGTTACTACTAAAATGAAGTACAATATGTCACGAGAAAACAATGTCAGAATCGCCAAGATCCGTTGAAGCGTTCCAGAGTTATAACCTCATAAAGGGACAGTGGTCAGAATTGTAAAAATTGGCCCGGTCATTAACGTGCAAACCACCCTCGGGGCTTAAGGGGTTAAAGAAATGAGGGCACTACGTGTGCTAAGTACAGTATGTATGTAGACTGAAAAGTCTTTTTTTGGGTGGGGAGATGGATCGCTTTAATAAAAAATGTTTAATAGGAAATATGATCAATTTGTACAAATGTTTAAATAGTCTATAAAAAATAAAGCAACCTCTAAAGACAAAGGAGTGCTTTTACATATTTAAACTATTTAAAAACAGTAAGCTCTATCATAATTGGGCAACAGCTTATAACCTGTAGTCAATATTTGTGCCTGAAATACACGTGCAGCATTCAGGTGATGTAACAGCTGCATAAAGGATATACTCATGGCGCACACCCAGCAATCAGTAACTCCCACGTCGCTGCTTTCTGACACCTGGGATTTTGTAAATTCACACATGTAGAAAAATAATGACTAATGCAATCATTTGTAAATTATGAGCGCTTTTTCATCATTTATGCATCTCATGTGCAGAATATTGGCCCTATTAACCCATTCTGTGTCAACGGTTAGCAAAAGTGTTTATCTGGTTTTCTTACAGCAAAGTTTTTAAAAGTTAAAATTTATTATAATATGCACTGGATAATGGAAATGTATCAATTGATTCTTATGTTTGAAGCTTGTCATATCACTGATAAGATAGCATTAACATAATTCTGATGCAGCCCATGTGTCTATAGCCAAGGAGTCAGTCCCTGCTGTTCTACATGTGAATCTGACCAGAGTAATTGATATGTTTTCCCTGTGTTTACGTAAGTTTCCTTGGGGTTCTCCAGTTTCCTCCTATATGCCAAAAATACAAGTCATTCAAAGCATCGCCACTAAACTTTAAAAAGGCAAAATACACAGTTTGTCAGCCTAAGTATTGTCTCTAATTGCATATCATTATGAAAAAATGAGGCAACCAAGTTGACTAATTGCTATTGTCAGATTTTTACTTTACTTATATCCTATGCATATTGGCAAGAATGTACACACAGAAATCAAAGGTCTTGTGACGGATCATACACGGGAAAGGGTGTGTCATCTTCACTCACCTCTGGCGAGGGGAGAGAATGACCCATCAGGGATCGGCTCTCTGGCACCACCACTTACCCCAGGTCAGTCAGGGAACTGCAACGAGGGCAAACAGTCGCCGGAGAGGCTTCCCTTATACGTACAAGTTATTGAGGCGCTCCCATTGTGGGGGGATATATATCACCAGTCCAGGCTGGTGATATATACAGCTCTGGCAAAATTAAGAGACCACTGCAAAATTTTAAATTTGTCTGATTTTTTTTTCTCTTTATAGGTATATTTTTGAGTAAAATGTAAGTTGTTCTTATATTCTATAAACTACTGACCACATGTCTCCAAAGTTCCAAGCAATAAATTTTGTATTTATTTTCTGAAAATGAGAAATGGTCAAAATAACAAAAAAAAAACAGTGCTTACAGATCTCAAATAATGCAAAAAAAAAAAACAAGTTTGAAATCATTTAGAAACAACAATACTAATGGTTTTACCTCAGGAAGATTTCATAAAACAATATTTTGTGGAATAACCATGATTTTTAATCACAGCTTTCATGCATATTGGCATGCTTTCCACCAGTTTTTCACACTGCTTTTGGGTGACCTTATGCACCACATCAAATCCCTATCATGGCCAGCCCAGTCTCCAGACCTGAACCCCATTGAAAACCTCTGGAATGCAATCAAGAGGAAGATAGATAGTCACAAGCTATCAAAGAAGAACTGCTTAAATGTTTGTACCAGGAGTGGCATAAGGTCACCTAAAAGCAGTGTGAAAGACTGGTGGAAAGCAGGCCAAGACGCTGTGATTAAAAATCATGGTTATTCCACAAAATATTGATTTCTGAACTCTTCCTGAGTTAAAACATTAGCATTGATGTTTCTAAATGACTATGAACTTGTTGTTTTTTTTTCATTATTTGAGGTTTGCAAGCAATGCAATTTTTAGTTATTTTGACCATTTCTCATTTTCAGAAGATATATACAAAATGTATTGCTTGGAACCTTGGAGACATGTTGTCAGTGGTTTATAGAATAAAAGAACAATTTAAATTTTACTCAAAAATATACTTATTAAGAGAAAAATCTGAAAAACTGAAAATTTTGCAGTGGTCTCTTAATTTTTCCCAGAGCTGTATGTAAATCTCCACGCCATCACTGTCACAGTTCCTCACTAACACAGAACGGTATGCTGCCACCAGTTCCTCATTAGATATAAGCCCCGTCCGACAACAGGCTTATATCGGGTCAGAAACCAACCCCGGGTAGCACATAATAACCAACTGAGCGTAAAGACGTGGGGATTCGTGAATGGAGATAAGAGCAGCCCAAGTTTAATTTTATATTTAATCGCCGAAAGGCGCACTAAGAAGATAAAAAAAAGGGAAGAAGCCAGCACTGCTTATGGTCAGAACGCAATAACTGATGTGCAATTGCACATAAATTCTAACTGTATTTCAAATATGAGACATTTAGCAAACAATTGATCAATTCTTTGAGCTACCCCGCCACTTCACGGCATTCTCATAATGGGGCAGTCCTAATCTACGTATTTTATTTACATTGTGCCATTATGGCCTCCTGAATGTATAAAGAGTATATTAAAAAAAAAAAAAAAAAGACCACATTACATGCGAACTGTACCTGGAGCATTTTCAGAATCACTCCCTTGGTGCCAGGAAAGGCAAGCGCAGGTAAAGGCCGATCAGGTCCAGTGCGGACATTTCAGATCTGGCTTCCACACTGCCAAACCCGCACCAAAGATGAAGTGTGAGACAGGCTGAGACACAGGTGCACAATCAACTGCAGCCATCTCCACGCCATCACTGTCACAGTTCCTCACTAACACAGAATGGTATGCTGCCACCAGTTCCTCATTAGATATAAGCCCCGTCCGACAACAGGCTTATATCGGGTCAGAAACCAACACTGGGTAGCACATAATAACCAACTGAGCATAAAGACGTGGGGATTTGTGAATGGAGATAAGAGCAGCCCAAGTTTAATTTTATATTTAATCGCCGAAAGGCGCACTAGGAAGATACAGGTATATACAAGAACAAATATACAAATATACAGTCAGGAGTGTAGTACAAGGGTAGGATACAGATAGATTATCGTGTTATGTAGCATGTGACCACAGGGATGCGCAGATGAATCACAGGTCCAAATCATTGTTACATAATTCTCTGGCCGCATCAGCTAATGGGCCTCCTGCCAGTAGAAAAAAAACAAAACCCAAAATGAGGAGATGCCTATTATCATCTAGGGTGCTCCCTCCCACACACTGCACCAACCCCTGGGCTGTGCAGCCTCTCTCTCCCATATCTGAGAGCATGGTTTTCTGGCCAGAACTGTGGATTCCCATAACTTTCTGCCTAACACCCTAAATGGGACGGCGCCACTGGGTCCTGCTGGATTTTATCTGTGCAGGGAGAACAAATATGGCTACTGTATTTAATGCCTGGTAGCTATGCTTTATAACTCAATAACGCAGAGTTCTAGAGGTGGCTGCATGGTATGGGCTTGTGGGCAAAGGAATGCAGATTCCGATTATATACTCGGCTAGATTCAATATCTCAGAGCCTTGTGCTGTTGAGACTGGGATCTGCGGTGCCAATATGTCTGCATGTCAGCCTGAGTCCAACAAAGGAAGCCAGTTGGCTGGTAACTGCACAAGAGTTCACACCCCTTTGATAATTGCTGGACTTGGTGCTGGGGGACACAGGGTCTATGCCTTTTGGCCCCCCTGGAGAGAGTTTCAAAGGCCTATTTTCTTGAGATAATTTTAAAAAAAGGCATTGGTCTTCCCTATTCAAAGAAGTGCCTTCGCTGGATAATGAGGTCCCATTGTTTGATGTGTATTTGACTTCCCTTGGCCTGGGGGGAATGCCAAAGGTGGGAGCTGAGTTTGGAGCACGTATTTTTGGGCCAAACTGTATCTGTTTAGGAATTCCATCAGATATCAAAATTATATCAATTAGATATCATTTTCCCATATCTCACAGGTCTCAATAGAAAAACTAAGAATACACCCTACTCCACAGCAAGATCCATTAAATAGGCTACACCCTTACCTTTTACAGATACATCAATGCTTAAAAATGAATCAGAGGGATGACTAATCATGCTACATCGAGCTCCCCCATCAGTGAAAAGCTTAAAAATAGCCATAGCCAATTAACCAGATATGTGATGTAGCATTGATTGAATATTCAAGTAATGCGTGAATGTGTTGGGACTGTTAAGGAAGGGCTGCCAGAATGACTATTTAAGCCAAATACAGGCGATCGGTGGGTGCACCCTTGGCTTAGCCAAACCTTTCAGTGCACCTTCCGACCCACTTGTTTTCCATCTATCTCAGCCCTCCTCTGCTCTTTAAATCTTGAGCTGTCAATTAAAGAAGGGGGAGAGTGGTGATAGAGGGAAAACAAATAGGTGGAAAGATGCACTTATATGTTTGGCCACACCAAGGGTGAACCGATCGCCTATACTTGGTATGAACAGTTATTCTGAGTCCTAGATGATGTTTATATGCCCTAATAGGGTTCTGGCTGTAGTTGTTGCCCAAAGACAACCCCTTTACTCCTCAAGGACTGATCCGATGGTGGTAATCCGAAATGCAAATTAATTTTAGAATATATTTTAATGAAAATGTCCCTCTTTCCCTAACACTAACTAAATGCTGTTCTTTTTTTTTCTCTACTTCCTTTTTCATGATGCTTTATTTGAGAATCCCTGTGCATGATGAGATACTCAAATGAAGCATCAATAAAGGGGGTAGAGGCTGCCCCTCCCTGAATCCGGGACCTCCGTACAGGGGCAGGTTTAGTCCCTGCTCTATCACTGTGCTTTGTGCACAAGGAAAGTGCATTCTCTCACCGGCTCAGATCAGTAGTAATGAGCCAGCAACAGAGCGCATTGTCAGTGGGCATCGTAAGACAAATACCTGGCTTGCAGAGACACTGCGCTTTCCCTGCAAGTCTTAGAAAATAGTGTAGATTATGGCATTAAATAGATAAGCATTTATGATGAAAATTACTTTGCATTCTGGATCACCGCTTTAAGCTTGGCTTTAATATAAAAAAATTGTTACTTCTTCAGACTCACAGCATTCTGTTACTTTTTGATTTTCACATCTACGCAGCTTATCGGAGTCTTGTGTTTAAGAATTTTTGAGGAGTAAAATTAATGTCTAACTATGATTTTTATTACCCTAGAGAGATTATATTGCACTCCTGGTAAAGAGATGAGGTGCACAACCTACAAGCGAACAGGAGTATACTCTCATATATAAGTGTACGTAAAAATGAAGCCCTGAGTCTAGAAGTAGTATCAAAAAAAGTGAAACATTTTTATTAGACAAGGCTCATTGTGGATACAGGGAATGGCTAAAAAGCCTGAATACACAAAAACATGACGAGAAAACAAGGAAAAACCATATAAAAACAAAAACAAAAAACAACAACTACCTGTGGAGGAACACCCCTAGAGATATTGGTGCTACGAGTGGGCATAGAGTGACTAGAAATGGCATCCCACCATTAAAGGACAAGTGTAAAGGGAGCCCATATAAGCCACTATTACAGCCCCTATGCTAGATATAATCACACTCGTGCAGCCAGCATCACCGTGACTTACCCATGTGGGAAGGGGGAACCTCGACAGGCAGCAGAAAGGGCCCCAACGCGCGTTTCGCGAAGTTGGCTTCCTCAGGGGACCATAAAAAGCATCCATCAGTGCCCGGCCATATATACATGCTGGATGGCAACCTAAACTAATCGCAAGAGCCGCGCCAGGTGCGGCGCGTGCGCAGTGCCGCCCACGGCGTCCGACGCCACATCCGGCCATCCAGACCTCGGCGCGGGTCAAGGAAAACATTTCCTGTGACGTCTGCTGCCTGTCGAGGTTCCCCCTTCCCACATGGGTAAGTCACGGTGATGCTGGCTGCACGAGTGTGATTATATCTAGCATAGGGGCTGTAATAGTGGCTTATATGGGCTCCCTTTACACTTGTCCTTTAATGGTGGGATGCCATTTCTAGTCACTCTATGCCCACTCGTAGCACCAATATCTCTAGGGGTGTTCCTCCACAGGTAGTTGTTGTTTTTTGTTTTTGTTTTTATGTGGTTTTTCCTTGTTTTCTCGTCATGTTTTTGTGTATTCAGGCTTTTTAGCCATTCCCTGTATCCACAATGAGCCTTGTCTAATAAAAATGTTTCACTTTTTTTGATACTACTTCTAGACTCAGGGCTTCATTTTTACGTACACTTATATATGAGAGTATACTCCTGTTCGCTTGTAGGTTGTGCATATTTTGTGGAGTCGCGGCTGCGCTCTCATTTTGGTCCCGTCTCTATAGGACCATATACTCTCTATGTATATCCAGTATGTCAGTTCTTGTTAAACTCTTAAAGAGATGAGGTGCCCTAGTGGGGTTTAAACCCGTAATTAAAACAAATGAGGAACTTGGTACTCGAGCTGCAGTGAATGAAACAAAATTTTATTGGCAATCCTTATAGTTAATGTTTCGGTCCTGAAATTGGACCTTTTATCAGAACTGATTTCTGTATGTTGTATACTTATAATCCACTATGTGCAACGCTATAGAAAATGCAACATGGATTTTTTTTTATATTATGGGAATTTATGAAAAATTCCAATTCTGCCATAGTTGTTAAACCTTTTTTTTATATATATCATTTATCATTTAATCATGTGGATTATTCGCAGAGATGTAACTCCAGTTGTTAATTCTGGATAGCAGCTGTCCAAAATATCTATCTGCTTGCAAGGAGTGGGGAACCTCAGGGTATTTGTGGCCCTCGATGACCTTTAATCCGGTCGCCGGGCAGATTCCCATGGACCACAGTGCTTGGGCCGGCCGTTGTATTATGAAGACCGCCAGACCATTAATTTCCTCTTACTCTGTCAGCACACACACGCAGTGTTCACTACTGAACACTGAAGGGCATGCAATGAAAGATTCTGTCTTGACACCAGTGCCAGAGTCAGAATGTACTTTGCAGGCAGAGTTAGTTCACAATTTGTACGGCCCCCGAAGGACAGTATAAATATCCAAATGGCCCTTGGCCTAAAAAAGATTCTCCACCCTTGCTCTAACAGGTGATCATGGGAGCACAGTTTCTATGACATCTATATGCCTTAATAGGGAAAATAGCATGCTTATACCCTAATGCTCCAACAAGCAGGGTTACCAACTGGTCAGGAATTCCAAGACAGTCCATAAAAATAGGGCACATTTGGGCCCCATCTGTAAAAAAAATGTAAGGCATCCGTGATTTTTTTTTAAGCTGAAGAGATCTAAACAGATTATTTTGACTGTAATTATTGTCATTTTATAGTTTATGGTGAATGCAGTTTATGTCTTCATATCAGAATTATGGTTCTTATCACTTATAATCATAAGGATTTATTATGGTTTTCCAATGTGTCGGTAAAAAGTGTTGTCTGCCTGTGATTTTTTAAGGTGTCCAGAAAAAATAAAAAGCCAAGTTGGCAACCCTGCCAACAAGATAAGAAATAACAAATCATTTAATGAATGTAAGTCCTAAATTTCCTCTGCTTGTATGTTTGAAATAAAATAATGTTAATATTTCATGAACACAAAAGGAAGAATGTCCATGCAATTTTGTAGACTTAGAAATACTTTTGGCTGCATTTAAAAGGACCCAGGCACTACATTAATGTGGTGTTTTAGACATTCATTAAGGAACTGGTAATGTAAAATATGCCATGGAGTAACTATGCGAACCAACAGGAAATCACTGGCTTACTTCAAAGAGAAAATACAGTATGCAAATGAAAGACAGATGTAAAAAGTGGGTTCCCTTAAAGGCTAGCATATTGGATGCAGTGTAATCACATGTATGTTGCATTGTGTGCATGGCTTCAGTTACACTTTTCACTATTCTTGAAATCTATTCAGACAGTCTACAGTGAGATAATCCATTCCACACTCCCGGTGCCTTTTGATTACTCGAGAACTCTGATCACTATGAGAGCACTACTAATTATAACAGATGTTGGAGTAGTAGTTGCGCTACTGTTTGAATGTAATAACTAACGCAAACCCTTGTCTGCACAGGCCAATAGGTGTCTAGGATGTTCAAACGGGTTATAATAACTTTCACATGTCACTCATTAAATTTAAAGAGCAAGAATTTCATGGAAGGGGCATTTCTTATTTTTGCCACCTGATATTTGTTAGCGCTGTTTAACTTTTCTAACCTTATCCTTTGCACATGCTCTTGGAACAGTTGCTAATTTGCCCATTTAGCAGTCTTCAAATAGTGTCTTAAATTTTACACTATATGGCCAAACGTAATAAACATTGACCTCCTAGGAGATCAGGGCTAAGACATCAGCGTCTTCAACAAGGGGTCAGTTTTTATTTTATTTTGTCAGATTTTATTCAAGGAGCTTTTTAAACGTTTTTGGTGAGTATAACCAACAAATCATATCTTGAGTTTTGTGATCCTGCACTATATATTTTATTAACCACATAGATTAGATCTAAATCTTTCATTGTATGAAGATTCGAGTTACTGGTGACATCTGAGGTGGGTGCCTGGGCCATACATCTGTGGTGACCATGGTTGAGTGTGCAGAACTTGGCTCATTTAACAATGAACATTGTCTTCTCTGGTTTATGAAGCGTGTGTAAGTCAATATAATTACGGGTTGGACTGGACCTAAGTGCCAAAGAGCTACTTATCTATTTATGATGTTCTGGATCTGAGAAATTGGGACTTTTCCTGTTATCCATTGCAGCTTCACTTGGGTTTTCGGACTGAAGTGATGTCATATCTGTTTGTGTATATTAAATTTTTTGTGTGGTGGTTTCTTGCCACCACAATAGTTGTGGAAATTTTACACTGCAATTTAGCTTTTTGTGAACATATCCTCATACCATAACTGTTATTGTGCCTTTGATACGTCTAAAGCTGGCCGAGAATTACTGAGTGACCTATGAGAAAGCCACCGACTGAGACGTCGGCCGGTGGCTTATTTCAGGGAGAACAATGTAATCAGCAGTCCAAAATTGGACATAGATGACTGACATCCCTGCAGACCATCAGTCAGCCAACACCTCCATACACATAAAACCGTTGGCCAAATCTGACGATATCAAGGGAATAGAACAACATTAGTCGAATTTGTATGGCAACCAGCTTAACATCACTGCCTTACTCTATAAGATACAATACAAAAGCAGTTCTACATAATGTAATTTACAAATGATCCTCACTAAGTATTGACTATAGGCTTAGAGAAAAGCATTCCAAAAGTTTGGCAGCTAAGAGACATTGCCACTATTAAAATCTTTTAATATAAATAGAAAGTAGAATCCCCTTTACTTATCATTAAATTCTACATCTGCTGAAATTCTGCATAATGCAATTTCATGTGCATAAAATCAATTAGAAATGCTCTGTAATAGAACCGTACATCACTATGCAGACACAGAGGCACATGAAAGACAAAGACGGTGTCTGCTGGAATCAAGTTCAGGGATTTATTCCATTGAGCATGTGATAAGAAAAACCTTCAAACTTTAATAAATCACAAACTGCTAAATTATAGGAAAACTGAGAAGATCTTATTACTTTCTGTCTCCCAGACAGACAGGGAACTTGATATGAAAGGATAAAGCAATGAATACATTTTTTACATGGTAATTATTGTATATAATATGCTTTTTCATTCTCGTCTCTAAAGGGATTGTCCAGTACTTTTAACCTGATGGTATTATGGACTGATCTGAGTTGAAGTAGTGATATTGCAACCACTACGGGCAGAACCAGCAGGTAGCGGTAGTAAAGGAATCGCCAGAGATCAGTAACGAAGCAGCAGTGTAGTTTTTTGGATAAGCAGGAATCATAGTCAGGAGATAGCGAGAGGTTGGTACACGGTAGCAGCAATGGAATGTTGAGGATAAGCAGCAGGTGGAAGGAAGCTAGACTCAAGGCTGAGAGCTTAGTGCTCTCCCAAGGAAGGAAGTGCAGTGCCAGGTTTAAGTAGGGTGTTCAATCAAGAAATCACAGGCTTGAGCCAATCAGGAATTTGGGGTGGAGGCAATCAGAAACTAAGGGTGGAGACTATCATGAACAACACCGGTACTAATATCTAATTTAGCAAAGAACTGTCCAGCAAGCTCTGGTGCACAAGAGCTGTTGGGTTCGAGTCTTGACAGATGGCCTATGGTTAGAATAGGTCATCAATATCAGATTGGTGGGGGTGCGACACCTAGCACCCCAGTTGATCAGCAGTTCCCGATGCTGGCAGCAACCGGAAGTGACAGTGGACTATGGCCACTGCACAGGAGAAGGATTAACACCTCTACCTACCTCCATATCTCTTCTTTTAATTTGCCAGTCTGGCGCAATGTCACATGGGCATCAGGCCACAGCGATGATACTGTGCTAGGCTTACACAAAAGAAGAGTCCCCTATGTTGGCAGGTTAGAGACGGTACTTCTGCTCCCTTGCAGCGGCCATAGGCCACTGTCGTGGTTGATGGAATGGCATGTGAAAATTGATTCACACAAACTCTACTCCCTACGATATGGCCCAAAGTGTCAAATCAGGTGGACTAGATCAGTGGCTAAGGGGTTAATAGAGCATTCCTTTGTAGACAATAGCAGTTAAAAAGGTTCCTAAACACATCTCTGGAGGTCTATGCTAGATATCCTATGTGCATATTTTATTACATCTATTCTTTATATATTGATACATTATGCAAAGTAAACAAATTGCTAGGGTTTGGCGGAATGCACCAAATATATATTTATAGAGTAATAGGTGCGTTCGCAACACGGGGTCCATCGTGCAGGAGTAAAACCCGCTGCTAGTAACTGACTGTACTATATGGCGGTATAAGTGAACTCTGTTACTTCACAGAGTCACTAAAGACAAGAGAACGCTGTGCCCTGTTAACCTGACAGAGGAACACAGCTACCAAATAGAGGAAACAGTGGTCATGCAGTCAGAATAGCACACGCAAAACTCCTCACCGGAGGTGCTGGTATTCTAGGGGCTTATTTCAGCTGGGCCCTGAATCCACTCACACAAAACTCCTCACCGGAGGTGCCGGTATTCTACGGGCTTATTTCAGCCGAACCCTGAAACCACATACATATTACAACACTGGCGCAGAACACATAACTTAGTTGATACTAGTGCATGGCCGTGCGGCTATGCAAACCTTTTATATCTGCAGCAACTACAGGACCTTCCTAGAGGACCAATGGGAGCTGCTACAGTACCTGAGCCACTTCAGGACCTTCCTAGAGGACCAATAGGAGCTGCTGTAGTACCTGAGCATGTGACCCCCGACCTCCAATGAGAGGACTTACCCTGGGCATGCTCAGAAGGGGAAAAGCAGGACTGTTCGCAGCTGACCAGTACTGGCTACAATGGCGGAGCCTGGAAAGTCAGCAGTAACCATCCGCACCCTATCAGGCTGAGCCAGACGCTGGGACCGACATCTCTGCTGAGCAGGCTCCACTGTGGCTGGAGAAGAAAGGGAGACCGCAGCGGAGATGGTTTGAGATATACCCTGTGCAGAAGCGGGAACTCGACCCCTAACACAAATTACCTTTTTGTAGCTATTCCTTTATTACAGAATCAGTAACTCTCTGTACTGATGTTTCTGCAAGATTTTTGCACAAGGCTGGACTGCTTTGACAACTTAAGACAAGGAATAAAGAAAGATGCCTTCCAGAAGAAAACTAAAACTGCTGTCAACAAAAGGTTACTTATTTTTCTTTCTTGACAAAAAGTTAAGTGCTCGACCTGGATGAACTCTTTTTTTCTCTAGGGTTTCATTTTACAACCAAAACTGTTTTTTAACATCAACATTTAAAGGGTCTCATATGTCAGAACTATTTCTGTGAAAAAAGCGATCATGATGCCCATTGCGACCAATTTAGGCTACACGTGGCTTTTAGTCCTTTTGCATATAGCTCCTTTATTGTTTGCTGCTTTAGATGGTTCAGTTTATATATTTGGAGTCTCATGCAGCACATCAGTCCTCATTTGAGAGCTATTTTACAAGTCATACAGTATTGATCACAATAAATAATTAATTTTTTGTGTCCATCCAACTGAAATAATTTCACCTATTACGGTACCTTTCGAAACAGATGGGGATCACAGTTGCCAGAATCCAACTGATTTGAGTTCCATAAAATTATTTGCTTTTTTTTTTTAATGGGGGAACAGTTATTTATTTTTTTTAAATCTTAAATTAAATTATAACTTCAAAGATTTTAGATATTACCGGATTAAGCAGCGAAATTATTCCATATACAAAACTGAGCATTTCTTGAAACTGCATCATGTAAGTATACAAAGGCCGATTCATCAAAACTTTTATTGATGTAAAACGCTTTGAAATGACGCATAATTTTTGCACAACTCAAGGCTGCGCCAAAATTATGCAACTTTTGGTGTTCTCATACCATTTTTTCCCAGCTCCAACAAAGTAGAAGAAGCAGGTGTGGGACGGAACCGTGGTGACAGCTGCTCGTCAAATTCATGACCAAATCTTACTCCAGGAGAGACTGGAGTTGGATTTGTGACAAGGCGCACACAGAGCTGCATGCCTCTTCATGAATCAGAAGCATCTGAATCCAGTACATTTCTTCATCAAGACAGGTGTTAAATTTCCACTATAGTGTGTGATAGTGGAGGAAGTAAGAAGAAGTTGTGAAGTTACCAAATTGTTATTACTAAAGTAAAGCCGGGTCACACAAGCGTATATTCTCTTATGCCAAAGAATCGTCTAGATTATGCTAATGATATTCGGCTTAAACTCTGTCAGCATTTAAGCTGAGTATCATTTTACTGTGGTCCGATTCTCTCGCAAAAGTTGCAGCCACAGGTGTGGAGAAGACTGAGAACTTAATTTTTCCATTGTCTGAGTACGTGGTTGTCCAACTGTACTCGGATGAAATTCGAGTGCATTCCGATGTTTCACACAAACTGATAGACTTGAATGGGTGAGCGTGATCCGAATTTCGGAGCCACTGAATCGGCATGAGAAAAAAACAGCAGTCTAGTATAACATTGGGCCGAGTGCTATCCAATAAAACATCGGATAACACTCGTTCGATGAATACGCTGTAAGGCTTCAAAGGGTAAGTGATTTTTGCGTCCCTTGCCAGTCTTTGAGCTTTCACTTTCAGCAGGGACGGGCAAGTGATTACTGCAGCCAATTAGAGGTGAGTGGATCGTTTAAAATTAAAATATGCCAGTTTAGCCAAATTTTTCCCCAAAATTCTATTCAAAGTCCAAATGGTGTCAGCATATCTGGCTAGGTGTAAACAAATGGTAGCCAAGGCTAACTAATGGCTTATTGCACTGAAGTTTAGACTTTTTGTAGTTTACTTATAATTGTCAAAGATGATCTCTTTTTGCTTACTTATTATCATTATTAATTATTGTTTCTGTATTCTTTTTATTTATTTTATTGCAACAATTACTTTTTTTTTAACAATGCACACACTTTTAGATGTAAGCAGTTATGTTTAAAATTCTGGATTATGGAGATTTCTCTTTTGGTTGTTCAAAAAATGGTTTATTTTCACAGGAAGCAAACCTTCTGTGAAACACAAGGCTTAGGCAGCATGGTGGCTCAGTGGATAGCATTGCAGCTCTGGGGTCCTGAGTTCAAATCCCACCAATGACAACATCAACAAGTAGTTTGTATGTTCTCCCCGTGTTTGCTTGAGTTTATTCTGGGTTTTTCGGTTTCATCCCACACCATAAAGACATACTGATAAGGAATCTAGATTGTGAGCGACAGTGGCAATAATGTCTGTAAAGCGCTGTGGAATTAATGGTACTATATACAGTTAGGTCCATATATATTTGGACAGAGACAACATTTTTCTAATTTTATTTAGAGACATTACCACAATGAATTTTAAACAAAACAATTCAGATGCAGTTGAAGTTCAGACTTTCAGCTTTAATTTAAGGGTATCCACATTAAAATTGGATGAAGGGTTTAGGAGTTTCAGCTCCTTAACATGTGCCACCCTGTTTTTAAAGGGACCAAAAGTAATTGGACAGATTCAATAATTTTAAATAAAATGTTCATTTTTAGTACTTGGTTGAAAACCCTTTGTTGGCAATGACTGCCTGAAGTCTTGAACTCATGGACATCACCAGACGCCGTGTTTCCTCCTTTTTGATGCTCTGCCAGGCCTTCACTGCAGTGGTTTTCAGTTGCTGTTTGTTTTTGGGCCTTTCTGTCTGAAGTTTAGTCTTTAACAAGTGAAATGCATGCTCAATTGGGTTGAGATCAGGTGACTGACTTGGCCATTCAAGAATATTCCACTTCTTTGCTTTAATAAACTCCTGGGTTGCTTTGGCTTTATGTTTTGGGTCATTGTCCATCTGTAGTATGAAATGAGGACCAATCAGTTTGGCTGCATTTGGCTGGATCTGAGCACACAGTATGTCTCTGAATACCTCAGAATTCATTCGGCTGCTTCTGTCCTGTGTCACATTATTATTATTATTATTATTATACATTTTTATAGCGCCATTTATTCCATGGCGCTTTACATGTGAATACGGGGCAAATATAGACAAATACATTAAACATGAGCAGATAACAAGGCACACGAGTACATAAGGAGGGAGGACCCTGCCCGCGAGGGCTCACAGTCTGCAGGGGGATCATCAATAAACACTAGTGACCCAGTGCCACTGGCAGTCATGCATGCCCAAGCCATTACACTGCCTCCGCCGTGTTTTACAGATGATGTGGTATGCTTTGGATCATGAGCTGTACCACGCCTTTGCCATACTTTTCTCTTTCCATCATTCTGGTAGAGGTTGATCTTGGTTTCATCTGTCCAAAGAAAGTTCTTCCAGAACTTTGCTGGCTTTTTTAGATGGTTTTTAGCATAGTCAAGTCTAGCCTTTTTATTCTTGAGTCTTGTGAGTGGCTTGCACCGTGCAGTGAACCCTCTGTATTTACTTTCATGCAGTCTTCTCTTTATGGTAGATTAGAATATTGATACGCCTACCTCCTGGAGAGTGTTGTTCACTTGGTTGGCTGTTGTGAAGGGGTTTCTCTTGACCATGGAGATTATTCTGTGATCATCCACCACTGTTGTCTTCCGTAGGCGCCCAGGTCTTTTGCATTGATGAGTTCACCAGTGCTTTCTTTCTTTCTCAGGATGTACCAAATTGTAGATTTTGCCACTCCTAATATTGTAGCAGTTTCTCGGATGGGTTTTTTCTGTTTTCGCAGCTTAAGGATGGCTTGTTTCACCTGCATGGAGAGCTCCTTTGACCGCATGTTTACTTCACAGCAAAATCTTCCAAATGTAAGCACCACACCTCGAATCAACTCCAGGCCTTTTATCTGCTTAATTGAGAATGACATAATGAAGGGATTGCCCACACCTTTCCATGAAATAGCTTTGGATTCAATTGTCCAATTACTTTTGGTCCCTTTAAAAACAGGGTGGCACATGTTAAGGAGCTGAAACTCCTAAACCCTTCAACCAATTTTAATGTGGATATCCTCAAATGAAAGCTGAAAGTCTGAACTTCAACTGCATCTGAATTGTTTTGTTTAAAATTCATTGTGGTAATGTCTATAACCAAAATTAGAAAAATGTTGTCTCTGTCCAAATATATATGGACCTAACTGTAGGTGAATAAAATGAAAGAAATAAGTTTTAGTAGTAAAATTAGCACAGAGGGGCTTAATACTGCCCTCTTTGCTTGCAGTGCTTTAAGTATATGTAAAAACAAAGCTCTTATTAGGCTAGGTTCCCATTGCGTTAGGGCAATCCGTTAAGCGCATAGCGCTAGCGGATTGCGCTAATGCAATGCTTCTATAGGGTCGGCGTTCTTCCTCCCCGCTAGCGCAGATCCCCGATCTGCGCTAGCGAGGAATTGGCCTCGGACGCACCTCGGACGCTGCAAGCAGCGTCCGAGGTCTGTCACAAAAGAACGGCACATCGCTAGCGCGTGCCGAAAATGGCATGCGCTAGCGATGCCCTTCAGCAAAAAATAACATTGCTGTCAATGAGTGCGCTAACGGACCCGTTGCACAGCGTTAATTGCGCCATTTTCACCGTGCAATGCAGTCCGTTAGCGTGCACACATTAACGCAATGGGAACCTAGCCTTAAAGTGCCATTACTGCAGTACATCTCAGATCAATCAATTCACAGTCACTAATAGCTGTACAAATACTGCACTTTCATATTTAGCAATTAAATCTTGCCCTCCCATTTTTAATTTGCTTCAGCAGTACAACCATACCCCACAATCAGATTAGCCTTTTTTCTACCCCTGGGGTGATTAAGTTGAGCACTCTAATCTCCTATCCCTACACTGTAGAAACAAAAAAATGTTGTTCCTTGACTGGCCCAAATTTTTTATATTAGCTGTAGTCGTTCTCCTTATTGGCTGTGCTAGACTTCATGTCCTGATCGTTGTAGGGCATTATAGGGAAGTTTGCACAGCCACGCTTGACATCATTAACCCCCGAGTCTTCAGAAGTGTGTGAAATGACAGTGGGCATGTTCCTTGGCCAATCATCACTAATCAAATCACAGACTGATTTAAGTGAAGACGCGCAAATTTCAGGAAATTTACCTCAAAATCGATCCACTCATCTTTATAGCGAATCATTGGCTGGTCCAATGGTTGCATACTTGTTCATGCTGAAAGAGAAAGCTTGAATAGACAAGCTAGCAAGGCAGCCCTAAAATAGGAACAGTAAGTGATCAGTAGTTGAATCTATATTATTTTTCAATGTAGACTTATCTGACTTGTTTCTTCGCTAAAGGGATTATCCATCACTTTTTTTAAAGATGTCTAAAATACTAAAATAAAAAAGGCAAGCTGATATCCACTTAATTTGTGATGCAATAATAAATTAAAAAAATGAATAATTTCCAACCACTATCTGGCAAGCAATAAGCAACAGGAATGGGGCTCTGTTCACAGAGCAACGAATTCTCCTACTTTCTTCTTTTTGACCACAATGATGTAAAAAGAGTAATTAGGGAAGAATTGAAAATCAAAGACTTCTGTGTTGGGATCACAAAATACAAGCAAGACAGGGTGAAGCAGATTAATTCTTTGTGGACTTAAATCTTAACTTGCCTGCGTGTATAGATCAAACATTATCACCAGAGGCTATGGATGAAATGATTTCCACTTTCAAAGAAAACCACTTTAAAAGAAATTTGCCAGACCCATATAGCAACACTACATTTTGTCTTGGTTTTCAATTGTGTTTCCCTCATGAGTAATGGTTTTGTCATCACAATTGAACACCACACTCCAAAGCAGTTCCTGGAATTATCTTGATCCTACAGAAAGCCAGGCACAGCATTTATCCCCCAAACACTGCACTTTATGTGTCATATCGAAAAAATGACCAGTTTTTTTGTAATTTGTAAACTGTTGCTTAAAGAAAATGAATCATATTACCGTATATACTCGAGTATAAGCCGACCCGAGTATAAGCCGACCCCCCTAATTTTGCCACAAAAAACTGGGAAAACTTATTGACTCGAGTATAAGCCTAGGGTGGAAATGCAGCATTTACCGGTGGATTTCAAAAATAAAAATAGATCATTATTTCCCCATAGCTGTGCCATATAGTGCTCTACACCATTCATATTTCCCCATAGCTGTGCCCCATATAGTGCTCTGCACCGTTCACTGTGCCCCCTAGCTGTGCCATATACGGTGCTCTGCACCGTTCACTGTGCCCCATAGCTGTGCCATATACGGTGCTCTGCACCGTTCATTGTGCCCCCTAGCTGTGCCATATACGGTGCTCTGCACCGTTCACTGTGCCCCCTAGCTGTGCCTTATACGGTGCTCTGCACCGTTCATTGTGCCCCCTAGCTGTGCCTTATACGGTGCTCTGCACCGTTCATTGTGCCCCCTAGCTGTGCCTTATACGGTGCTCTGCACCGTTCATTGTGCCCCCTAGCTGTGCCTTATACGGTGCTCTGCACCGTTCATTGTGCCCCCTAGCTGTGCCTTATACGGTGCTCTGCACCGTTCATTGTGCCCCCTAGCTGTGCCTTATACGGTGCTCTGCACCGTTCATTGTGCCCCCTAGCTGTGCCTTATACGGTGCTCTGCACCGTTCATTGTGCCCCCTAGCTGTGCCTTATACGGTGCTCTGCACCGTTCACTGTGCCCCATAGATGCTCCACATTAATCTGTGCTGCCGCTGCTACTGCTGCAATAAAAAAAAAAAAACACATACTCACCTCCCTTGATTGCAGCTCCCAGCGTCTCGTTCCGGCGCCTCCATCTTCCCGGCGTCTCTGCTCTGACTGATCAGGCAGAGGGCGCCGCGCACACTATATGCGTCATCGCGCCGTCTGCCTGATCAGTCAGAGAGCGCAGACGCCGGGAAGATGGAGGCGCCGGCCGGGAAGATGGATCGGCGCCCGGCGGCTGGAACGAGGACAGGTGAATATAACATACTCACCTAGTCCTGGCGATCCTCGCGCTGTCCCCTCCTGTCTTCGGCGCTGCAGCTTCTTTCTCTATCAGCGGTCACCGGCACCGCTGATTAGAGAAATGAATAAGCGGCTCCGCCCCTATGGGAGGTGGAGCCGCTTATTCATTTCTGTAATGAGCGGTCCCACGTGACCGCTGAAGAGAGGAAGAAGCTGCAGCGCCGAAGCCCGTGGGACGGCAGGGACAGCGCGAGGATCGCTGGGACTAGGTAAGTATACCCCAGCGCCCTTAGCCCCTCACCTGCCGACCCCACCGCTACCGTGACTCGAGTATAAGCCGAGGGGGGCACTTTCAGCCCTAAAATTTGGGCTGAAAATCTCGGCTTATACTCGAGTATATACGGTACATGTATTTTTTTAAATAGATTTGATAATTCTTTTTTTTATTTTCATATCAATATATTATTAAAAAAACAAGCAAACAAAAATGTTGTATTTTTCACAATAAACTGTAGGTCTTTTATTAGACTCACATTTCCTGTTCTGTACAAATGACTTTTCAGCAGTCTCATTTTCATCACACACAAGATTACAATGAAAAATAATACACAGGATATAACTACTCCTTCTTCTTTCACAATAATCGTTGTCCTAATCAAAGCGCAGTCATTACATTCTTCAACTTTACTGAATAGGGTTATAGGCCATGTTCACACAGTGCGTTTTTTACTGCTGAACCGCAGCGGTATTGCCGCTGCGGTTCCGCAGCAGTTTTCCATGCAGGGTACATAACAATGTAACCGTATGGAAAACAGTCACTGCTGTGCACATGGTCCGTAATTTCGTTTAAAAAGCCGCGCAGAATAGCTGCGGCAAAAAAGGAGCATGTCACTTCTTTTTCCTGAACCGCAGCGGTTCTGCACCCATAGACCTCCATTGTGAGGTCAAAATCGCAGTAAAACCCGCAGATCAAAAATATATCTGCGGGTTTTACTGCGATTTGATGTGCAGAACCGCTGCAGCAGGAAGTGCGGGGGAGCGGGCGGAAGTGCGTGGGCGGAGTGTGGCTGCCCCCCCGTGCTCCGATCCCGCCCCCCCGTGCTCCGATGCCCCCCCGTGCTCCGATGCCCCCCCCAGTGCTCCGATGCCCCCCCGTGCCCTAATCTCCCCCCTTATACTTACCCAGCGTCCCGGTGTCCGGCCGGCCGTCTTCTCCCTGGGCGCCGCCATCTTGCAAAATGGCGGGCGCATGCGCAGTGCGCCCGCCGAATCTGCCGGCCGGCAGATTCGCTCCAAAGTGCATTTTGATCACTGAGATATAACCTATCTCAGTGATCAAAATAAAAAAATAGTAAATGACACCCCCCCCCACTTTGTCACCCCCATTGGTAGGGACAATAAAAAAATTAAGAATTTTTTTTTTTTTTTACTAAGGTTAGAATAGGGGTAGGGGTAGGGTTAGGGGTAGGGGTAGGGGTAGGGTTAGGGTTAGGGGTAGGGTTAGGGGTAGGGTTAGGGTTAGGGTTAGGGTTAGGGGTAGGGTTAGGGTATTTTCAGCCATTTTAGCCCTAAAAAGCTTCCTAGGAAACACACAGTCTCTGCATAGAAAACTGCATAAAAAAAGGATAAAAAAACGCATCAAAAAACGCATCAAAAAAGGACAAAAAAAGGACCAAAAAAAGGACCTGCGTTTTCTGCCAAGAGCTGCAGTTTTTTAAAAAAACTGTCCTGAAAAAAAAAGGATGGAAATCCTGAACGTGTGAACATACCCTAAGTCTTTCTATTAACTGTTAACGTCCATATGGCTTTCCTGAAAAAAATAAAAAAACAGGAAGAGTCTTGAATTATGCCTAGTGGAAAATTGAATATTTTTTAATACAAATCGTGATAAAAAAATTGTGATAAAAAAAGTTATGAAATCATCATAAAAATACATTAAACATAAGTCATTTTCTGATTAAGTATTCCCTTTAATGTCACAAAAACATAGGTGTCATTTTTGACAAACAAGCCTTCACATAGTCACTCACTTTGCCTTAAAGTAGTTGTTCAGGATTTTGGGGCATAATTATTAACATCTTTTGGAGTGAATGGAAAAAATATTTGTTCCTGAGATTTTTATTTTTCAAATTCCACCATGAGAAAATGATTTGTTAATACAATTCTTGTTGTGCACCTGTCTTGTCTTCAGGGTTGTGAGTGGTTCAGCGGCCAAGTAAGTCTCCTGATCTGAAACCAATCGAACAACTATGGGGAATTCTGAAGAAACAAGCTGAGTATCATTCTCCTTCCAGCATCCAGGCTCTAAAAGAAGTTGTTCTTGAAGAATGGAAAAAGATAAATGTTGTAATATGATGCCAATTTGTTCATTCCATGCCTAGTAGACTTGGTGCTAGTCTTAAAAATCATGGAGGTCATACAAAATACTAGATGTAATAGTTTTTGCATCACCTAATTTGAATAAAACTGAAGTGCTTTATGAAACTCAGTCTTTCAAAAATTTTGGAAATTGTTCTTGCGTTCAGTGAGATATTGAATAAAATCTTACTTGTGAAAGGAGGTGTACTCATTTATGCTGAGCACTGTATGCCTGAGTATTGAGTACTGCAACGTGCTCAGTTGCCGTTTGTTTGGAGATTGCCACCATCAAGTTTCTTCTCCTCAGACACCTTTGATTTTTATTATTTGCATCTGCTACTTCTGTAGCGTGCTGGTTAACCCATTGTTTGCTGTAAGCATCACAAACTGTTATGAGAGACCATTCACATAATCCTACAATCTGCAATGTATTTTGTTACTTACATCTGATTGTAGGTACAGATCTACCGCTTTCCTTTTATCTGCCCTCCTGGTTCCGTGGCTTTCTGTGTGTCCTGCCTCGCTTGTTTCTCTGCCATCCGTCAAAGTCTGTTGTTTGGCACATTCCAGCCTGCTGAGCCAATGTCCTGAGCCCATATGTCCACCCTGACCTGCAGGTTTGTGAATCCAGCTCTCTTGGCGATGGCAAATAATGCTGCAGGACAGTATGATTACAGATATTCGAAACTTATCTTTCCTGATATACTTTATTAGCTTACATTTTCATCGTTATCATTGTAATACACCTATTACTTTTTGACTACTGTGTATTCGTTTTTTGGCAGACAGGAAAAAACAAAGAAACAAAAAAACAGTAATTAGGACATTCATTTTTGATTATGCTAAAATATTATAGCGTGGGTCATTATCAAAAATGGAAATACCAATTTGTGAACTTTTTTTCTTTGATAGAATAAAGCATTTGTAATTGGGAATTTCTTTTTCTTTTTTTGCTAACACTTTCATTTTTTCTTTCCTTTCCATTTTAATACCACTAGGGTGCATGAACTCTTATGAGTTTGATTATAGTGTATTATGTCTGTCAGCATTATACTGACAGACATTTTTGCAGGCATGGTACGATGGCAGACCTGGGGGCCGTTTTAGGCTTCATTATAGTTCCAATGATATAATAGTATATCATTAAGTGGCAAGGGTTAATGTGAGCTAACTCTACTAGTCTTGTTTTTTTCCTAGACTTCTCTATACAAAAAAAATAAAAGAATGTCCTCTAAGAGTTAACAAATATTTCTTTGTTCTTAAAACTTCCCCCCTTCATTTGTTTTTTCTCTGTGATAACTCACAAATGGCAGGTCACAGAGGACAAAGACTTGAGCTACTTCTCCTAAACTATATTTGTGTAAACAGTATTAAGGAGAAAAGAAATGAAAAGAAAAGTTGAAAGGCAGCTTTCGATAAATTGCTTATAATTAAAAATCAAGCAGCGCATTAACTATTACAATTATGTTTCCTAGATTTTATGCCATTGGGTACAATTCTCGGAGAATGTACTGTATATTAACATGGTGTAGTAAGAAAAAAAATATAATGTTACAGCATAAATTGTCAAATGGAAGCTGAAGGCCAGAATTCAGTTTCCAATGTTGCAGAATCCAACAGCAGAAGTTGTGAATCTGATGATAGAAATATTTTCCAAGAACTCAGAAAGTAATGATATAGTCCAACATGTTTTTACGTTTCTTTCCCATTTTCTGACCCATTTCTCTCAACATCCTCTTTTGTGGTTATTGACCCACAAGCTCATGACCCAGTCAGTATTTACAAAGAAGCATCTACAGTAATTTTGTCTTTGAAATTGATAATCAGCAACCAGAACGGTCATGGAATTCTGGGCCAATAAAATGTTCCTGTGCTGACATAATCTTATAAATGTGCCGCCCCTGTTGTAATGTATGTATACTCTCTTTTGCTTCCTGCCCTGCCCAGGAGCTGTTGTAATTGCCAACCATGTTCCTGCCCGGTCAGACACAGTCATTAAGTCTTTCAATGGATTTCAGAATGGAACTGTATTTCCCAGCATAGCTTAGTGATCCGGCCAGTTCAGCACATTTCTCAAACAAACAAACAAGAATTTGACCAAACATAATTACACAGAAAGGGCAATTCATCAAACAGTTTAAGCTAGTTTTTATCCGGAAAAAGTCATTCATTTTTGACCAAACCAAATTTGCAATAGAAGACTGGGACTACAGTTAGGTCCAGAAATATAATAGACAGTGACCGAATCTTCGTGATTTCAGCTCTGCATGCCACAATTTTGGATTTAAAATGAAATGACTGAGATGCAATTGAAATGAAATCTTGCAGGTTTAATTAAAGGGGTTGAACAAAAACATCCTGTGAAACATTTAGGAATTGTAACCATTTTTCTACAAATGTTCAAAAGTAATCGTAAATAAAATGTAAATTTTTTATACTTTGCAAAAAAATCCTTTGCAGGCAATGACTGCCTAAAGTCTGGAAGCCATGGACGTCACTTAACATTGGGTTTCCTCATTTGTGATGTTTGCCAGGCCTTTACTTCAGATGACTTCAGTTGTTGCTTGTTTGTGGGTCTTTATATCTTAAGTTTTGTGGTAAGCTTGTGAAATGCTGCTCGATGGGGTTGATATCTGGTAATTGACTGGGCCATTGTAGAATATTTCACTCTTTTGCCTTAAAAAAAACTCCTGGGTAGCTTTCGCAGTACTGTATTTTGCAGACTACAAGATGCAGCGGACTGTAAGACACAACTAAATAGGAAAAAACATGTTTTAACTAAAATGGTGGTTGGTCTTTTAGTTTGTTTTTACAGTAGATTACCTGTGGGGTAGAAGTGGCAGAGCGGGATCACAGGGGGCAGGGTCTCTGCTTTAGGAGGCCGACGGTAGCAGGAGTAGGGCAATGCTAAGGGCCCTGGGCTCTCAGAAGAATTTGATGCTGGTGAGCGGAGTCCCCTTTCATGCAGGAAAATGGTAACTGGAGGGGGCACATGTGCAGATTAAGATCTCGGGAGATGAGATATCAGAGATGACAGAGCAGAAAGTATCGCCCTGTACACTTCCGAATTCAGAATTGCACAAACAGCCTGAAGATGCTTTAAGGAGTATAGACTTGCAAGCTATGTAGGAGTTTGCCTCTGGTCACAGCTGTGTAACATAATGTATATCTGTGTAAAAAAATTGACATAGTTCTTACAAAAATTAAAACCTACACCAGTCGATACCTATTTTATGAGACTGAAGCAATAAACATTTATCTTGAGAAAGCATCAAATAACCTCACTAGTCTTCAAAATTACACCATTGTATGACACGTTAATCCAATTACATGAGCTATCAGCTAGCAGAAATGTAGCCCTCCATCATATACAGAGCGATACTAAGAGAAGAGAGGGAAGTGATTTTTATCCAAGGAATGAAGAAAAAATAAAGTGGCACTCACCCAATATTGCTGTATGAAAAATGTCCTTTATTCAGAGTATACACTCACAGACATCGGGTGGAGAGGCGGCTTGGTAGGAAGGGAGGTGCAAGAGGAGGCAAGAGGACTCTTGCCTCCTCTTGCACCTCCCTTCCTACCAAGCCGCCTCTCCACCCGATGTCTGTGAGTGTATACTCTGAATAAAGGACATTTTTCATACAGCAATATTGGGTGAGTGCCACTTTATTTTTTCTTCATTCCTTGGATCTTCATTGCTTTTTTGTTGAGCACCACCCTAATGCTTTTGATTACCGCATGCCACAGTGGTTCTAAATTGAGTCTCCATTTTCCAGCGCTGTTTGTTTGACAGTCTAGGCATACCCCACGTTATACCATATTCGTGGATGAAACACTTGGTGCCATTCTATCTTCACCTTTACATTTTTGTGAAGTGATTTTTATATTTACGGTACTTCTCTGATTTTACAAACACGCCTCATACAATGAACATACTGCTAGAATCTGTTTTGTTTTTTGACCATCCGCCATCTTGTTGTGGTTTTCTGGCTGCTGGTCTTTGTCCCCTGGTGCTGGGTAATCAGGTGATTGTATCACCCTTTATTACCCAGCACCTGCCTCACATTCCTTGCTGGACAACAGTGTTAATCCGCTAGAGTTCTGGCTATGTGCTTTGATAGCTTTCTGTGTTTGATATTGTGCAGTTCTGGGACCCCCAGCTCTGCTATCTTTAGTTTCGGTTTTCAGTTGGTTTGTGCAACCATCTCTGTGTTTTCTATTAGGAGGTGACCTGTTTTTATACCAAGTCCTTAGATCTTTCAGGGACCTCCTTCCCCTTATCTATAGGTCTTCTCTGAGATTAACCTAGGATTGTCGGTGGGTCTATTCGCAAGGAATGGGTCACCCACTCCATCGTAGGGTATCAGCCTAGTCTCAGTGCATGGTCAGTTTCCCCCCTTCTATCCTAGTTCTGTGTTGCAGTTCCGTAACACATACAGTATAGAGCCCAATGAACACTGTATATAGAATAAAAGCAATAGCACATGATCACCATGGACAGGAAGGAACTGCTAGAACCAAGTAGACCTAGCACAGCCATAACAGTGATAATTGACACTGTAAGGATATGTTCACACTGTAGTGAAATATGTATAAAAATATGTGTGCAGTGAACTATGTATAGGTTTATTGTGTGACTAAGCACTGAACCTTTTTGTATTAAAGCATATAACGTTAACAGTTGAACTTTGTATGTTCTAAAGAATCCATAGCCTAAGGTGTGTGAGCCTTATGAGTGGTAGACAGTATTAGTAATTTCCGGGACTCATCGCCCGTGTATTCGGTGAGTGGTTGCAGTGTGTATGAGCGGATGTGTGGCCTGGGTCGGTGTGTGATTTATGCTCCAATTACAGCATAGGACAGAAGTTGAATTCTGGACTGAGAGAGGGGAGATAGATTAACCCTTGCAGGCACAACAACAAGTCACGTGCTGAGAGTGTATACGTGATGAATTAGCGGCAGCGCGGAGAGAGGGATCCGTGACACACACGTTGCATTTTTGCAGTGTTTTTTTAAATGCATTTTAATGCAAATTTTCAGCTGTTTTTCACAGTACCAGAAAAGTCTATGAGATTTCAGAAATCTTATGCACACAGCCTGTTTTTTTTCTCCTGTTTAGCCAAAGGGCTTTGTTTTTGCAAAATGCAGTATGTCGCTTTTTCAGTATTTTTTGCAGCTTTTTTCATTCATTGAAAGCAATGTGTAAAGCAACAAACACAGGTATCAGGTTTTGCTGCGTTTTTGGTGCCAAAACCTGATAAAGATCAATCAGATTATATTTTTTATGCACTTAACTTTATCAGCATGAACAAGAGACATACAGCGGGGGAAATAAGTATTTGATCCCTTGCTGATCTTGTAAGTTCGCCCACTGACAAAGACATGAACAGTCAATAATTTTAAGGGCAGGGTAATTTTAACATTGATAGAAAATCAAAAATAAAATCCATTGTACAAATTATATAAATTTATTTGAATTTTACAGTATTTGATCCCTCTGGCAAACAAGACTTAATACTTGGTGGCTAAACCCTTGTTGGCAAGCACAGCAGTCAGACTTTTTTGCAGTTGATGTGGAGGTTTGCACCTGTCAGGAGGAATTTTGGTCCACTCCTCTTTGCAGATCATCTCGAAATCATTAAGATTTTGAGGCTGTCACTTGGCAATTCGAAGCTTCAACTCCCTCTATAAGTTTTCTATGGGATTAAGATCTGGAGACTGGCTAAGCCACTCCATGATCTTAATGTGTTTCTTTTTGAGCCACTCCCACCTTTGTTGCCTTGGCTGTATGTTTTGGGTCATTGTCTTGCTGGAAGACCCAGCCCATTTTTAATGTCCTGGCAGAGGGAAGGAGGTTGCCACTCAGCATTCTACAGTACATGACTCCATCCATTCTCCCACTGATGTGGCGAAGTAGTCCTGAGCCCTTAGCAGAGAAACACCCCCAAAAACATAATGTTTCCACCGCCATGCATGACAGTGGGGAAGGTGTCCTTTGGGTCATAGGCAGCATTTTTCTTCCTCCAAACACGGCAAGTTGAGTTAATGCTAAAGACCTCAATTTTTGTCTCATCTGGCCACAGTACCTTCTCCCAATCACTCACATAATCATCCAGGTGTTCATTGGCAAACTTCAGATGGATCTGCACATGTGCCTTCTTGAGCAGCGAGACCTTGTGGGCACTGCAGGATTTTAAACCTTTATGGCATAATGTGTTATCAATGGTTTTCTTGACACCATTAGCAAGTTCCCCCTGTGTAGTTTTAGACTGATCTCTCACCTTCCTCATGATCAAGGATACCCCACGAGGTGAGATTTTGCATGGTGCCTATGGAGACACGGGGGGTCAGTGGGTGCCCAGGTCCACTAGCCAAAATAGCATGGACCAGGGATCGTCCCCCATAATGCCCACTCTCCCATTAACGTGGGCATAACGCTAGTCAGACAACACAGGGTGAGGGTAAAACAGTGTGGCAATGCTTTATTGAACCACGCTGAACACAGACTACGGCCGTCGTCCACAGAAGGTATCTGCTCCTCTCCCGCTGTACCCGTGTTATAGACTAAATAAAGGAATGTTTTACTGGATGGCGACAGCCACTTTTTTTTCTCTGTTTTAACACATAGAACAGTCCCAGCAAAACTTCCCAAGCTGGTGCACATTACTGAGTCTCACTCTTCCGCTGACCCGCAGGGATAATGGCAGATGTTAAGTCAGAGTTTCCAGAGTCGGCTACCCCACCTGTGTTACACACAGAGAGGAGGTAACAACACAAGCATAAGAAGATCACAGTCCATTGAGTCAATACGAGGTACAAGGCCAGTTGACATGAAGTTGACATGAGAGTCACAACCTGGCTTATCTGAACATCTCCAAGGAGCCAGGCAACCAGTGGGTCCCAATCCTGGCTTTCTCCAAACGTATCTATGGTCCAGTGATGGTCAATGGAGCAGATCTGTATTCTTCCAACCAGAGCAGAAAACACCTAGGTTTTTTCCTGTAGAATGATAGATCCATGTCCCTCGTGATGGGGCCATGATATTGGCTGCTGTCCTGTCTCTGGTCCTTTGGATGTATATGTCTTGGAAAAATCTCTGGCTGTCTCTCCACCCCCAGTCTCTCTGTCTCTGAGTCTCTTTATACAGATGCATGTGACCTATTTTTTAGATTTACCCAGTGTCCATCAGTCAAGCATCAAGATAAAGGGGACAAGGGTGATGAGATCAAGTAGAATTACTTGATTATTTAATCTATTTGCATAGTTTTTCCCTCTCTGTTTTTGAAGTCAACAAAATGGCTCCATAATACAATGCGTAATTCGCATATCAGCAAACATCACTAGTGTTATGATCTGGTGGCCTTGGAGCAGCATGAGACGTACTCTGGAGAAGGTGGAACCTGTACTGACCGCAAACCCTGAACTTAACAGCGCTACTAGAAGTAGCCGTGGGGGGTACCTAACACTCCCTAGACCCCTCGACACAGCCTAAGAACTAACTACCCCTAAAGAAAGAAACAGGAAACCGTTCTTGCCTCAGAGAAAATCCCCAAAGGAAAGACAGCCCCCCACAAATATTGACTGTGAGAGGAGAGGGAAATAACATACGCAGAAATGAAATCAGGATTTAGCATAGGAGGCCATACTAGCTAAAAAGAAAGAATAGAACAGAGTACTATGCGGTCAGTATTAAAACACTAGAAAATATCCACCACAGAAAATACAAAACACCACATCTGACTAAAGACATGGAGGGTATATCTGCATCACCAGAGAAATAGCTAGGCTGCAAAAAAATCCTTCACAGACTAAGCTGGACGAGACAAAAACATGAAAATGCACAGAACTATAAGGTCCACAGCAGGTGGACAGCAAAAACAAAGCCAGGACTTATCTTTGAAGAAAAGCACAGCAAACAGGAGAGACCAGAAGGGATGTGAATCCTCCAAAAACAATGGACAACTGGAACTGACTAAAGGATTAAGCAAGGCTATATAGCCCAGCCCAAATTGCAAAAAATAGATACACCTAATGAATGCTGCGATCCAACTAACGCAGCACTACCACTCAAAACCACCGGAGGGAGCCCAAGAGCAGAATTCACAACAGTACTCCCCCCTTGAGGAGGGGTCACTGAACCCTCACCAGAGCCCCCAGGCCAGTCAGGACGAGCCAAATGAAAGGCACGAACCAAATCGTTAGCATGAACATCGGAGGCAACAACCCAAGAATTATCCTCCTGGCCATAACCCTTCCATTTGACCAGATACTGAAGCCTCCGCCTCGAAAAACGAGAATCCAAAATCTTCTCAACCACATACTCCAACTCCCCATCAATCAACACCGGGGCCGGAGGATCAACAGAGTGAACAACGGGCACTACATACTTCCGCAACAAAGATCTATGGAACACATTATGGATGGAAAAAGAGGCTGGAAGGGCCAAACGAAAAGACACTGGATTGATAATCTCAGAAATCCTATAAGGACCAATAAACCGAGGCTTGAACTTAGGGGAAGAAACCTTCATAGGAACATGACGGGAAGACAACCAGACCAAATCCCCAACCCGAAGCCGGGAACCAACACACCGACGACGGTTAGCAAAACGTTGAGCCTCCTCCTGAGACAACACCAAATTGTCCACCACATGAGCCCAAATCTGCTGCAGCCTGTCAACCACAGAATCCACACCAGGACAATCAGAAGGCTCAACCTGCCCTGAAGAAAAGCGAGAATGGAAACCAAAATTACAAAAAAAAGGCGAAACCAAGGTAGCAGAACTAGCCCGATTATTAAGGGCAAACTCGGCCAATGGCAAGAAAGCCACCCAATCATCCTGATCAGCAGACACAAAGCATCTCAAATAAGTTTCCAAAGTCTGATTAGTTCGCTCGGTCTGGCCATTTGTCTGAGGATGAAATGCGTAAGAAAAAGACAAATCAATGCCCAGCCTAGCACAAAAGGCCCGCCAAAACCTAGAAACAAACTGGGAACCTCTATCGGACACAATATTCTCCGGAATGCCATGCAAATGAACCACATGCTGAAAAAACAACGGCACCAAATCAGAAGAGAAAGGCAATTTAGGCAAAGGTACCAAATGAACCATCTTAGAAAACCGGTCACAAACCACCCAGATAACCGACATCCTCTGGAAAACCGGAAGATCTGAAATAAAATCCATAGAAATATGCGTCCAAGGTCTCTCAGGGACCGGCAAAGGCAAAAGCAACCCACTAGCGCGGGAACAGCAAGGCTTAGCCCGCGCACAAATCCCACCAGACTGCACAAAAGAATGCACATCCTGCGACAAAGAAGGCCACCAAAAGGACCTACCAACCAAATCTCTGGTACCAAAAATCCCAGGATGGCCAGCCAACACAGAACAATGAACCTCAGAAATCACTTTACTAGTCCATCTATCAGGAACAAACAGTTTCCCCACTGGACAGCGGTCAGGTTTATCAGCCTGAAACTCCTGAAGAACCCATCGTAAATCAGGGGAGATGGCAGAAAGAATCACCCCTTCCTTCAGAATGCCGACCGGCTCAAGAACCCCAGGGGAATCAGGAAAAAGAACTCCTAGAGAGGGCATCCGCCTTAACATTCTTAGTACCAGAAATGTACGAAACCACAAAATCAAAACGGGAGAAAAACAGGGACCATCGAGCCTGTCTAGGATTTAGCCGCTTGGCAGACTCGAGATAAATCAGATTCTTATGATCGGTCAGGACCACAATACGGTGCTTGGCCCCCTCAAGCCAATGTCGCCACTCCTCAAATGCCCACTTCATAGCCAACAACTCTCGATTGCCGACATCATAATTGCGTTCCACAGGCGAAAACTTCCGAGAAAAGAAGGCACACGGTTTCATCAAGGAACCATCAGAATTCCTCTGAGACAAAACGGCCCCTGCCCCAATCTCAGACGCGTCAACCTCAACCTGAAATGGAAGAGAAACATCCGGCTGACGCAACACAGGGGCAGAAGTAAATCGGCGTTTAAGCTCCTGAAAGGCAGAAACAGCTGCAGAGGACCAATTTGTCACATCAGCGCCTTTCTTCGTCAAATCGGTCAGAGGTTTAACCACACTGGAGAAGTTGACAATGAAACGACAATAAAAATTAGCAAAGCCCAAGAATTTCTGAAGGCTCTTCACAGATGTGGGCTGAATCCAATCATGAATGGCCTGAACCTTAACCGGATCCATTTCTATAGATGCGGGAGAAAAAATGAAGCCCAAAAAAGAAACCTTCTGCACTCCAAAGAGGCACTTTGACCCCTTCACAAATAAAGCATTATTACGGAGGATCTGAAATACCATCCTGACCTGTTTCACATGAGACTCCCAATCATCGGAAAAAATCAAAATATCATCCAAATATACAACCATGAATTTATTAAGATAACTCCGAAAGATATCATGCATGAAGGATTGGAACACAGATGGAGCATTAGAGACTCCGAATGGCATCACAAGGTATTCAAAATGGCCTTCGGGCGTATTAAATGCAGTTTTCCATTCGTCACCCTGCTTAATACGAATAAGATTATATGCCCCTCGAAGGTCAATCTTAGTAAACCAGCTAGCCCCCTTAATCCTAGCAAACAAATCAGTAAGCAAAGGCAACGGGTATTGAAATTTGACCGTGATCTTATTCAAGAGGTGATAATCAATACAGGGTCTCAAGGAGCCATCCTTCTTGGCAACAAAAAAAAAACCTGCTCCCAATGGTGAAGAAGATGGCCGAATATGCCCCTTCTCCAAAGACTCCTTAATATAGCTCCGCATGGCGGCATGTTCTGGCACAGACACGTTGAAAAGTCGGCCCTTAGGGAACTTACAACCTGGAATCAAGTCAATAGCACAATCACAGTCCCTATGTGGTGGAAGGGAGCTGGATTTGGGCTCATCAAATACATCCTGGAAATCTGACAAAAACTCAGGAATTTCAGAAGAGGGAGAAGAGGAAATGACATCAAAGGAACGTGACCATGAACCCCCTGACAACCCCAACTAGTCACAGACATAGATTTCCAATCTAACACCGGATTATGTAGCTGTAACCATGGAAAACCCAGCACAATATCATCATGCAAATTATGCAACACCAGAAAACGACAATCTTCCTGATGGGCTGGCGCCATGCGCATGGTCAGCTGTGTCCAAAACTGAGGTTTATTTTTAGCCAACGGTGTAGCATCAATGCCCCTTAAAGGAATAGGGTTCTGCAAAGGCTGCAAGGGGAAACCACAACGTCTGGCAAATTCTAAGTCCATTAAGTTCAGAGCGGCGCCTAAATCCACAAATGCCATAACAGAAAATGATGATAATGAGCAGATCAAGGTCACAGATAACAGAAATTTAGGTTGTACAGTACTGATGGTAACAGAACTAGCGATTCTCTTTGTACGCTTAGGGCAATCAGAAATAATATGAGCAGAATCGCCGCAGTAAAAACACAACCTATTCTGACGCCTGAATCTTTGACGTTCAGCTTTAGACAAAATCCTATCACACTGCATAGGCTCAGGGCTCCGCTCAGAGGACAACGCCACAGTGTGCACAACTCTGCGCTCGCGCAAGCGCCGATCAATCTGAATGGCCAGAGACATAGAATTACTCAGACCAGCAGGCGTGGGAAACCCCACCAAAACATCTTTAACGGATTCAGAAAGACCCTTTCTGAAAATTGCCGCTAAGGCATCCTCATTCCATTTAGTCAGTACAGACCATTTTCTAAATTTCTGGCAATATGATTCTGCTGCTTCTTGACCTTGACACAGGTCCAGCAAGATTTTCTCAGCTTGATCCACAGAATTAGGCTCATCATACAATAACCCCAATGCTTGAAAGAAAGAATCAACATTAAGCAAAGCAGGATTGCCAGTTTCCAGGGAAAATGCCCAATCCTGTGGGACACCACGCAGCAGGGATATGATGATTTTAACCTGCTGAATGGGATCACCAGAAGACCGGGGTCTCAATGCAAAAAACAGTTTACAGTTATTTTTGAAACTCAAAAATTTGGATCTGTCACCAAAGAATAAATCAGGAGTGGGAATCCTAGGTTCTAAGGCAGGAGTCTGAACAATATCATCTGAAATACCCTGTACCCTAGCAGCAAGCTGATCCACACGAGAAACTTTCTCCTGAACACTCATGTTATTACTAGGTTCCGCAGCCACCCAGAGATTAAGAGGGAGGAACAGACCAAACAGGCTAAGGAAAAAAAAATGGCTCAAAATCTTTCCTCCCTTCTTGTGAGATGCAATTAACTCATTGTTGGCCAGTTGTACTGTTATGATCTGGTGGCCTTGGAGCAGCATGAGACGTACTCTGGAGAAGGTGGAACCTGTACTGACCGCAAACCCTGAACTTAACAGTGCAACAAGAGGTAGCCGTGGGGGGTACCTAACACGCCCTAGACCCCTCGACACAGCCTAAGAACTAACTACCCCTAAAGACAGAAACAGGAAACCTATCCTGCCTCAGAGAAAATCCCCAAAGGAAAGACAGCCCCCCACAAATATTGACTGTGAGAGGAGAGGGAAATAACATACGCTGAAATGAAATCAGGATTTAGCATAGGAGGCCATACTAGCTAAAAAGAAAGAATAGAACAGAGTACTATGCGTTCAGTATTAAAACACTAGAAAATATCCACCACAGAAAATACAAAACACCACATCTGACTAAAGACATGGAGGGTATATCTGCATCTCCAGAGAAATAGCTAGGCTGCAAAAAAATCCTTCACAGACTAAGCTGGACGAGACAAAAACATGAAAATGCACAGAACTATAAGGTCCACAGCAGGTGGACAGCAAAAACAAAGCCAGGACTTATCTTTGAAGAAAAGCACAGCAAACAGGAGAGACCAGAAGGGATGTGAATCCTCCAAAAACAATGGACAACTGGCACTGAATAAAGGATCAAGCAAGGCTATATAGCCCAGCCCAAATTGCAAAAAATAGATACACCTGATAAATGCTGCGATCCAACTACCGCAGCACCACCACTCATAACCACCGGAGGGAGCCCAAGAGCAGAATTCACAACACACTAGTCATCAAAGATAAGCGCACACTAGGTTATATGAAATATCAGCTTCCCAGTCACTATTACAGTTTTACACAAGCAAAAGTATAGATAATAGCATATTCTTCTTGGTTTTCTAAAAATAGTTGTCTGGGTAATTAAGATTTAATCCGGTTTCTTCACAGTGCCCCAGATCGATGTCGATTGACAGTCATTTTGTATTTCTCCAATTTTCTTACTATTACACCAACAGTTGTCTCCTTCTCACCCAGCATCTTACTTATGGTCTTGTAGCTCATTCCTAATTTGTGCAGGTCTATGATCTTGTCCCTGACATCCTTATAAAGCTCTTTGGTATTGCCCATGTTGGAGAGGTTACAGTCTGATTAATTGAGTCTGTGGACAGGAGTCTTTTATAAAGGTGACTATGTAAGACAGCTGTCTTTAATACAGGTAACGAGTTGATTAGGAGCGTCTAACTGTTCTGTAGGAGCCAGAACTCTTAACGGTTGGTAGGGGATCAAATACTTATTAATCTCACTGCAACATGAAAATAAATTTATGTAATTTATAAAATGTGATTTTATGGATTTTATTTTTTATATTACATCTCTCAATGTTAAAATTAACCTACCCTTAAAATTATAGACTGTTCATGTCTTTGTCAGTTGGCAAACTTACAAAATCAGGAAGGGATCAAATACTTATTTCCCCCACTGTATGTACACTGACAAAAAGCCTGTTAAAAAAGCAGCAAAAAATGAGGCAAACACTCAGCAAAACCTGCTTTTTTGATGTTGCTTCTTTACTGCCAAGAGAGGAGGTTTTATCTGCAGCAAAGCACACAAGAAAAACATATGTGAACATAGCCTAACTACATTTACTTTAGAAGTACAGTTGGTACAGTAAGTAGTCAGAACCCTTTACAATTTTCACTCTTTGTTTCACTGCAACCATTTGGTAAATTCAAAAAAGTTCTTTTTTTTCTCATTAATGTACATTCTGCACCCCATCTTGACTGAAAAAAACAGAAATATAGTAATTTTTGCAAATTTATTAAAAAAGAAAAACTGAACTATCACATGGTCATAAGTATTCAGATCCTTTCCTCAGTATTGAGTAGAAGCACCCTTTTGAGCTAGTACAGGCATGAGTCTACTTGGGTATGAATCAACAATTTTTTCACACCTTGATTTGGGGATCCTCTGCCATTCTTCCTTGCAGATCCTTTCCAGTTCTGTCAGGTTGGATGGTGAACGTTGGTGGACAGCCATTTTCAGGTCTCTCCAGAGATGCTCAAATGGGTTTAGATCAGGGCTCTGGCTGGGCCTGTCAAGAATGGTCACAGAACTGTTCTGAAGCCACTCCTTTGTTATTTTAACTGTGTGCTTAGGGTCATTGTCTTGTTGGAAGGTGAACCTTCAGCCAAGTCAGAGGTCCAGAACACTCTGGACGAGGTTTTCATCCAGGATATCTCTGTACTTGGCCACATTCATGTTTCCTTCAATGACAACCAGTCGTCCTGGCCCTGCATCTGAAAAACAGCTTCATAGCATGATGCTGCCACCACCATGTTTCACTGTTGGGATTGTATTGGGTAGGTGATGAGCAGTGCCTGTTTTTTTATCTTCATACTAACAAAGTAACATAGTATTTAAGGTTGAAGGAAGACTTTCAGTCCATCTAGTTCAACCCATAGCCTAATATGTTGATCCAGAGGAATGCGGCATACACTAAGCTCCACATTGGGGAATAAAATTCCTTGCCGACTCTACATACGGCAATCAGACTAGTTCCCTGGATCAACGCCCTATCAAGGAATCTGGTATACATAACCTGTAACTTTATACTTTTCAAGAAAGACATCCAGTCCCTTCTTAAATCTTAGTAGTCAATCACTCATTACATCATACGGCAGAGAGTTCCATAGTCTCACTGCTCTTACAGTAAAGAATCCACATCTGTGATTATGATTAAACTTTCTTTACTCCAGACGTAGGGAATGCCCCCTTGTCCCCGGGGCCTCAGGTCTAAGACTAAAAAGATCATTAGAAAGGTCTTCGTACTGTCCCCTCATATATTTATACATTGAAATAAGATCACCCCTAAGCCTTCGTTTTTCCAAACTAAATAACCCCAAGTGTAATAACCTGTCTTTGCGTTGCAGATATCCCAGTGCTCACATAACCTTGGTTGCTCTTCTCTGCACCCGCTCTAGTTCAGCTATGTCTTTTTTTATACACCGGAGACCAGAACTGTGCACAGTATTCTAAGTGTGGTTGCACTAGTGACTTGTATAGAGGTAAAATTATGTTCTCCTCATGAGCATCTATGCATCTTTTAATGCATTCCATTATTTTATTTGCCTTTGCAGCAGCTGCCTGACACTATCCTCTAAATGTGAGTTTGTCTTCCTTCCCATACACCCAGGTCTTTTTCAGAGACAGTTTTGCAGACAATCTCATCAGACCAGAGAATCTTATTTCTCATAGTCTGGGAGTCCTTCATGCATTTTTTAGTAAACTCTGTGCAGGCTTTCATATGTCTTGCAGTGAGGAGAGGCTTCCGTCGGGTCACTCTGCCATAAAGGCCCGAATGGTGGAGGGCTGCAGTAATAGTTGACTTTGTGGATCTTTCTCCCATCTCCCTACTGCATCTTTGGATCTCAGCCACAGTGATCTTGGGGTTTTTCTTTACCTCTCTCACCAAGGCTCTTCTCCCACGATTGCTCAGTTTGGCTGGACGGCCAGATCTAGGAAGACTTCTAGTGGTCCCAAACTTCTTCCATTTAAGGATTATGGAGGCCACTGTGCTCTTAGGAACCTTGAGTACTGCAGAAATTTTTTTGTAACCTTGGCTAGATCTGTGCCTTGCAACAATTCTGTCTCTGAGCTCCTTGGACAGTTCCTTTGACTTTATGATTCTCATTTGGTATTTAGAATGTGGAATTAAAACTTAACTTTTAATAATACTGTTTTGTTAAGGTTCAAAGAATTTTGATGAATAAATAAATGCTCACACGAAAATTGAATAAGACAAAAATGAATTTACTTAACAAAAGATAATAAGTATAAACAGTCACTCAAAATAACACATAATCAATAATCATAAGTCATACATTACATTGGAAATGGTGGGAGTCAAAATCAGCCTTCTCTCTCAGTGTACTCTCTCATTCAAATCTTTCTCCCTCTGTGTCCAGCAATACTTCCATTTATATGTTGGCCTTCAGGCCAAATAAATAAGAACACCACCAGGCATCCCTGGCAGCTTAGTAAGTATCTGTCTAATTAACATTTTCATGATACCATCTCATGGGAACAAGTCCATTCCATTGGTTCTCATCTTTGAAGATAGGTGTAAAGTGTACTCTAAATGTAAATTACTGGGTCATTTACATTCACTTTGCTTAGACTGACCATTTGGAGCAATTGACATGTGGTTGGACTCAATTAACTTTCTGTGGACTCCATTGAAAATACATTCAATGTATATATATATATATATATATATATATATATATATATATATATACAGTTAGGTCCATATATATTTGGACAGCGACAACATTTTTCTAAATTTGGTTATAGACATTACCACAATGAATTTTAAACAAAACAATTCAGATGCAGTTGAAGTTCAGACTTTTAGCTTTCATTTGAGGGTATCCACATTAAAATTGGATGAAGGGTTTAGGAGTTTCAGCTCCTTAACATGTGCCACCCTGTTTTTAAAGGGACCAAAAGTAATTGGACAGATTCAATAATTTTAAATAAAATGTTCATTTTTAGTACTTGGTTGAAAACCCTTTGTTGGCAATGACTGCCTGAAGTCTTGAACTCATGGACATCACCAGACGCTGTGTATCCTCCTTTTTGATGCTCTGCCAGGCCTTCACTGCGGTGGTTTTCAGTTGCTGCTTGTTTGTGGGCCTTTCTGTCTGAAGTTTAGTCTTTAACAAGTGAAATGCATGCTCAATTGGGTTGAGATCAGATGACTGACTTGGCCATTCAAGAATATTCCACTTCTTTGCTTTAATAAACTCCTGGGTTGCTTTGGCTTTATGTTTTGGGTCATTGTCCATCTGTAGTATGAAACGACGACCAATCAGTTTGGCTGCATTTGGCTGGATCTGAGCACACACTATGTCTCTGAATACCTCAGAATTCATTCGGCTGCTTCTGTCCTGTGTCACATCATTAATAAACACTAGTGACCCAGTGCCACTGGCAGCCATGCATGCCCAAGCCATCACACTGCCTCCGCCGTGTTTTACAGATGATTTGGCATGCTTTGGATCATGAGCTGTACCACGCCTTCGCCATACTTTTCTCTTTCCATCATTCTTGTAGAGGTTGATCTTGGTTTCATCTGTCCAAAGAATGTTCTTCCAGAACTGTGCTGGCTTTTTTAGATGTTTTTTAGCAAAGTCCAGTCTAGCCTTTTTATTCTTGATGCTTATGAGTGGCTTGCACCGTGCAGTGAACCCTCTGTATTTACTTTCATGCAGTCTTCTCATTATGATAGATTTGGATATGGATACGCCGACCTCCTGGAGAGTGTGTTAGGGGTCGAGTTCCCGCTTCTGCACAGGGGGAATCTCGAGCCACTTCCGCTGCGGTCTCCCATTCTTGTCCAGCCGCAGTGGAGCCTGCTCAGCAAGGACGTCGGTCCCAGCGTCTTGCTCATTCTCACTCTGTTCTGAGAGTTAGTGCTGCTTCTCCAGTCTCTGCCATTAAAGTCAGTGCTGGTCAGCAGCGAGCGGACTTCTCTGGGACTAAGTCCTTGTCGGCATGTACTGAGCATGCCCAGCGTAAGGTCTCCCGTTGGAGATCGAGGGTCATGTGCTCAGGCTCTGCAGCACATTCCATTGGTCCTCTTGGCAGGTCCTAGAAGGGCAAAAGTGCTGTGGCCACTTCCTGTGCTGCTGCTATATAAACTGCGCATGACCGCATGGCCATGCGCTAGTATTGTCTAACAATTGCTAATGTGTGTATGTTGTGAGTGCAAGTCGTCCTTGGAAACCCCTACCCTAGTGAATGTCTGTTCGCGGAAGGTGTATGGCTGCTACCTAGCGCCCGACTTAGCCTACAGCACTAAACACACATCTCAGCGTCCTGTAGCTGTGCCTGCCAGTACGGCGCCGTGCGCCTGCCTTGCGCTTTCCATACCCGAGTCTGGGTGGTTAGTGGCGTCCGTTAGTGCGGCATCGCTCGCACTCTTGTGCACTTATATTTCTTTAGGTTCTCTACACACCCAGTTGCGGTGTTACGCCAGCAAGGGTCTAATCGGGCTCCAATCCCTTCTGGGGTTAAGTCCGCTGACCACTTGCTCGCGCACTAGTGCGGTACTGCGGTCCTGTGAATTAACAGGATCGCTTTCTTCACGCTGGGTGAGGTTTAACCCACGCGTGTATCCTTTAGTGTACCGCCATATTGTCCGTCTTGCTAGCTGCAGGGTCTTTTACCTGCACGGTGAACCTCGGACTGCGAACGCACCTAGTTTCTTACCATCTATACTTGGTGCGTTCCGCCAGTCCCTAACAGAATACTAGCGCCAAGGTCTGGCTAGTATGGCGGACATTCAGCAATCTTTGCGGTATATCCAGCAGTTGGAGCGTAGGTTGAAGGTTCTCGAGAACTCAACCTCAGCTGTGGATGTTACCGCAGTTGCTGTAAAGGCTGCTGGCGTGGCGGCAGCAACCTTGTCCACTGCCACTCCTGTTCCGACATTATCCCGCCTCCCGTTGCCAGAAAAATTTTCTGGAGATTGCAAAACTTGTAGGGGATTCGTGAGTCAGTGCTCTATCCACCTCGAGCTCCTGGCTGCACGTTTTCCTACAGAGCGGGCTAAGGTGGGATTTATTGTCTCGCTGTTGTCGGACAGGGCGTTGGAGTGGTCTACGCCGCTGTGGGAGCGTGATGATCATGTGGTGCAGAGTGCTCCGTTGTTTCTGGGCACGCTGAAAAAGGTCTTTCTAGGACCTCAACTCACCCATGATACAGCGCTCCAACTACTGGCACTAACTCAGGGTGAGTCCTTGGTCAGCCATTTTTCCGTCCGATTCCGTACTTTAGCTTCCGAGCTGGAGTGGTCGGATAAAGCCCTTATCCCCATATTCTGGAGGGGCCTGGCTGACCATGTTAAGGACGCTCTGGCCACTAGGGAGATTCCTGCCACACTGGAGGAGTTAATATCTATTTCTACTCGTATAGACCTCCGTTTTAACGAGCGGAGGTTGGAACGAGCCCAGTGTAGGCAGAGGTTTCGGCTGGCTCCTACCTTCGCCAAGCCTTTGGAATCCCCAGCCCAGGCATCTGAGTCACATGAGACCTTGGAGGTGACACGAGCGGGATCTAAGTCTCAGTCCGCTCGTGCACATAAGGTCCGTCATGTTTGCCAGCAGTCAGGACGTCTTGCCTCCAAGAGTCCTCAGCGGTCGGGGAAACGTCAGCGTCTAGTGGCAGTTGGAGGAGGTACACTAGACACGGCGACGTTTGCCTCAAAGTTGTCCTTCAAGGGGACAATTACCATAGGCCCATCCACTCTTACGGTCGAGCTATGCTTGGATTCTGGGGCAGAGGGTAACTTTATGTCCTCTGCCTTTGCCCAGCGTCACGCAATACCCTTGGTGATGCTCGCCCAGCCAGTGACCGTTCGAGTGGTAAATGGGTCAACACTACCTTCACAGATTACCCACCAAACCATTCCTTTCACGCTATCTGTGTCTCCATCACATCAGGAGATAATCTCCCTATTAGTCATTCCTGAGGGAATTGATGAGGTCCTGTTGGGGATGCCATGGCTTCGCTACCATTCTCCTCATATTGAGTGGTCCTCTGGGAGAATTTTGGGATGGAGTAAATCCTGTGAGGGTAGATGTCAGAGGGAGTGCGTTCAGGTTGCTACTACACAGGTACCCGCAGATCTTTCCTCTCTCCCCAAGCACTATTGGTCCCATGCAGACGTGTTCTCCAAAAGAGCTGCGGAGACTCTTCCGCCTCACCGCCCCTATGACTGTCCTATTGACCTCTTGCCTGGTGCTGAGCCTCCCCGGGGTCGAGTTTACCCGTTATCTCTCCCGGAGACGGAGGCAATGTCCCAGTATATTCAGGAGAATCTGGCAAGAGGATTCATTAGGAAGTCAGTGTCACCGGCAGGGGCTGGGTTCTTCTTCGTACAGAAGAAGACTGGAGACTTACGTCCATGCATAGACTACAGGGGTCTTAACGCCATTACCGTTAAGAACAAGTACCCATTACCCCTGATATCTGAGCTCTTTGATAGGCTACGGGGAGCAAAGGTATTTACAAAGTTAGATCTGCGGGGTGCTTACAACCTGATTCGCATCCGTGAGGGGGATGAATGGAAGACGGCTTTTAACACCAGGGATGGGCACTATGAATATCTAGTGATGCCCTTTGGGCTCTGTAATGCCCCAGCCGTTTTCCAAGACTTTGTGAACGACATCTTTCGGGATATGCTCACCACCTCGGTCGTAGTCTATCTGGATGACATTCTCATCTACTCTCCAGATATAGACTCCCATCGGAGAGATGTTCGCAAAGTCTTCGACCTCTTACGGGCAAACTCCCTCTACGCTAAGTTGGAGAAGTGTGTGTTTGAGCAGGAGTCCTTGCCTTTCCTTGGTTATATCATTTCTGCCCAGGGTTTGGCTATGGATCCTGCCAAGCTACAGGCAGTAATGGACTGGCAGGAACCCCATTCTCTTAAAGCGGTGCAGCGCTTTATGGGGTTCATTAATTACTATCGCCAGTTCATTCCACACTTCTCAACTTTGGTAGCTCCCTTGGTCGCCCTCACCAAGAAGGGAGCAAATCCCAAGTTGTGGTCAGAGGAGGTCTCCAAGGCCTTCCTCTCGATTAAGTCACACTTCGCTAGCGCTCCCATCCTACATCGCCCCGATGTAGATAAACCATTCATCTTGGAGGTGGATGCCTCATCCGTTGGTGCTGGAGCAGTCCTTTTCCAAAAGGATGCTCAAGGTCGGAAGCATCCTTGCTTCTTCTTCTCCAAAACTTTCACACCAGCGGAGAGGAATTATTCCATCGGGGACAGGGAGTTGCTAGCCATGAAGTTGGCTTTTTCAGAGTGGAGACACCTCTTGGAGGGAGCTCGCTTTCCCTTCCAAGTCTTCACTGACCACAAGAACTTGGTGTATATACAGACGGCCCAGCGGCTAAATTCTCGCCAGGCTAGATGGTCCCTGTTTTTCTCCCGGTTCCATTTTACCCTCCATTTTCTCTCCGGGGAGAAGAACGTTCGTGCCGACGCTCTCTCCCGCTCCGTAGTGTCATCTGAGGAGGAGGAGGAGGAGCCTCGGCTTATTGTCCCGCCTGAGAGCTTGAGAACTGTAGCTCCGGTTTCGCTGGAGTCTGTGCCCCCGGGCAAGACTTTCGTGCCAACTAACTTGCGACCGGAGGTTCTCTCTTGGGCTCACTCCTCCAGAGTGGGTGGGCATTTTGGGACCAAGAGGACTTCTGAGCTTTTGGCGAGAACATATTGGTGGCCGCATATGGTCCGAGATGTCAAGGACTATATTCAGGCGTGCGTTTCTTGCGCCCAGAATCGGTCTCCTCGGCAACGGCCTGCTGGGTTGCTTTACCCTCTACCGGTGGCAGACAGGCCCTGGGAGATGGTCGGAATGGACTTTGTGGTGGGCTTACCCAAGTCGCGTGGCTGCTCCATTATTTGGGTTGTCACCGACCATTTCTCTAAGATGGTACATTTGGTACCGCTTCCTCGGTTACCCTCAGCACGGGCCTTGGCGGTGTTGTTCATGAAGCATGTTTTCCGATTGCATGGTATGCCTGATAAGATTGTCAGCGATCGGGGTCCCCAGTTCGCGTCTCGGTTTTGGAGAGAGCTCTGCCGTTTGCTCAGCATAGAGTTAAACCTCTCCTCTGCATATCATCCCGAGACGAATGGGTTGGTGGAGAGAACCAACCAGACTCTGGTGACATATTTGCGACATTTCGTCTCCGCTAGGCAGGATGACTGGGCATCTTTGCTACCTTGGGCGGAATTTGCCTTGAACAACGCCGTAGCCGATTCCACTGGCCAAACTCCTTTTCTCCTTAATTACGGCCAGCATCCGCGTGTTCCTGTGCCCATGCCCGTGTCATCCACCGATTCTAGGGTGGCAGACTGGGCGGTGGAGGCACGGGACATCTGGGACCGCACACAGGATGCCATTCGGGCCTCCAAGGAGAGAATGAGGGTTTCGGCTGATACACACCGGCGTCCCGCTCCGGTCTTTGCTCCCGGCGACTTAGTGTGGCTCTCCGCCCGTAACATCAGGCTGCGAGTTGAGTCCACTAAGTTTGCTCCTCGCTACATTGGCCCGTTTAAAGTTCTGGAACAGGTCAACCCTGTGGTTTACCGTTTGGCCATTCCTCCACGCCTTGGTATCACCGATACCTTTCACGTTTCCCTCTTAAAGCCCGTTCGTTTGTCTCGGTTTTCTGAGTTATCTGCTGGGACATCGGGTTCATCCACGGATGAGTTTGAGGTGAATGCTATTGTGGGAAGCAAGGTGGTACGTGGCAAAAAATTTTATCTGGTGGATTGGACGGGTCATGGTCCAGAGGATAGAACCTGGGAGCCTGTGGAGCACATTCGGGCTCCGCAGCTCATTGCTGCCTTCGAACGTAGCGAGGCCCAAGGAGGGGGGGGCCCTAGGAGGGGGGGTAATGTTAGGGGTCGAGTTCCCGCTTCTGCACAGGGGGAATCTCGAGCCACTTCCGCTGCGGTCTCCCATTCTTGTCCAGCCGCAGTGGAGCCTGCTCAGCAAGGACGTCGGTCCCAGCGTCTTGCTCATTCTCACTCTGTTCTGAGAGTTAGTGCTGCTTCTCCAGTCTCTGCCATTAAAGTCAGTGCTGGTCAGCAGCGAGCGGACTTCTCTGGGACTAAGTCCTTGTCGGCATGTACTGAGCATGCCCAGCGTAAGGTCTCCCGTTGGAGATCGAGGGTCATGTGCTCAGGCTCTGCAGCACATTCCATTGGTCCTCTTGGCAGGTCCTAGAAGGGCAAAAGTGCTGTGGCCACTTCCTGTGCTGCTGCTATATAAACTGCGCATGACCGCATGGCCATGCGCTAGTATTGTCTAACAATTGCTAATGTGTGTATGTTGTGAGTGCAAGTCGTCCTTGGAAACCCCTACCCTAGTGAATGTCTGTTCGCGGAAGGTGTATGGCTGCTACCTAGCGCCCGACTTAGCCTACAGCACTAAACACACATCTCAGCGTCCTGTAGCTGTGCCTGCCAGTACGGCGCCGTGCGCCTGCCTTGCGCTTTCCATACCCGAGTCTGGGTGGTTAGTGGCGTCCGTTAGTGCGGCATCGCTCGCACTCTTGTGCACTTATATTTCTTTAGGTTCTCTACACACCCAGTTGCGGTGTTACGCCAGCAAGGGTCTAATCGGGCTCCAATCCCTTCTGGGGTTAAGTCCGCTGACCACTTGCTCGCGCACTAGTGCGGTACTGCGGTCCTGTGAATTAACAGGATCGCTTTCTTCACGCTGGGTGAGGTTTAACCCACGCGTGTATCCTTTAGTGTACCGCCATATTGTCCGTCTTGCTAGCTGCAGGGTCTTTTACCTGCACGGTGGACCTCGGACTGCGAACGCACCTAGTTTCTTACCATCTATACTTGGTGCGTTCCGCCAGTCCCTAACAGAGTGTTGTTCACTTGGTTGGCTGTTGTGAAGGGGTTTCTCTTCATCATGGAGATTTTTCTGGGATCATCCACCACTGTTGTCTTCTGTGGGCGCCCAGGGCTTTTTGCATTGATGAGTTCACCAGTGCTTTTTTTCTTTCTCAGGATGTACCAAACTGTAGATTTTGCCACTCCTAATATTGTAACAATTTCTCGGATGGGTTTTTTCTGTTTTCGCAGCTTAAGGATGTTTTGTTTCACCTGCATGGAGAGCTCCTTTGACCGAATGTTTACTTCACAGCAAAACCTTCCAAATGCAAGCACCATACCTCAAATCAACTCCAGGCCTTTTATCTGCTTAATTGAGAATGGCATAACGAAGGGATTGCCCACACCTGTCCATGAAATAGCCTTGGAGTCAATTGTCCAATTACTTTTGGTCCCTTTAAAAACAGGGTGGCACACGTTAAGGAGCTGAAACTCCTAAACCCTTCATCCAATTTTAATGTGGATACCCTCAAATGAAAGCTGAAAGTCTGAACTTCAACTGCATCTGAATTGTTTAGTTTAAAATTCATTGTGATAATGTCTATTACCAAAATTAGAAAAATGTTGTCTTTGTCCAAATATATATGGACCTAACTGTATATATATATATATATATATATATATATATGTTACTGTAAAAGTCAGAAGGACGGTAAAGCCTAGGATTTACCGGTCAATCTGGACATTCACCGAGGCCGTCGGTAAAAGCTCAAAATGAAAAGTAAAATTGGACTTTTACCGGTGAAGTCTTGTTAAATGTTAACATTTCTCAACAGCGTTGGTAAAAGTCAGAAATATCTGGTGTGTAGATGGAACATCTGACTTTAACCAAGCGCTGTTGGTAAATGTGCACATTTACCACGGCTTCTTGGTAAATGTAGCTGAGAAGGGTGTAATAAAAAGTATAAGCCACCGCGGGCGAGGAAATGGAGGACACAGTGTTTAAAGTTTTTATAAATGTAATAAGAGTAAATGGGGAAAATATGGTAATAACAATGAACAAAATCTGCTACACTGTAAGGTATCTGCTACCCTGTAACGTATGTACATTCTATATACCGTATACAGATGTCAATCCTGACTATCCTATGATTATTGTTCCGATCATACAAAAAGTGCCCACTTCCCGCTAACATATAACCACTAACCCCACACTGAAATATGCAAAAGAGAACGTCCTTTGAATCTTAGGGTATCAGTGTTCCGCAGCACCCTCTCACAAAAAGTTACAAGAAGTACACACGCTGCCGATGTAGCAGTGTATAAATTGTCCTGTACTTAGCTTCCTGTAGAGCGCAGAGTCCAAAGTCTTTCCAAGGGGCCCTTGCAAGGTGGACGCTAACACCGCTCACACGATTTACCATTGCCACGCCAATGTGGTAGAACCAAAAGATATGCAGATAAGCTCTGAGCCGGAGTTGCTGGGTGCCATGAACGGTCTGTTCCACCCGAGCACCGTAATCTCTGATCAGGGGAATCGGAAGACAGCGCATTCTGAGAAAAGGCTGGAAGGTAACAGCGCAACAGCCCTGTCTGGGCTCAGTCTAGTCAGCACAGCACCAGTCCTCTCACTCTCCCTAAAATAGCTCCTGCCTCAAGTCCTAGTTTCCTGGGGTTCTCTTCTTAGATTGCTGCCCAATCACTGCCCGAAGAAAATCACTAACTCATCAATGGCAGTGTTAGACCAGTAGATGGTGCTGTTGTACAGTCTTTCACACAATGCTGAGTAACCCTATTACAAAAGAACATGGGATTCTTGCCAAGCATTGTGGGTAAATGGGTGTACTTCCTGTTTGTGTCCTCATGCTGGATAACTGCCTGAGTGTTTTGCAAGCTGCACATACTGCTCAAAGCTGCATAGCCGACTGCCTGTCAAAGCTGCACAGGCACTAGCTGATTGTCAGATCATGAGTGAGGAAATGAAAGATCGTTTTTCAGGGCTCTTGAATGAAGTGGTGGAGAAAATGCGAGATAATCATTTTTTTCTCACGGACAATAAATACGAGAATATATTGAAAGAAGTGAAGGAGGCTAAGGTGGCGGTACCTAAACAGAGTATTCACTACAGGCATTTGAAGAGGTACGACATCATGACCGTCGGAAATGATGAAAAGTTAATTGCACCAATCTCGTGTGAAAAAGAGAACGTGTTGCATTACGTTCGGTGTGCAGAACTCTTTAGTGTGATTCATAATGCGCACATCAGTACCGGCCACGGAGGGCGGGCCAGGATCCTAAAGGAGGTGAACCGTAAGTTCAAAAATGTCACAACGGAGTCAATAGTTATTTATCTGCGACTCTGCCAGCCATGCCAGAAAAAAAGAAGATTACCAAAAAAGGCCTTGTTGTGAAACCCATCCTACACAGTGAAATGAATTCTCGTGCTCAAGTCGATCTCATTGACATGCAATCCAATTGTGATAATGATTTCAAGTTCATATTCGTCTATCAAGACCACGTCACTAAATTTGTTCTTCTACGTGCTTAATGCACTAAAACAGCAGAAGAGGTTGTGTACCACCTCCTTGACATGTTTTCCACTTTTGGTGCCCCGTGTATTCTGCATTCTGATAATGGGAGGGAATTTTGTAACAAGGTCATACAGAATTTGTGCGCGATGTGGCCTGATACGAAAATAGTGCATGGTAAACCAAGACACAGCCAGTTCCAAGGCTCCGTGGAAATAGCAAATCAAGACATTGAAAACATGTTATCAACATGGATGGAAACAAATAAGACACCCAAGTGGTCTGAGGGCCTTTGCTTTGTACAAGCAATGAAAAATAGAGCATACCATGAGGGAATAAAATGCTCGCCCTATGAAGCTATGTTCGGAGTACCAATGCAGATGGGTGTAGCTACCTCCAAAATTCCTAGTGAGGGGATCAGAAATCTGTCTTCAGAAGAAGATCTTGAAAAAATGTTTGTTGGTTTGCAAGAGGAACCTAGTGATCCGACATCACCAACAGAAGCCGAAGGGTCAGATGAATCTAAATTTCAGCACACGTCAGCACCGACAGCAGCAGAAGCTTCAGATGAATCCAACTGTCATCAGCTGTTCACAACGGAAGGAGAAGGTTTGGACTTATCCAACTGTCCGCACACCTTAACAGCATATGAAACTCCACCAATTTTGCCATCTAAGAATAATGAAGACCTAAAAGAAAAAAGTGTCCAGTCAAAGCCTTCTAAGAAAGATGGAGAACTTCATGATGATCAGCAACCTGACGTTTTGATTTCACATACAATCAATAGAAGAATTGGTGTGGTCAGAAGAGTTCGAAAAGCTGCAAGAGAAGGACTTGAAACACAGGCCAAGAAAATGTTGAAATATTCCAGTCAAAAATTACCCGAACCTAACATTGGACAGAACATCAGAATCAGAATTCCAGACGTCGACTGTTCAAAAATGGACCCTAAGTCGATCATTGCGATTATTATAAAAAAAGAAGATGACTTCTACCAAGTGGGGACTACCGCTGGGATCTTAAATGCATTATATTATCGCAAGGATGTGAAAAAAGTTCAGATCAGCCTTCGCACGGCGGTTTCCCAACAATCGTTGGTGGGAGGTCAGGGATTGAAGAAATGCAACTGTTTAAAGAAGTGCCTAAACAAGAAATGTGTTTGTAGGCTGGCAAAAATGAAGTGCCATTCAAAGTGTCACAATTCCCAACCGTGTTGCAACAAATAGTTCCTCTTTTGTGTTTGTTGTATGTCTTTTTCATTGAGATGAAAAATTAAGTGCAATTTAACGGGTCACAATTAGAGTTGAGTGGATAGCTGGATATCCGTCTATCCGTACGGATAAGACCGAGATCCGAGTGGATCCAGATTCTATCCGTGTCCCATATAAGTCTATGGGACAACTATCCATGTGCAGGGACATCCCTCCTGCGTCACCAGTGATGCGGGGGAGACTCCCTGCACGCCGGTGGGCATCCCTGCCATCACCAGTGATGCTGGGGACTCGACCGGGGCATGCCTGAGCGAGGAGATCCTCACTGCGTCACTGCAGTAGGAACTCCCCGCCCACTAGGGTCATCCCGCACTCTAGCTGGACCCCCCTTCTCCGCCACTTAAAGAGCACTACTTACCGGAGGCTACCAGAGGCTTCCCAGGTCTCATCGGCCGGCCGCATCCTCCTTCTTCCGGGTCACATGACTGCATACGTCACCACGAAAGTGACAGGTGCATAAGTCATGTGACACGAGTTGTGTCACATGACTTACGCATGCGTCACTTGCGTGGTGACGTATGCAGTCATGTGACCCGGAAGGAGAACGTGGACGACGCGACCTGGGAAACCTCTGGTAAGTTTCAATTTAGCTTTATACCTGTCTGCCCTGCACACTCGCAACATCTATGCCTTCCGATGATGCATGAAACATGCATTATCGGAAGGCATGGATATATCCGACAGATAGCCGAAGGGTCAGATGAATCTAAATTTCAGCACACGTCAGCACCAACAGCAGCAGAAGCTTCAGATGAATCCAACTGTCATCAGCTGTTCACAACGGAAGGAGAAAGTTTGGACTTATCCAACTGTCCGCACACCTTAACAGCATATGAAACTCCACCAATTTTGCCATCTAAGAATAATGAAGACCTAAAAGAAAAAAGTGTCCAGTCAAAGCCTTCTAAGAAAGATGGAGAACTTCATGATGATCAGCAACCTGACGTTTTGATTTCACATACAATCAATAGAAGAATTGGTGTGGTCAGAAGAGTTCGAAAAGCTGCAAGAGAAGGACTTGAAACACAGGCCAAGAAAATGTTGAAATATTCCAGTCAAAAATTACCCGAACCTAACATTGGACAGAACATCAGAATCAGAATTCCAGACGTCGACTGTTCAAAAATGGACCCTAAGTCGATCATTGCGATTATTATAAAAAAAGAAGATGACTTCTACCAAGTGGGGACTACCGCTGGGATCTTAAATGCATTATATTATCGCAAGGATGTGAAAAAAGTTCAGATCAGCCTTCGCATGGCGGTTTCCCAACAATCGTTGGTGGGAGGTCAGGGATTGAAGAAATGCAACTGTTTAAAGAAGTGCCTAAACAAGAAATGTGTTTGTAGGCTGGCAAAAATGAAGTGCCATTCAAAGTGTCACAATTCCCAACCGTGTTGCAACAAATAGTTCCTCTTTTGTGTTTGTTGTATGTCTTTTTCATTGAGATGAAAAATTAAGTGCAATTTAACGGGTCACAATTAGAGTTGAGTGGATAGCTGGATATCCGTCTATCCGTACGGATAAGACCGAGATCCGAGTGGATCCAGATTCTATCCGTGTCCCATATAAGTCTATGGGACAACTATCCATGTGCAGGGACATCCCTCCTGCGTCACCAGTGATGCGGGGGAGACTCGCTGCACGCCGGTGGGCATCCCTGCCATCACCAGTGATGCTGGGGACTCGACCGGGGCATGCCTGAGCGAGGAGATCCTCGCTGCGTCACTGCAGTAGGAACTCCCCGCCCACTAGGGTCATCCCGCACTCTAGCTGGACCCCCCTTCTCCGCCACTTAAAGAGCACTACTTACCGGAGGCTACCAGAGGCTTCCCAGGTCTCATCGGCCGGCCGCATCCTCCTTCTTCCGGGTCACATGACTGCATACGTCACCACGAAAGTGACAGGTGCATAAGTCATGTGACACGAGTTGTGTCACATGACTTACGCATGCGTCACTTGCGTGGTGACGTATGCAGTCATGTGACCAGGAAGGAGAACATGGACGACGCGACCTGGGAAACCTCTGGTAAGTTTCAATTTAGCTTTATACCTGTCTGCCCTGCACACTCGCAACATCTATGCCTTCCGATGATGCATGAAACATGCATTATCGGAAGGCATGGATATATCCGACAGATAGCCGAAGGGTCAGATGAATCTAAATTTCAGCACACGTCAGCACCGACAGCAGCAGAAGCTTCAGATGAATCCAACTGTCATCAGCTGTTCACAACGGAAGGAGAAGGTTTGGACTTATCCAACTGTCCGCACACCTTAACAGCATATGAAACTCCACCAATTTTGCCATCTAAGAATAATGAAGACCTAAAAGAAAAAAGTGTCCAGTCAAAGCCTTCTAAGAAAGATGGAGAACTTCATGATGATCAGCAACCTGACGTTTTGATTTCACATACAATCAATAGAAGAATTGGTGTGGTCAGAAGAGTTCGAAAAGCTGCAAGAGAAGGACTTGAAACACATGCCAAGAAAATGTTGAAATATTCCAGTCAAAAATTACCCGAACCTAACATTGGACAGAACATCAGAATCAGAATTCCAGACGTCGACTGTTCAAAAATGGACCCTAAGTCGATCATTGCGATTATTATAAAAAAAGAAGATGACTTCTACCAAGTGGGGACTACCGCTGGGATCTTAAATGCATTATATTATCGCAAGGATGTGAAAAAAGTTCAGATCAGCCTTCGCACGGCGGTTTCCCAACAATCGTTGGTGGGAGGTCAGGGATTGAAGAAATGCAACTGTTTAAAGAAGTGCCTAAACAAGAAATGTGTTTGTAGGCTGGCAAAAATGAAGTGCCATTCAAAGTGTCACAATTCCCAACCGTGTTGCAACAAATAGTTCCTCTTTTGTGTTTGTTGTATGTCTTTTTCATTGAGATGAAAAATTAAGTGCAATTTAACGGGTCACAATTAGAGTTGAGTGGATAGCTGGATATCCGTCTATCCGTACGGATAAGACCGAGATCCGAGTGGATCCAGATTCTATCCGTGTCCCATATAAGTCTATGGGACAACTATCCATGTGCAGGGACATCCCTCCTGCGTCACCAGTGATGCGGGGGAGACTCCCTGCATGCCGGTGGGCATCCCTGCCATCACCAGTGATGCTGGGGACTCGACCGGGGCATGCCTGAGCGAGGAGATCCTCGCTGCGTCACTGCAGTAGGAACTCCCCGCCCACTAGGGTCATCCCGCACTCTAGCTGGACCCCCCTTCTCCGCCACTTAAAGAGCACTACTTACCAGAGGCTACCAGAGGCTTCCCAGGTCTCATCGGCCGGCCGCATCCACCTTCTTCCGGGTCACATGACTGCATACGTCACCACGAAAGTGACAGGTGCATAAGTCATGTGACACGAGTTGTGTCACATGACTTACGCATGCGTCACTTGCGTGGTGACGTATGCAGTCATGTGACCCGGAAGGAGAACGTGGACGACGCGACCTGGGAAACCTCTGGTAAGTTTCAATTTAGCTTTATATCTGTCTGCCCTGCACACTCGCAACATCTATGCCTTCCGATGATGCATGAAACATGCATTATCGGAAGGCATGGATATATCCGACAGATAGCCGAAGGGTCAGATGAATCTAAATTTCAGCACACGTCAGCACCGACAGCAGCAGAAGCTTCAGATGAATCCAACTGTCATCAGCTGTTCACAACGGAAGGAGAAGGTTTGGACTTATCCAACTGTCTGCACACCTTAACAGCATATGAAACTCCACCAATTTTGCCATCTAAGAATAATGAAGAACTAAAAGAAAAAAGTGTCCAGTCAAAGCCTTCTAAGAAAGATGGAGAACTTCATGATGATCAGCAACCTGACGTTTTGATTTCACATACAATCAATAGAAGAATTGGTGTGGTCAGAAGAGTTCGAAAAGCTGCAAGAGAAGGACTTGAAACACAGGCCAAGAAAATGTTGAAATATTCCAGTCAAAAATTACCCGAACCTAACATTGGACAGAACATCAGAATCAGAATTCCAGACGTCGACTGTTCAAAAATGGACCCTAAGTCGATCATTGCGATTATTATAAAAAAAGAAGATGACTTCTACCAAGTGGGGACTACCGCTAGGATCTTAAATGCATTATATTATCGCAAGGATGTGAAAAAAGTTCAGATCAGCCTTCGCACGGCGGTTTCCCAACAATCGTTGGTGGGAGGTCAGGGATTGAAGAAATGCAACTGTTTAAAGAAGTGCCTAAACAAGAAATGTGTTTGTAGGCTGGCAAAAATGAAGTGCCATTCAAAGTGTCACAATTCCCAACCGTGTTGCAACAAATAGTTCCTCTTTTGTGTTTGTTGTATGTCTTTTTCATTGAGATGAAAAATTAAGTGCAATTTAACGGGTCACAATTAGAGTTGAGTGGATAGCTGGATATCCGTCTATCCGTACGGATAAGACCGAGATCCGAGTGGATCCAGATTCTATCCGTGTCCCATATAAGTCTATGGGACAATTATCCATGTGCAGGGACATCCCTCCTGCGTCACCAGTGATGCGGGGGAGACTCCCTGCACGCCGGTGGGCATCCCTGCCATCACCAGTGATGCTGGGGACTCGACCGGGGCATGCCTGAGCGAGGAGATCCTCGCTGCGTCACTGCAGTAGGAACTCCCCGCCCACTAGGGTCATCCCGCACTCTAGCTGGACCCCCCTTCTCCGCCACTTAAAGAGCACTACTTACCGGAGGCTACCAGAGGCTTCCCAGGTCTCATCGGCCGGCCGCATCCTCCTTCTTCCGGGTCACATGACTGCATACGTCACCACGAAAGTGACAGGTGCATAAGTCATGTGACACGAGTTGTGTCACATGACTTACGCATGCGTCACTTGCGTGGTGACGTATGCAGTCATGTGACCCGGAAGGAGAACGTGGACGACGCGACCTGGGAAACCTCTGGTAAGTTTCAATTTAGCTTTATACCTGTCTGCCCTGCACACTCGCAACATCTATGCCTTCCAATGATGCATGAAACATGCATTATCGGAAGGCATGGATATATCCGACAGATATCGGGATTATCCATATCCGTACAGCCCATTATCCGCTCGGATAACGGGTCTGGACGGATCTATCCGCTTATTCATAGTCACAATTACAGAATTACATAGTTTTGAAGTTGCGTTATTCTTGTATTTGTGTTAATTTGTCATTTTTGAGAAGTATTTTCCTACAATTACAGAATTACATAGTTTTGAAGTTGCGTTATTCTTGTATTTGCGTTAATTTATCATTTTTGAGAAGTATTTTGCAACATAAATTATTTTCCTACAATTACAGAATTACATAGTTTTGAAGTTGCGTTATTCTTGTATTTGTGTTAATTTATCATTTTTGAGAAGTATTTTGCAACATAAATGTTTTCTATTTGCATTTTCCTATTTGTCTTTGTTGATTTGCATTTGCATTTTGAAGAATAAAAATATTTCTAACGATTAAGGCCTTCATCAGAGTCGGAAATTGCGTTTAGTTAACTTTTACCACCATCATCTGCTGATCAGAGTCAGAATTCTGTGACTCAAAGTTACTTTTACCAACACATGCTGGTAAATGTAAAGATTTACCAATTCGCCCAGGTAAAAGTCCAAAATCGTTCGTTTATATGGAATACATCTGACTTTTACCAACGCTGTTGAGAAATGTTAACATTTACCAAGACTTCACCGGTAAAAGTCCAATTTGACTTTTCATTTTGAGCTTTTACCGACGGCCTCGGTGAATGTCCAGATTGACCGGTAAAGCCTAGGTTTTACCGTCCTTCTGACTTTTACAGTAACATATATACTAATAACAAAACCAATCAATATCTCTACCATTCGTATTATTTAATTGGAGTGTTGAAATCATATTAAAAGATATATAATACAACAGAAATACAAAATAAGAATTACACTAAAAAATTACACAAAAAAATCCATTAAAATGTACATGTCATGATCCAGACCAGGTTTTGAGTCTTGTTTTCCCTTTTTCCCGGTCTGGTCATGTCAAGCGTTAAACTTTCTCAGCCTCAGTCTGGTCTCAGGTTTGCTATTTATCCACACTGTGTCCTGCAGACCATGTCAGTTATAGTTTTTGCCTAGTGCTGCTGTAGCTGACTCTGATTACTGATTTGTCCTGCTGCATTGCTGTCTGAACCCGTGTCTGTTTTCCCCTATTCCCGTTTTGACTCAGTGTTTCTCTTCAGTGTGCTGACTCACTGGTTTTGACTTGGCTTGTATCCTGACCTGCTTCTGTCTTTTGTCTATTCCGCTCCTGACCGTTACTGACTCCCTGGCTTGTCTCTGATTTTGAGTTTGCTTATTCCTTTGGTACTGCACCACAGTCTAGGATTTGACCTGGCTAGTTTGACTATTCTGCTGCCACTTGTGGTAGCCTCACTGCTGAACTGCAGGCCAGCTCTGTTTAGATACAGTCCTGCTTCCACTCTACTGCCATCTAGTGGAGCCTGCACCAACCTGCATTGCAGCAGAGTGACAGTACGCTAGTATAAATCACAGCCATACTGATTAAGTCAATATTACCATATTAATACAATGCCTATACAGGGTAGTCAACACTTCAGCCAATGCCGAGCACCCAAAGGATAAGCAAAAAAAGACATAATCACTTTTATATATATTAACCCCTTTACCCCCAAGCAGGGCTGCCACTAGAAATTTCAGGGCCCCATACTGGCAAATTTTTTGAGGCCCCCTTGAGACTCTGCCCAGGCTCCACCCCAGCTCCGCCTCCACGCTCCACCCCTCGAACTGTCCACAGTCCCACCGCTCTCTCTTGGAAAAACTCCACTTCTCACCTTTCACACATTAACAGTTCCCATCACCAGATCACACATATAGCTGGCAGCTTTTGTTTTGGCCAAAAGATTTTTAAGTCGCCACCATAACACGGTAGACACTTTTGGCCGGGCCCTACTCTGCTGTAACCTATTCAATATTTGTTAAAATATGCAATACAATTTAGGTATATTTTTATTTATTTTTCAATTTTTAAAATGACCAATAATATCACTTACAAGGAACAAATACCACCGCACCATGACCAGACCACATATTACCACCACAAAGTGACCGAATACTACAATACTGATCAGTAATAAAAAAAACAATACCATCACCATAAGTGCCATTATACACAGGAGATCTGTACTTAGTATGCAGTGTCTGTGTACAGGTAATACAGTGATCACTGGTGACATTATACACAGGAGCTCTGTATATAATTTATAGGTAATACAGTGATCACTGGTGACATTATACACAGGAGCTCTGTATATAGTATACAGTGTATAGTGTCAGTGTATAGGTAACACACTGACTCACTAGTGACGTCTCGAGGTAAAGTCCTTAATCTTTCAACTGTCATCCAGCACAGACCGCTGTCACTTCTTCCAGCCAGGACTTGTCTCTGCAGGTTAATAACACAGTTATCTCAAGCTCCACTTGCAGAACACATTACTTAATTATTCCCAACTTCTACATTACACCACATAAAGAAAAACAGGCGACATAGTATCACTCTACACAGTAACAGGACCGCCCCCCCCATTTAAAACAGTGTACTCAAAAAATAAAATAAATACGTCACTGCAATAATAATATCCCTTAATTAGCCCCTATAGTAATAATATCCCCCATCCTGACCCCCGTGTGTCTCATTCCTGGCTCCAGCCATGTGTTCTCGCATCATGCCCTTATGAGTATCCATTCTGCCCCATATGATCTCCCCATCCTGCCCCATATGATCGCCCCATATGATCTCCCCATCCTGCCTCATATGATCTCCCCATCCTGCCCTATCTGTCTCCATCGTATCAATCTTGCCCCATGATGTCTCCAGTCATGCCCCCATGTCTTTCATTTTGCCCCGTGTCTCCAATCAAGCCCATATCTCCATTCTGCCCCAGTGTCTCCAGCATTTCTGCCCCCAGTGTCTCCAGCATTTCTGCCCCCAGTGTCTCCAGCATTCTGCCCCGTGTGTCCAGCATCTCTGTCCCCGTGTGTCCAGCATCTCTGCCCTAGTATGTCCAGCATCTCTGCCCCAGTGTGTCCAGCAACTCTGCCCCAGCGTGTCCAGCATTTCTGCCCCAGCGTGTCCAGCATTTCTGCCCCAGCATGTCCAGCATCTCTGCCCCAGCGTGTCCAGCATCTCTGCCCCAGCGTGTCCAACATCTCTGCCCCAGCGTGTCCAGCATCTCTGCCCAAGCGTGTCCAGCATTTCTTCCCCAGCGTGTCCAGCATCTCTGCCCCAGCGTGTCCAGCATCTCTGCCCCAGCATGTCCAGCATCTCTGCCCCAGTGTGTCCAGCATCTCTGCCCCAGCCTGTCCAGCATCTCTGCCCCAGCATGTCCAGCATTTCTGCCCCAGCGTGTCCAGTATGTCTGCCCCAGCGTGTCCAGCATCTCTACCCCAGTGTGTCCAACATCTCTGCCCCAGCGTGTCCAGCATCTCTGCCCCAGAGTGTCCAGCATTTCTGCCCCAGCATGTCCAGCATCTCTGTTGTGAATTCTGTTGTCGGACTCCCTCCTGTGGTCATGAATGGTACTTCGGCTGGTTCTGTCCATGGACTTTCTCTGGTGGCTGTGGGTGTTTCTGAGTTTCCTTCCACAGGTGACGAGGTTAATTCGTTAGCTGGCTCCTCTATTTAACTCCACTTAGATCTTTGCTGCATGCCACCTGTCAATGTTCCAGTATTGGTCTAGTTCACTCCTGGATCGTTCTTGTGACCTGTCTTCCCAGCAGAAGCTAAGTGACTTCTTGTTTTTCTCTGGTTTGCTATTTTTCTGTCCAGCTTGCTATTTGGATTGTTGTCTTGCTTGCTGGAAGCTCTGGGACGCAGAGGGAGCGCCTCCGCACCGTGAGTCGGTGCGGAGGGTCTTTTTGCTCCCTCTGCGTGGTCTTTTTGTAGGTTTTTGTGTTGACCGCAAAGCTACCTTTCCTATCCTCAGTCTGTTCAGTAAGTCGGGCCTCACTTTGCTTAATCTATTTCATCTCTGTGTTTGTATTTTCATCTTTGCTCACAGTCATTATATGTGGGGGGCTGCCTTTTCCTTTGGGGAATTTCTCTGAGGCAAGGTAGGCTTTATTTTTCTATCTTTAGGGCTAGCTAGTTCCTTAGGCTGTGCCGAGTTGCATAGGGAGCGTTAGGAGCAATCCACGGCTATTTCTAGTGTGGTTGATAGGATTAGGGATTGCGGTCAGCAGAGTTCCCACGTCCCAGAGCTCGTCCTATATTATCAGTAACTATCAGGTCATTCCGTGTGCTCTTAACCTCCAGGTCCATTATTGTCCTGACCACCAGGTCATAACAGTACAGGTGGTCCAAAGTACTAATGCATCTCAATAGAGGGATAAGAGAAGTTCTGAGACCATTTTTTTTTCTTTGCAGTGTGTTTTGTCTCTCTTTTCCCCTTTACATCTGGGTGGTTCAGAACACAGGTGTAGACATGGACATTCAAGGTCTGTCCTCTTTGATGGATAATCTCACTATAAGTGTACAAAACATTCAAGATTTTGTGGTTCAAAATCCGATGTCAGAGCCTAGGATTCCAATTCCTGATTTGTTTTTTGGTGATAGATCTAAGTTCTTGAATTTCAAAAATAATTGTAAATTGTTTCTTGCCTTGAAACCTCGCTCCTCAGGTGACCCTGTTCAACAAGTAAAGATCATTATTTCTTTGTTACGTGGTGACCTCAAGACTGGGCATTTTCCCTTGCGTCAGGAGATCCGGCATTGCGTGATGTTGATGCGTTTTTCCTGGCGCTTGGATTGCTTTATGACGAAACTAATTCAGTGGATCAGGCAGAGAAAATCTTGCTGGCTCTGTGTCAGGGTCAGGATGAAGCGGAGATATATTGTCAGAAGTTTAGAAAGTGGTCTGTGCTCACTCAGTGGAATGAATGTGCCCTGGCAGCAATCTTCAGAAAGGGTCTCTCTGAAGCCCTTAAGGATGTCATGGTGGGATTTCCCATGCCTGCTGGTCTGAATGAGTCTATGTCTTTGGCCATTCAGATCGATCGACGCTTGCGTGAGCGTAAAGCTGTGCACCATTTGGCGGTACTATCTGAGCATGGGCCTGAGCCTATGCAATGTGATAGGACTTTGACCAGAGCTGAACGGCAAGAACACAGACGTCGGAATGGGCTATGTTTTTACTGTGGTGATTCCACTCATGCTATCTCCGATTGTCCTAAGCGCACTAAGCGTTTCGCTAGGTCTGCCACCATTGGTACGGTACAGTCTAAATTTCTATTGTCCGTTACTCTGATTTGTTCTTTGTCATCCTATTCTGTTATGGCATTTGTGGATTCAGGCGCTGCCCTGAATTTGATGGACTTGGAGTATGCTAGGCGCTGTGGTTTTTTCTTGGAGCCCTTGCAGTATCCTATTCCATTGAGAGGAATTGATGCTACGCCTTTGGCCAAGAATAAGCCTCAGTACTGGACCCAATTGACCATGTGCACGGCTCCTGCACATCAGGAGGATATCCGCTTTCTGGTGTTGCATAATCTGAATGATGTGGTCGTTTTGGGGTTGCCATGGCTACAGGTTCATAATCCAGTATTGGACTGGAAATCTATGTCTGTGTCCAGCTGGGGTTGCCAGGGGGTACTTGGTGATGTTCCATTTTTGTCTATTTCGTCTTCCACTCCTTCTGAAGTTCCAGAGTTTTTGTCGGATTATCGGGATGTATTTGATGAGCCCAAAGCCAGTGCCCTACCTCCTCATAGGGATTGCGATTGTGCAATTAATTTGATTCCTGGTAGTAATTTTCCTATGGGCCGATTGTTCAATTTATCTGTGCCAGAGCACGCCGCTATGCGGAGTTATATAAAGGAATCCTTGGAGAAGGGTCATATTCGCCCGTCGTCATCACCGTTAGGAGCAGGGTTCTTTTTTGAGGCCAAGAAGGATGGTTCTTTGAGACCTTGTATTGATTACCGCCTTCTCAATAAAATTACAGTCAAATTTCAGTATCCTTTGCCGTTGCTGTCTGATTTGTTTGCTCGTATTAAAGGGGCTAGTTGGTTCACCAAGATAGATCTTCGAGGTGCGTATAATCTTGTGCGTATTAAACAAGGCGATGAATGGAAAACAGCATTTAATACGCCCGAGGGCCATTTTGAGTACCTGGTTATGCCATTCGGGCTTTCCAATGCTCCATCAATATTTCAGTCTTTTATGCATGACATCTTCCGAGAGTACCTGGATAAATTCCTGATTGTGTATTTGGATGATATTTTGGTCTTTTCGGATGATTGGGAGTCTCATGTGAAGCAGGTCAGAATGGTGTTCCAAGTCCTTCGTGCGAATTCCTTGTTTGTGAAGGGGTCAAAGTGTCTCTTTGGAGTTCAGAAGGTTTCATTTTTGGGGTTCATTTTTTCCCCTTCTACTATCGAGATGGACCCTGTTAAAGTCCAAGCCATTTACGATTGGACTCAGCCGACATCTGTGAAGAGCCTGCAAAAGTTCCTGGGCTTTGCTAATTTTTATCGGCGCTTCATCGCTAATTTTTCTAGTGTTGCTAAACCGTTGACTGATTTGACCAAGAAGGGTGCTGATGTGGTCAATTGGTCTTCTGCAGGTGTAGAGGCTTTTCAAGAGTTGAAGCGTCGTTTTTCTTCTGCCCCTGTGTTGTGCCAGCCAGATGTTTCGCTCCCGTTTCAGGTTGAGGTTGATGCTTCTGAGATTGGAGCTGGGGCTGTTTTGTCGCAAAGAAGTTCTGATGGCTCGGTGATGAAGCCATGTGCTTTCTTTTCTAGAAAGTTTTCGCCTGCTGAGCGCAATTATGATGTTGGTAATCGAGAGTTGTTGGCCATGAAGTGGGCATTCGAGGAGTGGCGTCATTGGCTTGAAGGAGCCAAGCATCGCATGGTGGTCTTGACAGATCACAAGAATTTGACTTATCTTGAGTCTGCCAAACGGTTGAATCCGAGACAGGCTCGATGGTCGTTATTTTTCTCCCGTTTTGATTTTGTGGTTTCGTACCTTCCGGGCTCTAAGAATGTGAAGGCTGATGCCCTGTCAAGGAGTTTTGTGCCTGACTCTCCGGGTGTTCCTGAGCCGGCGGGTATTCTCAAAGAGGGGGTAATTTTGTCTGCCATCTCCCCTGATTTGCGGCGAGTGCTGCAAAAATTTCAGGCTGATAGACCTGACCGTTGCCCAGCAGAGAAACTGTTTGTCCCTGATAGATGGACTAGTAGAGTTATCTCTGAGATTCATTGTTCAGTGTTGGCTGGGCATCCTGGAATCTTTGGTACCAGAGATTTGGTGGCTAGATCCTTTTGGTGGCCGTCTTTGTCACGGGATGTGCGTTCTTTTGTGCAGTCCTGTGGGACTTGTGCTCGGGCTAAGCCCTGCTGTTCTCGTGCCAGTGGGTTGCTTTTGCCCTTGCCGGTCCCGAAGAGGCCCTGGACGCATATTTCTATGGATTTTATTTCGGATCTCCCCGTCTCTCAAAAGATGTCGGTCATTTGGGTGGTTTGTGATCGCTTTTCTAAGATGGTCCATTTGGTACCTTTATCTAAATTGCCTTCCTCCTCTGATTTGGTGCCATTATTTTTCCAGCATGTGGTTTGTTTACATGGTATCCCAGAGAACATCGTTTCTGACAGAGGTTCCCAGTTTGTTTCGAGGTTTTGGCGATCTTTTTGTACTAGGATGGGCATTGATTTGTCTTTTTCCTCGGCTTTCCATCCTCAGACAAATGGCCAAACCGAACGAACTAATCAGACTTTGGAAACATATCTGAGATGCTTTGTCTCTGCTGATCAGGATGATTGGGTGTCCTTTTTGCCGTTGGCTGAGTTCGCCCTTAATAATCGGGCCAGCTCGGCTACTTTGGTTTCGCCGTTTTTCAGCAATTCTGGTTTCCATCCGCGTTTCTCTTCAGGGCAGGTTGAGTCTTCGGACTGTCCTGGTGTAGATACTGTGGTGGATAGGTTGCAGCAGATTTGGACTCATGTGGTGGACAATTTGACATTGTCCCAGGAGAAGGCTCAACGTTTCGCTAACCGCCGGCGTTGTGTGGGTCCCCGACTTCGTGTTGGGGATTTGGTTTGGTTGTCGTCTCGTTATGTTCCTATGAAGGTTTCCTCTCCTAAGTTTAAGCCTCGTTTCATTGGTCCATATAAGATTTCTGAGGTTATCAATCCTGTGTCATTTCGTTTGGCCCTTCCTGCTTCTTTTGCCATCCATAATGTGTTCCATAGGTCGTTGTTGCGGAGATACGTGGCGCCTGTGGTTCCATCCGTTGATCCTCCTGCCCCGGTGTTGGTTGAGGGGGAGTTGGAGTATGTGGTGGAGAAGATTTTGGATTCTCGTATTTCAAGACGGAAACTCCAGTACCTGGTCAAGTGGAAGGGTTATGGTCAGGAAGATAATTCCTGGGTTTTTGCTTCTGATGTTCATGCTGCCGATCTGGTTCGTGCCTTTCATTTGGCTCGTCCTGGTCGGCCTGGGGGCTCTGGTGAGGGTTCGGTGACCCCTCCTCAAGGGAGGGGTACTGTTGTGAATTCTGTTGTCGGGCTCCCTCCTGTGGTCATGAATGGTACTTCGGCTGGTTCTGTCCATGGACTTTCTCTGGTGGCTGTGGGTGTTTCTGAGTTTCCTTCCACAGGTTAATTCGTTAGCTGGCTCCTCTATTTAACTCCACTTAGATCTTTGCTCCATGCCACCTGTCAATGTTCCAGTATTGGTCTAGTTCACTCCTGGATCGTTCTTGTGACCTGTCTTCTCCAGCAGAAGCTAAGTGACTGCTTGTTTTTCTCTGGTTTGCTATTTTTCTGTCCAGCTTGCTATTTGGATTGTTGTCTTGCTTGCTGGAAGCTCTGGGACGCAGAGGGAGCGCCTCCGCACTGTGAGTCGGTGCGGAGGGTCTTTTTGCGCCCTCTGCGTGGTCTTTTTGTAGGTTTTTGTGCTGACCGCAAAGCTACCTTTCCTATCCTCAGTCTGTTCAGTAAGTCGGGCCTCACTTTGCTTAATCTATTTCATCTCTGTGTTTGTATTTTCATCTTTGCTCACAGTCATTATATGTGGGGGGCTGCCTTTTCCTTTGGGGAATTTCTCTGAGGCAAGGTAGGCTTTATTTTTCTATCTTCAGGGCTAGCTAGTTCCTTAGGCTTTGCCGAGTTGCATAGGGAGCGTTAGGAGCAATCCACGGCTATTTCTAGTGTGGTTGATAGGATTAGGGATTGCGGTCAGCAGAGTTCCCACGTCCCAGAGCTCGTCCTATATTATCAGTAACTATTAGGTCATTCCTATGTGTAGACATTAATTTTATCTATTTTATTCTAACTGGTCAGTGTGATTTTACTGTATACCGCACTGAATTACCGGCTTTTCTATAGAACACCGATGCGTATTTCTCCCAAGTGACACGCATGGTCCATGTGTAATCCGTATTTTTCTCGCACACATAGACATTCCTTGGTGGATTTTTTGCGCAATACCCTGACAAATGCAGCATGCTGCGATTTTCTCAGCCCGTAAAATATGGCCGAGAAATATACGACTGATGGAAGCTGCCCCATAGAGAAACATTGGTCCGTGTGCAATGCATTGTTTTTGCGCCTCTCCCTCGTCTGTATTTCTCTCTAATGTGACCCCAGCCTTATTGTGCAGTGAGACATATATACAGTGGGGCAAAAAAGTATTTAGTCAGTCAGCAATAATGCAAGTTCCACCACTTAAAAAGATGAGAGGCGTCTGTAATTTACATCATAGGTAGACCTCAACTATGGGAGACAAACTGAGAAAAAAAAATCCAGAAAATCACATTGTCTGTTTTTTTTAACATTTTATTTGCATATTATGGTGGAAAATAAGTATTTGGTCAGAAACAAAATTTCATCTCAATACTTTGTAATATATCCTTTGTTGGCAATGACAGAGGTCAAACGTTTTCTGTAAGTCTTCACAAGGTTGCCACACACTGTTGTTGGTATGTTGGCCCATTCCTAAATGCAGATCTCCTCTAGAGCAGTGATGTTTTTGGCTTTTCGATTGGCAACACGGACTTTCAACTCCCTCCAAAGGTTTTCTATAGGGTTGAGATCTGGAGACTGGCTAGGCCACTCCAGGACCTTGAAATGCTTCTTACGAAGCCACTCCTTCGTTGCCCTGGCGGTGTGCTTTGGATCATTGTCATGTTGAAAGACCCAGCCACGTTTCATCTTCAATGCCCTTGCTGATGGAAGGAGGTTTGCACTCAAAATCTCACGATACATGGCCCCATTCATTCTTTCATGTACCCGGATCAGTCGTCCTGGCCCCTTTGCAGAGAAACAGCCCCAAAGCATGATGTTTCCACCACCATGCTTTACAGTAGGTATGGTGTTTAATGGATGCAACTCAGTATTCTTTTTCCTCCAAACACGACAAGTTGTGTTTCTACCAAACAGTTCCAGTTTGGTTTCATCAGACCATAGGACATTCTCTCAAAACTCCTCTGGATCATCCAAATGCTCTCTAGCAAACTTCAGATGGGCCCGGACATGTACTGGCTTAAGCAGTGGGACACGTCTGGCACTGCAGGATCTGAGTCCATGGTGGCGTAGTGTGTTACTTATGGTAGGCCTTGTTACATTGGTCCCAGCTCTCTGCAGTTCATTCACTAGATCCCCCCGCATGGTTCTGGGATTTTTGCTCACCGTTCTTGTGATCATTCTGACCCCACGGGGTGGGATTTTGCGTGGAGCCCCAGATCGAGGGAGATTATCAGTGGTCTTGTATGTCTTCCATTTTCTAATTATTGCTCCCACTGTTGATTTCTTCACTCCAAGCTGGTTGGCTATTGCAGATTCAGTCTTCCCAGCCTGGTGCAGGGCTACAATTTTGTTTCTGGTGTCCTTTGACAGCTCTTTGGTCTTCACCATAGTGGAGTTTGGAGTCAGACTGTTTGAGGGTGTGCACAGGTGTCTTTTTATACTGATAACAAGTTTAAACAGGTGCCATTACTACAGGTAATGAGTGGAGGAAAGAGGAGACTCTTAAAGAAGAAGTTACAGGTCTGTGAGAGCCAGAAATCTTGATTGTTTGTTTCTGACCAAATACTTATTTTCCACCATAATATGCAAATAAAATGTTAAAAAAACAGACAATGTGATTTTCTGGATTTTTTTTTCTCAGTTTGTCTCCCATAGTTGAGGTCTACCTATGATGTAAATTACAGACGCCTCTCATCTTTTTAAGTGGTGGAACTTGCACTATTGCTGACTGACTAAATACTTTTTTGCCCCACTGTATATGTCATTGACACACACACACATATATATATATATATTTATTTAATACAGAGCTAGATAGCAGAAAAGCGGTAATTCAATTGCCCGCTTTTGCTATCTCCTTATCAAACCCGACAGGATATGAGACATGGTTTACATACAGTAGATCCATTTCATATCCGTTATATTTTTACATATTCCTCACTAATAATGTTAGTAATAATAATAATAATAATAATAATCTTTATTTATATAGCGCCAACATATTCCGCAGCGCTTTACAGTTTAACAGTTTCAAACACAAAAGTCATAAGTAACAACGTTAACAATACAATAATTAAAGCAAAATAAGACGACCCTGCTCGTGAGAGCTTACAACCTACAATGAGGTGGGGGAGGTACAAAGTACAGGTGTGTATTTACAATGATGTATTTACAATCATGGTCCAGCCATCTTCAGGGGTTGGGGAATAGATGGGGATAGTGAATGGGCTACACACACACAAACATAACATAACTTTGATTAGTGAACGTGATAGGCCGCTCTGAACAAATGTGTTTTGAGCGAGCGCCTAAAACTATGCAAATTATGGATGGTCCTAATATCTTGGGGTAGAGCATTCCAGAGGATTGGCGCAGCACGGGAGAAGTAGTAGTAGTGTGTGTGTGTGCAAAATTTGGGAGCTCTAGGTGTCAAAATAAAGGGTTAAATCATGGAAAAACGCGTGGGCTCAGGGCAATTTTCTCCACCAGAGTGGGAAAGCCAGTGAGTGAGGGCAGATATTAATAGCCTAGAGAGGGACCATGGTTATAGCCACCCGGCTATAAACATCTGCCCCAGCCACCCTAGAATAGGCACATCTGTAAGATGCACCTATTCTGGCACTTAGCCACTCTCTTCCCACTCCCCTGTAGTGGTGACCCTCGTCTTCTGAACAAAAAAAGGAAAATAGTAACATACATAGTAACATAGTTAGTAAGGCCGAAAAAAGACATTTGTCCATCCAGTTCAGCCTATATTCCATCATAATAAATAACCAGATCTACGTCCTTCTACAGAACCTAATAATTGTATGATACAATATTGTTCTGCTCCAGGAAGACATCCAGGCCTCTCTTGAACCCCTCGACTGAGTTCGCCATCACCACCTCCTCAGGCAAGCAATTCCAGATTCTCACTGCCCTAACAGTAAAGAATCCTCTTCTATGTTGGTGGAAAAACCTTCTCTCCTCCAGACGCAAAGAATGCCCCCTTGTGCCCGTCACCTTCCTTGGTATAAACAGATCCTCAGCGAGATATTTGTATTGTCCCCTTATATACTTATACATGGTTATTAGATCGCCCCTCAGTCGTCTTTTTTCTAGACTAAATAATCCTAATTTCGCTAATCTATCTGGGTATTGTAGTTCTCCCATCCCCTTTATTAATTTTGTTGCCCTCCTTTGTACTCTCTCTAGTTCCATTATATCCTTCCTGAGCACCGGTGCCCAAAACTGGACACAGTACTCCATGTGCGGTCTAACTAGGGATTTGTACAGAGGCAGTATAATGCTCTCATCATGTGTATCCAGACCTCTTTTAATGCACCCCATGATCCTGTTTGCCTTGGCAGCTGCTGCCTGGCACTGGCTGCTCCAGGTAAGTTTATCATTAACTAGGATCCCCAAGTCCTTCTCCCTGTCAGATTTACCCAGTGGTTTCCCGTTCAGTGTGTAATGGTGATATTGATTCCCTCTTCCCATGTGTATAACCTTACATTTATCATTGTTAAACCTCATCTGCCACCTTTCAGCCCAAGTTTCCAACTTATCCAGATCCATCTGTAGCAGAATACTATCTTCTCTTGTATTAACTGCTTTACATAGTTTTGTATCATCTGCAAATATCGATATTTTACTGTGTAAACCTTCTACCAGATCATTAATGAATATGTTGAAGAGAACAGGTCCCAATACTGACCCCTGCGGTACCCCACTGGTCACAGCGACCCAGTTAGAGACTATACCATTTATAACCACCCTCTGCTTTCTATCACTAAGCCAGTTACTAACCCATTTACACACATTTTCCCCCAGACCAAGCATTCTCATTTTGTGTACCAACCTCTTGTGCGGCACGGTATCAAACGCTTTGGAAAAATCGAGATATTCCACGTCCAATGACTCACCGTGGTCCAGTCTATAGCTTACCTCTTCATAAAAACTGATTAGATTGGTTTGACAGGAGCGATTTCTCATAAACCCATGCTGATATGGAGTTAAACAGTTATTCTCATTGAGATAATCCAGAATAACATCCCTCAGAAACCCTTCAAATATTTTACCAACAATAGAGGTTAGACTTACTGGCCTATAATTTCCAGGTTCACTTTTAGAGCCCTTTTTGAATATTGGCACCACATTTGCTATGCGCCAGTCCTGCGGAACAGACCCTGTCGCTATAGAGTCACTAAAAATAAGAAATAATGGTTTATCTATTACATTACTTAGTTCTCTTAGTACTCGTGGGTGTATGCCATCCGGACCCGGAGATTTATCTATTTTAATCTTATTTAGCCGGTTTCGCACCTCTTCTTGGGTTAGATTGGTGACCCTTAATATAGCGTTTTCATTGTTTCTTGGGATTTCACCTAGCATTTCATTTTCCACCGTGAATACCGTGGAGAAGAAGGTGTTTAATATGTTAGCTTTTTCCTCGTCATCTACAACCATTCTTTCCTCACTATTTTTTAAGGGGCCTACATTTTCAGTTTTTATTCTTTTACTATTGATATAGTTGAAGAACAGTTTGGGATTAGTTTTACTCTCCTTAGCAATGTGCTTCTCTGTTTCCTTTTTGGCAGCTTTAATTAGTTTTTTAGATAAAGTATTTTTCTCCCTATAGTTTTTTAGAGCTTCAATGGTGCCATCCTGCTTTAGTAGTGCAAATGCTTTCTTTTTACTGTTAATTGCCTGTCTTACTTCTTTGTTTAGCCACATTGGGTTTTTCCTATTTCTAGTCCTTTTATTCCCACAAGGTATAAACCGCTTACACTGCCTATTTAGGATGTTCTTAAACATTTCCCATTTATTATCTGTATTCTCATTTTTGAGGATATTGTCCCAGTCTACCAGATTAAGGGCATCTCTAAGCTGTTCAAACTTTGCCTTCCTAAAGTTCAATGTTTTTGTGACTCCCTGACAAGTCCCCCTAGTGAAAGACAGGTGAAACTGCACAATATTGTGGTCGCTATTTCCTAAATGCCCAACCACCTGCAGATTTGTTATTCTGTCAGGTCTATTAGATAGTATTAGGTCTAAAAGTGCTGCTCCTCTGGTTGGATTCTGCACCAATTGTGAAAGATAATTTTTCTTGGTTATTAGTAGAAACCTGTTGCCTTTATGGGTTTCACAGGTTTCTGTTTCCCAGTTAATATCCGGGTAGTTAAAGTCCCCCATAACCAGGACCTCATTATGGGTTGCAGCTTCATCTATCTGCTTTAGAAGTAGACTTTCCATGCTTTCTGTTATATTTGGGGGTTTGTAACAGACCCCAATGAGAATTTTGTTACCATTTTTCCCTCCATGAATTTCAACCCATATGGACTCGACATCCTCATTCCCTTCGCTAATATCCTCCCTTAAAGTGGACTTTAGACAAGACTTTACATAGAGACAAACCCCTCCTCCTCTCCGATTTTTACGATCCTTTCTAAACAGACTGTAACCCTGTAAGTTAACTGCCCAGTCATAGCTTTCATCTAACCATGTCTCGGTTATTCCCACTATGTCAAATTTACCTGTAGATATTTCTGCTTCTAGTTCTTCCATCTTGTTTGTCAGGCTTCTGGCGTTTGCGAGCATGCAGTTTAGAGGATTTTGTTTTGTTCCAATCTCCTCACTGTGGATTGTTTTAGAAATGTTCTTACCTCCCTTCTGAGTATGTTTTCCTGGGTCGTCTTTGTTCGAGTCTAATGTTTTTCTTCCCGTCCCCTCTTCTTCTAGTTTAACGCCCTCCTGATGAGTGTAGCGAGTCTTCTGGCGAATGTGTGTTTCCCAGGTTTGTTGAGGTGTAGTCCGTCTCTGGCGAGGAGTCCATCATACCAGTAATTCACACCGTGGTCCAGGAATCCAAATCCTTGTTGTCTGCACCATCGTCTTAGCCAGTTGTTTGCATCAAGGATCCTGTTCCATCTCCTGGTGCCATGCCCGTCTACTGGAAGGATAGAAGAAAAAACTACCTGTGCATCCAGTTCCTTTACTTTCTTCCCCAACTCTTCAAAGTCCTTGCAGATTGTCGGTAGGTCCTTCCTTGCCGTGTCATTGGTGCCAACATGTATCAGAAGAAATGGGTGGACGTCCTTGGAGCTGAAGAGCTTTGGTATCCTATCGGTCACATCCTTGATCATCGCACCTGGAAGGCAGCATACTTCTCTTGCAGTTATGTCCGGTCTGCAGATGGCTGCTTCGGTGCCTCTCAGTAGTGAGTCTCCCACCACCACCACTCTTCGTTGCTTCTTGGCTGTACTTTTTGCTGTCACTTGTTGCTGTGTGCCCTTTTCTTTTTTGCTTGCTGGTATTGCTTCATTCTTAGGTGTGCCATCTTCATCCTCTACAAAGATTTGATATCGGTTCTTCAGTTGTGTGGTTGGTGATTTCTCCATGGTCTTCTTGCTTCTTTTGGTCACATGCTTCCACTCATCTGCTTTTGGAGGTTCTCTGACACTTTTTGCACCTTCTGTGACCAGTAGAGATGCTTCTGTTCTGTCTAGAAAGTCTTCATTCTCTTTGATGAGTTTCAAAGTTGCTATTCTTTCTTCCAGACCCCGCACCTTTTCTTCTAAAAGGGCCACTAGTCTACACTTCTGACAGGTGAAATTGGATTCTTCTTCTGGTCGATCTGTGAACATGTAGCACATGCTGCAGCTCACCATGTAGGTTGTCACATCTGCCATGTTGCTCCTAGATCCTGCTGACTTGCTGTGTGTTTTCCTTCTTGTGTAATCTACTCAGCCAAGCTCTCTTGCAATAATGCCCTACAGGCAAAAATTTGGTGATGCTTTCGAAGCAGCTGGTCCCGGCTGTACCCAACGATCCTCTAGCTTAGGGAGACTTCGCTTCTCCCAGAAGGCACCTGGAATATGCAAATTAGCCTCCTGAAGCTTGAATCCCTGGTTTGGTGATGCTTTCGAAGCAGCTGGTCCCGGCTGCACCCAACGATCTTCTAGCTTAGGGAGACTTCGCTTCTCCCAGAAGGCACCTGGAATATGCAAATTAGCCTCCTGAAGCTTGAATCCCTGGTTTAAAAAAGCAACAATATCCCATACCTCTCCGCCGTACAGTCATGTCCCACGAAGTAAATCCATATGAAGGGGTTAAATAAATTTACAACCAGGAGCCTGCTAATGCAGCCACGCCTAGCTGTAAAAACTGGGAAATGAATGGAATGCAGCTTCGGTGACTTGCGGTGCTGCGCCCCCTGGTGGCATAAACTCATATGAACTCTAGCGTGAGAAAATATTCAGAAAAATTCCCACGCTAGAGTTCATATGAGTTTATGCCACCAGGGGGCGCAGCTTCGGTGACGGCATTGCAAGTCCCCGAAGCTACATTACCTTCATTTCATTCATTCTCCAGTCTCTTACAGCCGACTAGTATAATACTAGGGGCGAGGAAGTTACATTAGTGACGTCATTCCAGGGCTGAAATAAAAAAAAGAAACAGAAACACTGGAGTGGTGTTTTAAAATTCAATTTGTAGCACATCAGCCACCTGAGATACAACAAATTTTTCAAGAGGCATGAGCCACTTAATAAATTTGGTACATCTCACTCAAGAAGGCTCGGTATAAAAAAACAACATTTTTATTTAAATGTCCCCAAATTACTCTTAGAAGAACAAGTGATGACATGACCTTCTGCTGGGTACATGTCTTCATCAATGGATAAGGAATGGCCCATAAAGAACTTGTTTTAATTTGATAAAGTGTGAATAAGGCCTTATACAATTACAGTATATGGAATTGAGGAAGTAGAATTGTAAGGTAAATGTAACATAATAATAATTTTATTACTACTTTATCATGGCTGTAAAACTTTATTGATACCTATTTTTAGATGACACCATTGCACTAGCAACCAGTAAAGTATGCAAGCTTTATAACAGGAGGCAGACACATCACCCCATCTTGCTTGACTATGGAGCTCAGCAGGCTAGCAATGGGAGGGCTTTCATGAGGTCCTCACATTGTGATGAGGAAGGTTTGCTTCTACATGTGGGGGTCATGATGTGCTATGGAACTTGTAGTTTCATAATAGCTCTTGTGTAGGCACTGGTAGTGAACTGCATTTGCCATAGCATTCCTAGCCCTGTAGACACTTGACTTTTTAACCTGCCAGAGTACACAAGCGTTTGTAGACATAAAGTGCTCTAGACTTAGGCTATGTGCACACGTTCAAGATTTCTCACAGAAAATTCCTGAGAAAAACCTGAAATTTTCTGCAAGAAATCTGCAAGAAATTTGCATGCGTTTTTGCCGCGTTTTTTATGCGTTTTTTTTCCGGACATTTCCCAATGCATTTTGTAGTGGGAAATCTGCAAAAAACCCGCAAAATTAATGAACATGCTGCATTTTTTACCGCGATGCGTTTATTTCGCGGAAAAAAACGCATCATGTGCACAAAACATGCGGAATTCATTCTAAATGATGGGTCGCTTATTGTATGCTGTTTTTTTTTGCGGTTTTATAGCATTTTTATCGGGGAAAAACGCAAAAAAACAGCAACATGTGCCCACAGCCTTACTATTTGTACGCAGGGCCCTAGCCATTTTTTTCTTTTACCAGACACATCTACGCAATTCTATATACACTCTGATGTGGTCAGTGTAGTGATGAGCTATCTGGTTGGCACTGCCGTGGGCCAGCATCCAGTGCTGTCCTGAGTGACAACCAGTCTTTACTTACGTATGTGCCTGGTGTTCGCAGTCCGGGAGCACAAATACATTTGCTTATCTCTAGTGAAATATATTCTGCTTAGCAACTGCTTATCATGTTGCAGAAGTATTCACGAGTTACAGTCGGACTGCCATCCAATCAGAAGCCTTTGCATACACAGGTGTTTAGCGAGTACAGACAGGTATAAGTATTAGTCTCTTTACTGTGTAGTGAGCGCTCCCTCAGTGCAAGGGGTCTTCGCTTATTAACCCCTTAACGCCCAGGCAATTTTCCATTTTTGCACTTTCGTTTTTTGCTCCCCTTCTTCCCAGAGCCATAACTTTCTTATTTTTCTGTCAATATGGCCAGATGAGGGCTTGTTTCTTGTGGGACAAGTTGTACTTTTGAACGACACCATTGGTTTTAAAATATCTTGTACTCGAAAACGGGAAAAAAATTTCAAGTGCTGTGAAATTGCAAAAAAAAGTGCAATTCCAAAGTTGTTGTTGTTTTTTTTTTTTTTACCATGTCCACTAAATGCTAAAACTGACCTGCCATTATGATAATCCAGGTTATTATGAGTTCTTAGACACCAAACATTTATAGGTTCTTTTATATTTAAGCAGTGAAAAAAGAATCCAAACTTGGTATAAAAAAAGGTGCCATTTTCCGAAACCTGTAGCGTCTCCATTTTTCGTGATTTAAACTGGGTGAGGCTTATTTTTTTACACACCAAGCTGACGTTTTTATTGATACCATTTTGGTGTAGATGCGATCTTTTGATCCCCCGTTATTGCATTTTATTGCAATGTAATGGCGACTAAAAAATATAATTCTGGAGTTTTGACTTTTTTTCTTGTTACGCCATTTAGCGACCAGCTTAACTCTTTTTTTATATTGATAGATTGGGTGATTCTGAACGCGGCGATGCCAAATATATGTTTGAATTTTTTTGGGCGAAAGGGGGTTGATTTGAACCTTCATTTTTTTAAAATTTTTTAAATATTTTTTAAAACTTCTTTTTTACTTTTTGTATGCTTCAATAGTCTCCATGGGAGACTATAGGCAGCAGTTGTCCGATCAGCTATGCTACATACTGGTGATGATCAGGTCGCCTGTATGTAGCAGAAATGCTCACTTGCTATGAGCGCCAACCACCGGGGATCACATGATGGGGTCACCGATGGGTGGGATTTCCAACACGCTTGCTGGAAGCGCAAGTTAAATGCCGTTATCAGAGATTGACAGCGGCATTTAACAGGTTAACAGCCACGGGTGGATCGCGATTCCACCTGCAGCTGACATGTGTCGGGAAAGATGTGGGTTCAGCGCTGGAGCCCACATCAAAGGGAGGGAGTCTGACGTGGGTGTATTATTATGCCCAGCGTCGGAAAGAGGTTAACAGTGGTGGCAAAGGCACTTGACTTGTCAGATCACCACTTATCATAAACACCATAAGAGTATGTTCACATATTGCATTTTTTCCACACTTTTTTGCCACAAATAACTGTTCCGGCAAAGTGAATCAGATTTCTAAAATCTCACGCACATACTGCTTATTTTTTCCTTGCCGATTTAAACCATAAAACTGTTTGTTTTTTTTTTTCAAATCTACAGCATGTATATTCTTTCTGTATTTTTCACCTATTCAAATGAATAAAAAAGAAAACATACAAAACAACACATGTTTTTTATGCAGCAATTTTCCAGCTAGGAGAGATGTTTTTCATTTAGAAATATCTGCAGCAAATGCTTAATGTGTGCACATACCTTAAAAGAGGACTAGAATCCTGTTACAGTACAAGGCCTCATAATTTAGTGAATCATGTGTCCGGCATGTGCATGTCTAATGCTCAGCTCATGAGGTGCCATGTCAGGACAGGCCAGCTGAGGTATTATGAGGTCACACAGTAACTCGAGCAAACACATAACACATTCAATTCCTGCTCAGAGAGCGCATCACCTCCTGACCCAGGGATCTCATGACACCGATATGGGGGATCACAGCACAGTGTTCCATGCACATTGATGAAAACAACTGAAAGGATGCTTTGTAAGATAGGGAAAGACTGTTAGCTTCTATAGGAGGATTTTCAGAAAGTAGCTTAGCAGTTACTATATTTATAACTAGATTTACACTGTGCACTGCGCTACAAAAGAGTGCAGTATGACAGATTCAGCTTTGCCATCGGGACAAGTCTTCCATAAAGGGATTCTAATGATCAGAAAATCACTTTAAGCTCACTCAGTGAGAAAATCTGTAGACTAAACCCAATTTCAGACATCTGTAAAACACTGTCCAAGTACAGATGGCAATGCCCAGACTGGCCGCAGCTCTTATGGCCTTAAAGGGGTTATCCGGCATTGGGGTACAAGTCTGCAGTCACTCTATGAAATTACAGTGCCTTGCGAAAGTATTCGGCCCCCTGGAACTTTTCAACCTTTTTCCACATATCATGCTTCAAACATAAAGCTACAAAATGTACATATTTGGTGAAGGATCAACAACAAGTGGAACACAATTGTGACGTTGAATGAAATTTATTGGTTATTTTACATTTTTGGGAAAATTCAAAAACTGAAAAGTGGGGCGTGCAATATTATTCGGCCCCTTTACTTTCAGTGCAGCAAACTCACTCAAGAAGTTCATTGTGGATCTCTGAATGATCCAATGTTCTCCTAAATGCCTAATCCACCTGTGTGTAGTGTTGAGCGATACCGTCCGATACTTGAAAGTATCGGTATCGGATAGTATCGGCCGATACCTGAAAAATATCGGATATCGCCGATACCGATATCCGATACCAATACAAGTCAATGGGACATCAAGTATCGGAAGGTATTCTCATGGTTCCCAGGGTCTGAAGGAGAGGAAACTCTCCTTCAGGCCCTGGGATCCATAGGGATGTGTAAAATAAAGAATTAAAATAAAAAATATTGATATATTTACCTCTCCGGCGGCCCCTGAACTCAGCGCGGGTAACCGGCAGGCTTCTTTGTTCAAAATCAGCGCTTTTAGGACCTGAGAATCACGTCCCGGCTTCTGATTGGTCGCGGGCCGCCCATGTGACCGCCACGCGACCAATCACAAGCCGCGACGTCACCGCAAGCTATTAGCGCGCTCATTTTTGAAAAATGAGCGTGTTAATGACTTTCAAAGACGTAGCGGCTTGTGATTGGTCGCGGCCACGCGACCAATCACAAGCCGCGACGTCACCGCAAGCTATTAACGCGCTCATTTTTAAAAATGAGCGCGTTAATGGCTTTCAAAGACGTAGCGGCTTGTGATTGGTCGCGTGGCCGCGACCAATCACAAGCCGCGACGTCACCGCAAGCTATTAACGCGCTCATTTTTAAAAATGAGCGTGTTAATGACTTTCAAAGACGTAGCGGCTTGTGATTGGTCGCATGGCCGCGACCAATCACAAGCCGCGACGTCACCGCAAGCTATTAACGCGCTCATTTTTAAAAATGAGCGCGTTAATGGCTTTCAAAGATGTAGCGGCTTGTGATTGGTCGCGTGGCCGCGACCAATCACAAGCCGCGACGTCACCACAAGCTATTAACGCGCTCATTTTTAAAAATGAGCGCGTTAATGACTTTCAAAGACGTAGCGGCTTGTGATTGGTCGCGTGGCCGCGACCAATCACAAGCCGCTACGTCTTTGAAAGTCATTAACGCGCTCATTTTTAAAAATGAGCGCGTTAATAGCTTGCGGTGACGTCGCGGCTTGTGATTGGTCGCGTGGCCACGACCAATCACAAGCCGCTACGTCTTTGAAAGTCATTAACGCGCTCATTTTTAAAAATGAGCGCGCTAATAGCTTGCGGTGACGTCGCGGCTTGTGATTGGTCGCGTGGCGGTCACATGGGCGGCCCGCGACCAATCAGAAGCCGGGACGTGATTCTCAGGTCCTAAAAGCGCTGATTTTGAACAACGAAGCCTGCCGGTTACCCGCGCTGAGTCCAGGGGCCGCCGGAGAGGTAAATATATCAATATTTTTTATTTTAATTCTTTATTTTACACATCTCTATGTATCCGATACCGATACCCGATACCACAAAAGTATCGGATCTCGGTATCGGAATTCCGATACCGCAAGTATCGGCCGATACCCGATACTTGCGGTATCGGAATGCTCAACACTACCTGTGTGTAATCAAGTCTCCCTATAAATGCACCTGCTCTGTGATAGTCTCAGGGTTCTGTTGAAGCACAGAGAGCATCATGAAGACCAAGGAATACAACAGGCAGGTCCACGATACTGTTGTGGAGAAGTTTAAAGCCGGATTTGGATACAAAATGATTTCTAAAACTTGGAGCACTGTGCAAGCGATCATATTGGAAGGAGTATCATACCACTGCAAATCTACCAAGACCCGGCCGTCCCTCTAAACTTTCATCTCAAACAAGGAGAAGACTGATCAGAGATGCAGCCAAGAGGCCCATGATCACTCTGGATGAACTGCAGAGATCTACAGCTGAGGTGGGACAGTCTGTCCATAGGACAACAATCAGTCGTACACTGCACAAATCTGGCCTTTATGGAAGAGTGGCAAGAAGAAAGCCATTTCTCAAATTTCCATAAACCAAAATCAAACTTTTTTGCCGATATGTTTGGCGTAAAAGCAACACAGCTCATCACCCTGAACAAACCATTCCCACTGTCAAACATGATGGTGGCAGCATCATGGTTTGGGCCTGCTTTTCTTCAGCAGGGATAGGGAAGATGGTTAAAATTGATGGGAAGATGGATGGAGCCAAATACAGGACCATTCTTGAAGAAAACCTGTTTGAGTCTGCAAAAGACCTGAGACTGGGACAGAGATTTGTCTTGCAACAAGACAATGATCCCAAACATAAAGCAAAATCTACAATGGAATGGTTCACAAATAATCGTATCCAGGTGTTAGAATGGCCAAGTCAAAGTCCAGACCTCAATCCAATCAAGAATCTGTGGAAAGAGCTGAAAACTGCTGTTCAAACGATCTCCATCACAGCTCACTGAGCTCGAGCTGATTGCCAAGGAAGAATGGGCAAGAATTTCAGTCTCTCGATGTACAAAACTGATAGAGACATACCCCAAGCGACTTGCAGCTGTAATCGCAGCAAAAGGTGGTGCAACAAAGTATTAAGTTAAAGGGGCCGAATAATAATAGTGCACACCCCACTTTTCAGTTTTTGAATTTCCACAAAAATTTAAAAATAACCAATCAATTTTGTTCAACTTCACAATTGTGTTTCACTTGTTGTTGATTCTTCACCAAAAATTTAAATTTGGTATCTTTATTTTTGAAGCATGATTTGTGGGAAAAGGCTGAAAAGTTCCAGGGGGCCGAATACTTTCGCAAGGCACTGTACTTCTGAATTCTCGCAGCATGCAGAGTGCAAGCTGTTAGGATTCTCCAGTGCTGGAAGTGGGCACACTTGTGTCGACTAGACGTGGCTTGAGCTAGGCTGGATACATCTAGTCGGAATGTGGCCTGAAGTATGCACATCATGAATCATCATAGTTGCGGTGTGCTCTATAATTTTCACAGCCAAGACATGTCTGCAACAAATCTGCTATGTTTAAACTTATAAAATGATTTTCTACCTTTGAAATTTATTTGCAGAATGCACCCATCATGGTGAAAAAAAAATCATACCTGTCTAACCTCTGACACCTCTCTTATAACACTGCTTGTATCTCCCACCAACCCCTATGATTCCTCTGACTGCAGCAGTCAATGACTGCTCACATTGGTGACCAAAACATTGTGTCAGCAATTAGCTGCAGTGTTGACACACTCAATGCAGAAGAAGCACGGAGACAGCAGTGTTGGAAGAGGCATGGTGGAGTGTGTAAAGTGAATGTGATTTGTTTGTTTATTTTTCATTATGCTGGGTGGGTTTGTAAAAATCAGGGGTGGACAACCATTGTACACATTATATAAGTTAATTATAAGTTAAAGCAAAAAAGTCATTTTAAAATGCCACAGAAACAGGGACAAAACATGATGAATGTGCTCCATTATACATGTACTAGTGGATAAGTTTGACACTTATATATTAACAGTGGATATTTTTGACACCTGAAATGTCCTATTGGATCGATCATGGCACTACAGTAATGATTCCTCAGGGTTGGGCTAACGTTTTTGTTTTTATTTGTTTTTTTACTTTTACATTTTATTTTTATATTATGTCCAATGTAAGAAGTCAGAAACCATCTTTCCAGGACATAATTGTCTTCACTAATACACTGCACCAGTTACAGTGGGTATGGAAAGTATTCAGACTCCTTTAAATTTTTCACTCTTTGTTTCATTGCAGCCATAATACTGCACCGCTTTGAGGTCTGATGCCGTATCAGCGGGTGATAGTGATGTTGGGGTGGGATGGTCCGATCATGCTGGTTTTTACTCCCCTGAAGGATCTTATCTAAAGGAAATGCGTTGGAAGTGGCGTAACCCCCTTGCAATTCAGTAACTGTACATCATCAAATGAATGTGACAGTCCCTTCTATTGGAAGATTGGGTGAGACTGTTCCTTAACCCCTTTCTGACATATGACGTACTATCCCGTCGAGGTGGGGTGGGCCCGTATGACCACCGACGGGATAGTACGTCATACGCATATCGCAGCTGACATCCGGCACTATGTGCCAGGAGCGGTCACGGACCGCCCCCGGCACATTAACCCCCGGCACACCGCGACCAAACATGATCGCGGTGTGCCCGCGGTATAGGGAAGCATCGTGCAGGGAGGGGGCTCCCTGCGGGCTTCCCTGAGACCCCCGCAGCAACGCGATGTGATCATGTTGCTCCAAGGGTCTCCTACCTCCTTCCTCGCTGCAGGCCCGGATAAATTCCTAAATAAAGAAAAAAATATATATTATTCCCATAAATACATTTCTTTATCTAAATAAAAAAACAAACAATAAAAGTACACATATTTAGTATCACCGCGTCCGTAACGACCCAACCTATAAAACTGCCCCACTAGTTAACCCCTTCAGTAAACAACGTAAGAAAAAGAAAAAAACGAGGCAAAAAACAACGCTTTATTATCATACCGCCGAACAAAAAGTGGAATAACACGCGATCAAAAAGACAGATATAAATAGCCATGGTACCACTGAAACCGTCATCTTGTCCCACAAAAAACAAGCCACCATACAGCATCATCAGCAAAAAAACAAAAAAGTTATAGTCCTGAGAATAAAGCGATACAAAAATAATTATTTTTTCTATAAAATAGTTTTTATCGTATAAAAGCGCCAAAACATAAAAAATGATATAAATGAGATATCGCTGTAATCATACTGACCTGAAGAATAAAACTGCTTTATCAATTTTACCAAACGCGGAACGGTATAAACGCCTCCCCCAAAAGAAATTCATAAATAGCTGGTTTTTGATAATTCTGCCTCACAAAAGTCGGAATAAAAAGCGATAAAAAAATTTCACATGCCCGAAAATGTTAGCAATAAAAATGTCAACTTGTCCCGCAAAAAACAAGACCTCACATGACTCTGTGGACTCAAATATGGAAAAATTATAGCTCTCAAAATGTGGTAACGCAAAAAATATTTTTTGCAATAAAAAGCATCTTTCAGTGTGTGACGGCTGCCAATCATAAAAATCCGCTAAATAACCCGCTATAAAAGTAAATCAAACCCCCCTTCATCACCCCCTTAGTTAGGCAAAAATTTGAAAATTAAAAAAATGTATTTATTTCCATTTTCCCATTAGGGTTAGGGTTAGGGCTAGGGTTAGGGTTAGGGCAAAGGTTAGGGCTAGGGTTAGGGCTAAGGCTAGGGTTAGGGCTAGGGTTATTGCTAGTGTTATGCTTATGGCTAGGGTTAAGGCTACAGTTAGGGTTGGGGCTAAAGTTAGGGTTAGGGTTTGGATTACATTTACGGTTGGGAATAGGGTTGGGATTAGGGTTAGGGGTGTGTCTGGGTTAGAGGTGTGGTTAAGGTTACCGTTGGGATTAGGGTTAGGGGTGTGTTTGGACTAGGGTTTCAGTTATAATTGGGGGGTTTCCACTGTTTAGGCACATCAGGGGGTCTCCAAACGCGACATGGCATCCGATCTCAATTCCAGCCAATTCTGCATTGAAAAAGTAAAACAGTGCTCCTTCCCTTCCGAGCTCTCTGGTGTGCCCAAACAGGGGTTTAACCCAACATATGGGGTATCAGTGTACTCAGGACAAATTGTACAACAACTTTTGGGTCCAATTTCTCCTGTTACCCTTGGGAAAATACAAAACTGGGTGCTAAAAAATAATTTGTGTGGGAAAAAAAGATTTTTTATTTTCACGGCTCTGCGTTATAAACTGTAGTTAAACACTTGGGGGTTCAAAGTTCTCACAACACATCTAGATAAGTTCCTTGGGGGGATCTAGTTTCCAATATGGGGTCACTTGTGGGGGGTTTCTACTGTTTAGGTACATCAGGGGCTCTGAAAATGCAATGTGACGCCTGTAGACCAATCCATCTAAGTCTGCATTCCAAACGGCGCTCCTTCCCTTCCGAGCTCTACCATGCGCCCAAACGGTGGGTCCACCCCACATATGGGGTATCAGCGTACTCAGGACAAATTGGACAACAACTTTTGGGGTCCAATTTCTCCTGTTACCCTTGGGAAAATACAAAACTGGGGGCTAAAATATAATTTGTGTGGGGAAAAAAAGATTTTTTATTTTCAGGGCTATGCGTTAAAAACTGTAGTGAAACACTTGGGGGTTCAAAGTTCTCACAACACATCTAGATAAGTTCCTTGCGGGGTCTAGTTTCCATTATGGGGTCAATTGTGGGGGGTTTCTACTGTTTAGGTACATTAGGGGCTCTGCAAACGCAATGTGACGCCTGCAGACCAATCCATCTAAGTCTGCATTCCAAATGGCGCTCCTTCCCTTCCGAGCCCTCCCATGCACCCAAACGGTGGTTCCCCCCCACATATGGGGTATCAGTGTACTCAGGACAAATTGGACAACAACTTTTGGGGTCCAATTTCTCCTGTTACCCTTGGGAAAATACAAAACTGCGGGCTAAAAAATAATTTTTTGGGGAAATTTTTTTTTTTTATTTGCACGGCTCTGCGTTATAAACTGTAGCGAAACACTTGGGGGTTCAAAGCTCTCACAACACATCTAGATGAGTTCCTTAGGGGGTCTACTTTCCAAAATGGTGTCACTTGTGGGGGCTTTCTACTGTTTAGGTACATTAGGGGCTCTGCAAACGCAATGTGACGCCTGCAGACCATTTCATCTAAGTCTGCATTCCAAATGGCGTTCCTTCCCTTCCGAGCCCTCCCATGCGCCCAAACGGTGGTCCCCCCCCTCATATGGGGAATCAGCGTACTCAGGACAAATTGGAAAACAACTTTTGGGGTCCAATTTCTCCTGTTACCCTTGGGAAAATACAAAACTGGGGGCTAAAATATAATTTTTGTGGGAAAAAATTTTTGTTTTATTTTTACGTCTCTGCATTATAAACTTCTTTGAAGCCCTTGGTGGGTCAAAGTGCTCACCACACCTCTAGATAAGTTCCTTAGGGGGTCTTCTTTCCAAAATGGTGTCACTTATGGGGGGTTTCAATGTTTAGGCACATCAGTGGCTCTCCAAACGCAACATGGCGTCCCATCTCAATTCCTGTCAATTTTGCATTGAAAAGTCAAATGGCGCTACTTCACTTCCGAGCTCTCCCATGCGCCCAAACAGTGGTTTACCCCCACATATAGCATATCGGCGTACTCAGGACAAATTGTACAACAACTTTTGGGGTCCATTTTCTCCTGTTACCCTTGGTAAAATAAAACAAATTGGAGCTGAAGTAAATTTTTTGTGAAAAAAAGTTAAATGTTCATTTTTATTTAAACATTCCAAAAATTCCTGTGAAACACCTGAAGGGTTAATAAACTTCTTGAATGTGGTTTTGAGCACCTTGAGGGGTGCAGTTTTTAGAATGTGGTCACACTTGGGTATTTTCTATCATATAGACCTCTCAAAATGACTTCAAATGAGATGTGGTCCCTGTGTTGTAAAAATGAGAAATTGCTGGTCAACTTTTAACCCTTATAACAACCTAACAAAAAACATTTTGGTTCCAAAATTGTGCTCATGTAAAGTAGACATATGGGAAATGTTACTTATTAAGTATTTTGTGTGACATATCTCTGTGATTTAATTGCATAAAGTTGGAAAATTGCAAAATTTTCAAAATTTTCGCCAAATTTCAGTTTTTTTCACAAATAAACGCAGGTAATATCAAATAAATTTTATCGCTGTCATGAAATACAATATGTCATGAGAAAACATTGTCAGAATCACCAGGATCCGTTGAAACGTTCCAGAGTTATAACCTCGTAAATGGACAGTGGTCAGAATTGTAAAAATTGGCCTGGTCATTAACGTGCAAACCACCAAACATACTGCCCTGACTGGCGTATGGGGCCTGGTGGGCAGAGAGGGCCCGCATCGGGCCCCAGCTCATCTGCTCACCGGGCCCCCCCTACAGGCGCTGCGGCTCGCGATTGACCCCGCGCCCGCACGTCAATAGTTAACAGCCACCAACCAATCGGAGTCTGGCAACTGACTTGAGCGGCAGCGCGCTCTTCGCCGGTATCTGACATCATTGTCAGCCGCCGTCGAGTGCGCGCTTTACGCACGCTGCATGGAGGGAGTGAGCTTCGCCCGGCGCAGGAGCGCGGCCAGGTATGAACTCGTTTTTTGTGAGAGCGGCGATCCAGGGGGCCCCGGGGCAGAATGCTGGACACGCTGGGGCAGAGATGCTGGACACGCTGGAGCCGAGATGCTGGACACACTGGGGCAGAGATGCTGGACACAGATGGGGCAGAAATGCTGGACACGCTGGGACAGAAATGCTGGACACGCTGTGGCAGAAATGCTGGACACGCTGGGGCAGAGATGCTGGACACGCTGGGGCAGAAATGCTGGACACGCTGGAGCAGAGATGCTGGACATGCTGGAGCAGAAATGCTGGACACGCTGGGGCAGAGATGCTGGACACGCTGGGGCAGAGATGCTGGACACGCTGGGGTAGAGATGCTGGACACGCTGGGGCAGACATACTGGACACGCTGGGGCAGAAATGCTGGACACACTGGGGCAGAGATGCTGGACACGCTGGGGCAGAGATGCTGGACACGCTGGGGCAGAGATGCTGGACACGCTGGAGCAGAGTTGCTGGACACACTGGGGCAGAGATGCTGGACACACTGGGGCAGAGATGCTGGACACGCTGGGGCAGAGATGCTGGAGACACTGGGGGCAGAAATGCTGGAGACACTGGGGCAGAATGGAGATATGGGCATGATTGGAGACACGGGGCAAAATGAAAGACATGGGGGCATGATTGGAGACAGATCGTGCAGGATCATGGGGCAGGATTGATACGATGGAGACAGATAGGGCAGGATGGGGAGATCATATGGGGCAGGATGGGGAGATCATATGGGGCGATCATATGGGGCAGGATGGGGAGATCATATGGGGCAGAATGGATACTCATAAGGGCAGGATGCGAGAACACATGGCTGGAGCCAGGAATGAGACACACGGGGGCCAGGATGGGGGATATTATTACTATAGGGGCTAATTAAGGGATATTATTACTGCAGTGACGTATTTTATTTTTTGAGTACACTGTTTTAAATGGGGGGGCGGTCCTGTTCCTGTGTAGAGTGATACTATGTCGCCTGTTTTTCTTCATGTGGTGTAATGTAGAAGTTGGGAAAAATTAAGTAATGTGTTCTGCAAGTGGAGCTTGAGATAACTGTGTTATTTCCTGCAGAGACAAGTCCTGGCTGGAAGAAGTGACGGCGGTATGTGCTGGATAACAGTTGAAAGATGAAGGACTTCACCTAGAGCCGTCACTGGTGAGTCAGTGTTACCTATACACTGACACTATACACTGTATACTATATACAGAGCTCCTGTGTATAATGTCACCAGTGATCACTGTATTACCTATAAATTATATACAGAGCTCCTGTGTATAATATCACCAGTGATCATTGTATTACCTGTACCCAGACACTGCATACTAAGTACAGATCTCCTGTGTATAATGGCACTTATGGTGATGGTATTGTGTTTTTTTTTATTACTGATCAGTATAGTAGTATTTGGTCACTTTGTGGTGGTAATATGTGGTCTGGTCATGGTGCGGTGGTATTTGTTCCTTGTATGTGATATTATTGGTCATTTTAAATAAATAAAAATATACCTAAATTGTATTGCATATTTTAACAAATATTGAATAGGTTACAGCAGAGTAGGGCCCGGCCAAAAGTGTCTACCGTGTTATGGTAGCGGCTTAAAAAATCTTTTGGCCAAAATAAAAGCTGCCGGCTATATGTGTGATCTGGTGATGGGAACTGTTAATGTGTGATAGGTGAGAAGTGGAGTTTTTCCAAGAGAGAGCGGTGGGACTGTGGACAGTTCGAGGGGTGGAGCGTGGAGGCAGGGCTGGGGTGGAGCCTGGGCAGAGTCTCAAGGGGGCCTCAAAAAATTTGCCAGTATGGGGCCCTGAAATTTCTAGTGGCAGCCCTGTATATGATCACCATATAGTGGTAATGTTAGTGTTGGTCTTTGTACAGAGATTTTTTTAGTAACAGCTGTCACCTGCTGAGATTCCCCTAAACCTACAATTAGGATGCGTCACCATAGTTGTAATCAAAGTTAACTGGTTAGGAGCCCACTCAGAATTGTCGCCTACCCTGAACCAAAACTCTGGCTATACCTCTACAGTGTTATATTTCTTCTCTTTTTTCCATAATAAAGTTTCATTTTTTGTTTTCCATTGGTTGATTTTATTTGCTTGACAGGCATTCCATTCATATTTAAAATTGTGTCCACCCTCTTCCCTATTAATAACGACTCTCTGATTTGTATCAGTGAGACAATTGTGAACCCACTTACAGTGGCATGAAAAAGTTTGGGCACCCCTGGGCAAAATTACTGTTATTGTGAACAATTAAGCAAATTGAAGATGAAATGATCTCTAAAAGGCCTAAAGTGCAAGATGACACATTTCCCTTGTATTTTAGGCAAAATATATATATTTTCATCTTTTACATTTTAAAAATTACAAAAGCAAAATGGGCAGAAGCAAAAGTTTGGGCACCCTGCATGGTTAGTACATAGTAGCTCCCCCTTTTGAAAGTACTACAGTTTGTAAACACTTTTTGGAGCCAGACAAGCGTCTTTCAATTCTTGTTTCAGGGATTTTCATTCATTTTTCCTTGGAAAATTCTTCCAGTTCTGTGAGAGTCCTGGGTTGTCTTCCATGCATTGCTATTTTGAGTCTGGCCACAGATTTTCAATGATGTTCAGATCAGGGAACTGTGAGGGCCATTCTAAAACCTTCGGATTGCGCCCTCTGAGGTGGTCTATTATGGATTTTGATGTGTGTTTAAGATCATTATCCATTTGTAAAAGCCATCCTCTTTTCAACTTCAGCTTTTTTTTTTACAGATGTTGTTTGCCTCAAGAAATTGTTGAAAATTGAATCCATTCCCGGCTCTACCCGTGAAATGTTCCCGGTGCCTTCGGGTGCAATACAACCACAAAGCATGATTGATCCACCCCCATGCTTCACCCCTTCACCCCGAAAGTCTGTTTTCACCTTCCTGACCATGCCAATTTTTTCAATTCTGACCATTGTCACTTTGAGGTCATAACTCTGGAACAATTCAAGGGATCCCACTGATTCTTAAATTGTGTTTTTTTTTACATATTCTACTTCATGATAGTGGTTAAATTTGGAAAATTTTGCAATTTTCAAACTTTTCATTTTTATGCCTTTAAATCAGTCATGACTAGGGTTGAGCGACTTTTACTTTTATAGGATCGGGTCGGGTTTCACGAAACCCGACTTTTTCAAAAGTTGGGTCGAGTGAAATCGGCCGATCGTATAAAAAAGTCGGGGTCGGGGTCGGCCGAAACTCGAAACCCAATGCAGTGCATTGGGTTTCCAATGGTTCCCAGGGTCTGAAGGAGAGGAAACTCTCCTTCAGGCCCTGCGATCCATATTTAAGTGTAAAATAAAGAATTAAAATAAAAAATATCGCTATACTCACCCTCGGACGCGCCCTGGTACTAACCGGGAACCTTCCTTCCTTCGAATCAGCGCTTGCAGGACCTTGCGGTGACGTCGCGGCTTGTGATTGGTCGCGCGAGCGGTCACATGGGCGGTCGCGCGACCAATCACAAGCCGCGACGTCACCGCAAGGTCCTGCAAGCGCTGATTCGAAGGAAGGAAGGTTCCCGGTTAGTACCAGGGCGCGTCCGAGGGTGAGTATAGCGATATTTTTTATTTTAATTCTTTATTTTACACTTAAATATGGATCGCAGCGCCTGAAGGAGAGTTTCCTCTCCTTCAGACCCTGGGAACCATTGGAAACCCAATGTACTGCATTGGGTTTCGAGTTTCGGCCGACCCCGACTTTTTTATAGGATCGGCCGATTTCACTCGACCCGACTTTTGAAAAAGTCGGGTTTCGTGAAACCCGACCCGATCCTATAAAAGTAAAAGTCGCTCAACCCTAGTCATGACTGATTTAAAGGCATAAAAATGAAAAGTTTGAAAATTGCAAAATTTTCCAAATTTAACCACTATCATGAAGTACAATATGTAAAAAAAAACACAATTTCAGAATTCCTATTAGGTATATACTCACCCTCGGACGCGCCCTGCTTCTTTCCGGCAGCCTTCTTTCCTAAGAATCAGCGCTTGCAGGACCTTGCGGTGACGTCGCGGCTTGTGATTGGTCGCGCGAGCGGTCACATGGGCAGTCGCGCGACCAATCACAAGCCGCGACGTCACCGCAAGGTCCTGCAAGCGCTGATTCGAAGGAAGAAAGGCTGCCGGTTAGTACCAGGGCGTGTCAGAGGGTAAGTATAGCGATATTTTTTATTTTAATTCTTTATTTTACACTTAAATATGGATTCCGATACCGATTTCCGATATTGCAAACATATCGGAACTCGGGATCGGAATTCCGATACCAGATTCAGAAGATCGCCGACTTCATGGCCGACCCCACACAGGGGTCGGGTTTCATGAGAAGTCGGCGACTTCTGAAAATGGCCGACCCGTTTCGCTCAACCCTAGTCATGACCAACCGAGGGAAAAAAGTGGGTAGACATGGATTCACTCTGCACTGCTGAATAAGTGAAAGTCCAGACATACGTTGTTAGGAGTCGAGTTCCCGCCGCTGCACAGGGGGAATCTCAAGCCGTGTCTGCTGCAGTCTCCCATTCTGCATCAGCCGCAGTGGAGCCTGCTCAGCGGAGATGTCGGTCCCAGTATCTCATTGGATCTGATACTGTGCAAAGGGTTACTGCTGCCTCTCCAGGCTCTGCTATTGTACCCTGCACTGGTCTGCGGCAAGCAGGCTTTTCTGGGACTAAGTCCTGCTTTGCACACACTGAGCATGCCCAGGGTAAGATCTCTCAGTGGAGGTCTAGGGTCACATGCTCAGGTACTGCAGCGACTTCCATTGGTCCTCCAGGAAGGCCCTGTACCTGATCAAGTTCTGTGGCAGCCTTCCATTGGTCCTTCTTGGAAGGTCCCGTACATGCTGCAGCTATAAAAGGTTCGCATGACCGCACGGCCATGCACTAGATGTCAATTTATGTATGAGCTCAGCGCCAGTGTGGTCGTGTTTGTATGCAGTCAGGGACCCGGCTGAAAAAAGCCCCTAGAATGCTGGCACCTCCGGCAAGGAGTTTCGTGTGTGTATTCAGGGACCCGGCTGAAATAAACCCCTAGAATGCTGGCACTTCCGGTGAGGAGTTTCATGTGAGTGGATTCAGGGCTGGCGTATAGCCATTAGAATTCCGGCTCCACCGGAGAGGAGCTGCGTGTTTGCATTTGACTGCATGACCACTAACTGCTCTACTAAGTAGCTGTGTTCCTCTGTGAGCTAAACAGAGCACAGCGTTCTCTTTGCTAACAGACTCTGTGAAGTAACACAGAGCGCACATGGAGTACTGTGTCCAGTTTTGGGCACCGGTGCTCAGGAAGGATATAATGGAACTAGAGAGAGTACAAAGGAGGGCAACAAAATTAATAAAGGGGATGGGAGAACTACAATACCCAGATAGATTAGCGAAATTAGGATTATTTAGTCTAGAAAAAAGACGACTGAGGGGCGATCTAATAACCATGTATAAGTATATAAGGGGACAATACAAATATCTCGCTGAGGATCTGTTTATACCAAGGAAGGTGACGGGCACAAGGGGGCATTCTTTGCGTCTGGAGGAGAGAAGGTTTTTCCACCAACATAGAAGAGGATTCTTTACTGTTAGGGCAGTGAGAATCTGGAATTGCTTGCCTGAGGAGGTGGTGATGGCGAACTCAGTCGAGGGGTTCAAGAGAGGCCTGGATGTCTTCCTGGAGCAGAACAATATTGTATCATACAATTATTAGGTTCTGTAGAAGGACGTAGATCTGGGTATTTATTATGATGGAATATAGGCTGAACTGGATGGACAAATGTCTTTTTTCGGCCTTACTAACTATGTTACTATGTTACTATGTTTATAGTACTATATTGTACCGCCATACTTAGCAGCAGGTTCTTTCCTGCATGGTGGATCCCGGGTTGCGAACGTACCTACTACTACTAATAAATATATATCTTCGGTGCATTCCGCCAACCCTAACAGTACACTAGCGCCAGGATCTGGCTAAGTTATGGCAGATAAACAGCGATTGTAGGGTTACATCCAGTTGCTGGAGGGCAGGTTGGCGTCTCTCGAGCATGCAACCTCGGCAGTGGATGTTACCGCAATAGCTGTTCAGGCTGCTAGCGTGGCTGCAGCAGCTTTACCCACTGCCACCTCTGTTCCGACCTTATCTCACCTCCCGTTGCCTGAAAAATACTCTGGGGACAGTAAGTCCTGTGGGGGTTTCGTGAGCTAGTGTGGTATACATCTTGAGCTCCTGGCATCACGTTTTCCCACAGAGCGGGCTAAGGTGGGATTCATAATCTCTCTCCTGTCGGACAGAGCTTTGGAGTGGGCTATGTCACTGTCGGAGTGCAATGATCATGTGGTGCAGAGTGTGCCTCGGTTTCTGGGCACTCTGAAACAGGTCTTTTTGGGACCCCAAGTCACCCATGATATGGCGCTCCAACTACTGGCATTGACTCAGGGTTCGTCCATGGTCAGCCATTTTGCCGTCCACTTCCGGACATTAGCGTCTGAGCTGGAGTAGTTGGATAAAACCTTCATTCCGGTATTTTGGAGGGGGCTGGCTGACCATGTGAAGGACACTTTGGCCACTAGGGAGATTCCCGCCACACTGGAGGAGCTTATAGCTGTATCAACTCGCATAGACCTTTGTTTTCACGAGTGAAGGTTGGAGCGAGCCCAGTGTAGGCAGAGGTTTCGTCTGGCTCCCACCTTTGCCAGACCTTTGGAATCTCCAGTCCAGGCGCCCGAGTCACATGAGGCCATAGAGGTGTCACGAGCGGGGTCCAAGTCCCGGTCCGCTCATGCACTTAAAGGGACACTGTCACCTGAATTTGGAGGGAACAATCTTCAGCCGTGGAGGCGGGGTTTTCGGGTGTTTGATTCACCCTTTCCTTACCCGTTGGCTGCATGCTGGCTGCAATATTGGATTGAAGTTCATTCTCTGTCCTCCGTAGTACATGCCTGCACAAGGAAATCTTGCAAGATCTCCCGTTGGAGATCGAGGGTCACATGTTCAGGTACTGCAGCATGTCCCATTGGTCCTCCAGGTAGGTCCTGGAAGGGCAAAACTGCGGTAGCAGCTTCCTGTGCTGCAACTATATAAGCTGTGCATGACCGCACGGCCATGCGCTAGTATTGTCTTGAAAATATATGTGTGTGTGTAGATGGATGTATGTCGAAGGATGAAAGCTCCTAAGTATCCCTCCCTAGTGTTGTTGTCTGTTTGCGGATGATGGTAGCTATCTAGCGCCCGACTAGCCATCAGCACAAAACACACATAACAGCGTCTAGTTGCTGTGACCGCCTGTACGGCGCCGTGCGCTTTCCTTACCCAAGCCTGGGTGGTTAGCGGCGTCCGTTTGTGCGGCACCGCACGCACACTCGTGCCTTTTTATATTATTGTTTCTGTCTCTCTGACACCCAGTTGTGGTGTCGAGTGCATGAGGTCTTTGAACCCAAATCCTGTGTCTTGGGATTGTGTTCTGAGACTTCTTGCTTGCGCTCTATGTGCGGTACCGCGGCCCTGTGACGCAACAGGGTTCACTTCCTTCACACAGGGTGAAGTTAACCCATGTGTGTATACTTATTGTACCGCCATATCGTCTGTCTCTACTAGCAGCAGGGTTTTCACCTGCACGGTGGACCTCGGACTGCGAACGCACCTAATACCATAACATCTGATTCTTGGTGCGTTCCGCCAGTCCCTAACACTCTCCCTACGCCAAGTTGGAGATGTGTGTGTTTGAGCAGGAGTCCTTGCCTTTCCTTGGTTATATCAACTCTGCCCAGGGTTTGGCTATGGATCCTGCCAAGCTACAGGCTGTGATGGACTGGCAGGAACCCCATTCACTTAAAGCGGTGCAGAGCTTTATGGGGTTCATTAATTACTATCGCCAGTTCATTCCACACTTCTCAACTTTGGTAGCTCCCTTGGTTGCCCTCACCAAGAAGGGAGCAAATCCCAAGTTGTGATCGAAGGATGTCTCCAAGACCTTTCTCTCGATTAAGTCACACTTCGCTAGCGCTCCCATTCTACATCGCCCCGATGTAGATAAGCCATTTATCATGGAGATGGATGCCTCATCCATTGGTGCTGGAGCAGTCCTTTTCCAAAAGGATGCTCAAGGTCGGAAGCATCCTTGCTTCTTTTTCTCCAAGACCTTCACACCGGCATCGGGGACAGGGAGTTGCTAGCCATGAAGTTGGCTTTCTCAGAGTGGAGACACCTCTTGGAGGGAGCGCGCTTTCCCTTCCAGGTATTCACTGACCACAAGAACTTGGTATATCTACAGACGGCCCAATGGCTGAATTCTCGCCAGGCTAGATGGTCCCTGTTCTTCTCCCGGTTTCATTTTACTCTTCATTTTCTCTCCGGGGAGAAGAACATTCGTGCCGACGCTCTCTCCCACTCCGTAGTGTCATCAGAGGAGGAGCCTCGGCTAATTGTACCTTCTGAGAGTCTAAGAACTGTGGCTTCAGTTTCGCTATAGTCCGTGCCCCCAGGCAAGTCTTTCACGCCAGCGAATTTGTGACCAGAGGTTCTCTCTTGGGCTCACTTGTCCAGAGTGGGTGGGCATTTTAGGACCAAAAGGACATCTGAGCTTTTGGCGAGGACGTACTGGTGGCTGCATATGGCTCGTGACGTCGGGGACTATATTTGGGCGTGCGTTTCCTGCGCCCAGAATCGGTCTCCTCGGCAACGGCCTGCTGGGTTGCTTTACCCCCTGCTGGTGGCAGACTTCGTGGTGGGGTTACCCAAGTCTCGTAGCTGCACCATTATCTGGGTTGTCACCGATCATTTCTCCAAGATGGTGCACTTGGTGCCACTTCCACGGTTACCTTCTGCATGGGCCTTGGCGGCGTTATTCATAAAGCATATTTTCCGCTTACATGGAATGCCTGATAAAATTGTCAGCGACCGGGGTCCCCAGTTCGCGTCTCGGTTTTGGAGAGAGCTCTGCCGTTAACTCAGCATAGAGTTGAATCTCTCCTCTGCATATCATCCCGAGACGAATGGGTTGGTAGAGAGGACCAACCAGACTTTGGTGACATACTTGCGACATTTTGTCTCTGCTAGGCAGGATGACTGGGCATCTTTGCTACCTTGGGCGGAATTTGCCTTGAACAACGCTGTAGCCGATTCCACTGGGCATACTCCTTTTCTCCTTAATTACGGCCAGCATCCGCATGTCCCTGTGCCCATGCCCGTGTCATCCTCTGATTCTAGGGTGGTAGACTTGGCGGTGGAGGCACGTGACATTTGGGATCACACACAGGATGCCATCTGGGCCTCCAAGGAGAGAATGAGGGTTTCTGCTGATACACACCGGCGCCCTGCTCCGACCTTTGCTCCTGGCGACTTAGTGTGGCTCTCCGCCCGTAACATCAGGCTGCGAGTTGAGTCCACTAAGTTTGTGCCTCACTACATTGGCCCGTTCAAGGTTCTGGAACAGATCAACCCTGTGATCTACCGTTTGGCCATTCCTCCGCGCCTTGGTATCCCCGACACCTTCCAAGTCTTTCTCTTAAAGCCCGTCCATTTGTCCCAGTTTTCCGAGTCATCTGCCGGGACGTCGGGTTCATCCACGGATGAGTTTGAGGTGAATGTTATCATAGGGTGCAATGTGGTACGTGGCAAGAAATTTTATCTGGTGGACTGGAAGGGTCACAGCCCAGAGGACAGAACCTGGGAACCTGTGGAGCACATTCGGGCTCCGCTGCTCATTGCAGCTTTTGAGCATAGCGAGGCTCAGGGAGGGGGGCCCTAGGAGGGGGGTAATGTTAGGAGTCGAGTTCCCGCCGCTGCACAGGGGGAATCTCGAGCCGTGTCTGCTGCAGTCTCCCATTCTGCATCAGCCACAGTGGAGCCTGCTCAGTGGAGACATCAGTCCCAGTGTCTCATTGGATCTGATACTGTGCAAAGGGTTACTGCTGCCTCTCCAGGCTCTGCTATTGTACCCTGCACTGGTCTGCGGCGAGCAGGCTTTTCTGGGACTAAGTTGTGGTTTGCACACACTAAGCATGCCCAGGGTACGATATCTCAGTGGAGGTCTAGGGTCACATGCTCAGGTACTGCAGCGACTTCCATTGGTCCTCCAGGAAGGCCCTGTACCTGATCAAGTTCTGTGGCAGCCTTCCCTTGGTCCTTCTTGGAAGGTCCTGTACATGCTGCAGCTATAAAAGGTTCGCATGACTGCACGGCCATGCGCTAGTGTCAATTTATGTATGATCTCAGTGCCAGTGTAGTCGTGTTTGTATGCAGTCAGGGACCTGGCTGAAATAATCCCCTAGAATGCTGGCACCTCCGGCGAGGAGTTTCGTGTGTGTGTATTCAGGGGCCTGGCTGAAATAATCCCCTAGAATGCTGGCACCTCCGGCGAGGAGTTTCATGTGAGTGGATTCAGGGCTGGCGTATAGCCATTAGAATTCCGGCTCCACTGGAGAGGAGCTGTGTGTTTGCATTTGACTGCATGACCACTAACTGCTCTACTAAGTAGCTGTGTTCCTCTGTGAGCTAAACAGAGCACAGCGTTCTCTTTGCTAACAAACTCCGTGAAGTAACAGAGTTTGTTTATAGTACTATATTGTACCGCCATACTTAGCAGCAGGTTCTTTCCTGCACAGTGGATCCCGGGTTGCGAACGTACCTACTACTACTAATAAATATATATATATTTGGTGCGTTCCGCCAACCCTAACATATGTCATATAGGATGTGGCTTTGGTTGGTCATCATTGGACCTGTGGATCTGCTGCAGCAAATACTATCATAAGCCATAAATTGGCTCCATCTGGTGAGTACAGTCCTATTGTGGAATGTAAGTCGGCAAGGACAGGGTCCTATCCCCTCTGTACCAGTCTGTCAACGTAAATTTGTGCACTGTAATGATATCTATAACTCTGTATATAACCCCTTTCTCATGTACAGCACCATGGAATTAATTGTGCTATATAAATAAATAATAATAATAAATTGTGTCTAACCATCTGAATCCCGGATAAGACACTATTTTGCGCTATTTCTCCAACAGTATCTATTTAAATCAGTCGTCACACAAAATAGTTAATAACATTTCCCACATGTCTACTTTACATGAGCACAATTTTTGAAACAATTTATTTTCATGAGGAATTTATAAGGGTTAAAAGTTGACTACTGATTTCTCATTTTTACAACTATATTTCCAAAACAATTTTTTTTTTTAAGGACCACATTACATTTGAAGAGACTTTGAGGGTTCTAGGTGATATAAAATATCCAAAAGTGACAACATTCTAAAAACTACACCCCACAAGGTGCTCAAAACCACATTCAAGAAGTTTATTAACCCTTCAAGTGCATCACAGGATTTTTTGGAATGTGAAAAAAAAGTTAAAATTTAACTTTTCACTAAAATTTAACTTTTCACAAAAATGTTACTTTAGACCCCAATTATTTCCTTTTCACAAGGATAACAAGAAAAAAATGAACCCCAAAATCTGTTGTGCAATTTCTCCTGAGTATGCCGATAACCCATATGTGGGGGAAAACCACTGTTTGGGTGCACTGCAGGGTTCGGAAGGGACAGAGCGCTATTTGTCTCCTGGAGCGCTGATTTTCCAAGAATAGTTTACGAACTCTATATATTTAGAGTCCCTAAGTGCTAGAAAAGCAGAAGCCCCCCTCAAGTGACCTCATATTGGAAAATTTATCCCTTTGGGAATTTATCTACCTGTGTAGTGATGATTTTGAATCCATGGGTGTTTTCCAGAAACAAGCAGTACTGGATGTTGCCGAGTGAAAATTGCAAACTGCCATTGTAGTGACTACAAAACCTACAAGAAACAAAATGAGCAAAAACCCTTTTGTAACTAAATATGAGAAAAGCAAAAGTGCATTTAAATAACAGAGTTGTTAGTAATACAGTTTTTGATCAAAAATAGCATAAAAGCTATCCCACCATCTACAAGATGACTCTGATTGGGACAGTCCTACACTGTCTAATATTAAAAACCTTATGATGTGTCAGAGTTGATGTCAGTGTGAAAATAAGAACAGACAAAAGGACCGGGTCTCAACCAGTGGACAACAGTCTGGGGAAGCCTTTAAATGTAATTTCCAGCTCAGGAAAGGGAGGCAACACCCCGGCTTGCACAGAATGCCAAAATACAAAGAAAAAACACAAAAATTGAGCTTTGTTTGAGTTGCTATACATGCAGCATATAAATGCATGTTCACATTGGCCATAAAACATACAAAACCTACAAGAAACAAAATGAGCAAAAACCCTGTTGTACAAGAACTCAAACCAAGCTCCATTTTTGCATTTTTTCATTGTAGTGACGAGTACGTTGCAGTCACCAATACATTACGCTTAGCTCATGCTTCTGACAACACGCACTTGTGAATTAGGCGGGCTCACATCATTATAGAAATGCCAAACGTGGGCACTAAATGTGGTTTAAACAGACTAGGGCTCATAAGGGAGGGGAGCATTTGGTTTTAGGAACACATAGTTTGCAGAATTTCTTTTCAGGGGTGAGGAGCCATTTTGCTTTTCTAGAGCCTTGGTGCTACCAATAATGTGGCAGCCCCCTATATTTCTGTTAACCCCTTCCCAACCTGTGATGCCACGTCGGCGTCATGAAGGGTGAAAGGGTTAACTGTAATTTCACCCGACCTGCAGGAACAGGGGGAGTGGTACTTGAGCCTGGGGGGGTGGCTTCGCCCCCCCGTGGCTACGATAGCTCTGATTGGCTGTTGAAAGTGATGTTTCACTTTCGATCAGAGCAATAGTAATATTTCACCAATGAAAATTGGTGAAATATTACAATCCAGCCATGGCCAATGCTGCAATACCATCGGCCATGGCTGCAGACCACAATCTGCTCCTGCCACCGATCTCCTCCCCTCCGTCCTCAATCCTGTCCTCTGCTCCCCTCCGTCCTCCTATCCGCACCCCCCATTCTCCGATCCCACCCCCTCGTGCTTACCGACCTCCGGTGTCCCTCCCGGTGTCTGTCTATCTTCTGCATGGGCGCCGCCATCTTCCAAAATGGCGGGCGCATGGGCAGTGCGCCCGCCAAATCTGCCAGCCGGCAGATTCCTTCATTCATTTTGATCACTGTGATTGATCATATCACAGTGATCAAAATAAAAAAAAATAGTAAATAACCCCCCCTTTATCACCTCCATAGGTAGGGAACATATTAAAATATAGAAAATATTAGGGTTAGAACTAGGGTTATTGTTAGAACTAGGGTTAGGGTTGCAATTAGGGTTAGGGTTGCAATTAGGGTTAAGGTTACCGTTAGAATTAGGCTATGTGCACATGGTGCAGATTTGGCTGCGGATCCGCCGCTGTGGATTCGTAGCAGTTTTCCATCACGTTTACAGTACCATGTAAACCTATGGAAAACCAAATCCGCCGTGCCCATGGTGAGGAAAATACAGCTCGGTATTTTCTGCAGCATGTCAATTCTGTGTGCGGATTGCGCAGCTTTTTACACCTGTTCCTGTATAGGAATCCGCTGGTGAAATCCGCAAAAAAACCTGGAAATCCGCTGATTTTTCAAAAATGGTGGAAAAAATCCGCACACAAATCCGAAACGTGGGCACATAGCCTTAGGGTTGGAAAGAGTTGGAATTAGGGTTAAGATTAGGGTTAGGGGTGTGTTGCAGTTAGGGTTAGGCTTGTGGTTAAGATTATGGTTGGGATTAGGGTTAGGGGTGTGCTGAGGTTTGGGTTGTGGTTAGGGGTGTATTGGAGTTAGGGGTGTGTTGGGGTTAGGGTTGTGATTAGGGTCATGGTTAGAGTTGGGATTTGGGTTAGGGATGTGTTGGGGTTAGTGTTGGAGATAGAATTGAGGGGTTTCCACTGTTTAAGCACATCAGGGGTCTCCAAACGCGACATGGCGCCACTATTGATTCCAGCCAATCTTGCGCTCAAAAAAGTCAACTGGTGCTCTCTCCCTTCCGAACCCTGACGTGTGCCCAAACAGTGGTTTACCCCCACATATGGGGTACCAGCATACTCAGGACAAACTGGACAATTTTTAGGGTCTGAGTTCTCCTGTCACCCTTGTGAAAACAAAAAATTGCGGGCTAAAAAAACATTTTTGAAAGAAAAATGATTTTTTATTTTCACGGCTCTGCGTTATAAACTTCTGTGAAGCACTTGGGGGTTCAAACTGCTCACCAAATCTAGATAAGTTCCTTGGGGGGTCTAGTTTCCAAAATGGGGTCACATGTGGGGGAGCTCCAATGTTTAGGCACACATGGGCTCTCCAGATGCGACATGGTGTCAGCTAACGATAGGAGCTAATTTTCTATTCAAAAAGTCAAATGGCGCTCCTTCCCTTCCGAGCCCTGTCGTGCGCCCAAACAGTGGTTTACCCCCACATGTGAGGTATCAGTGTACTCAGGAGACATTGCCCAACAAATTTTAGGATCCATTAAATTCTGTTGCCCATGTTAAAATGAACAAATTGGGGCTAAAAGAACATTTTTGAGAAAAAAGTACTTTTTCATTTTTTACGGATTAATTTGTGAAGCACCTGAGGGTTTAAAGTGCTCATTATGCATCTAGATAAGTTCCATGGGAGGTCACTTGTTTCCAAAATGGGGTCACTTATGGGGGAGCTCCAATGTTTAGGCACACTAGGGGCTCTCCAAACGCGACATGGTGTCCGCTAACGATTGGAGCCAATTTTTCACTCAAAAAGTCAAATGGCGCTCCTTCCCTTCCGAGCCTTGCCGTGTGCCCAAGCAGTGGTTTACCCCCACATGTGAGGTATTGGTGTACTCAGGAGAAATTGCCCAATATATTTTAGGATCCATTATATTCTGTTGCCTATGTGGAAATGAAAAAATTGAGGCTAAAAGAACTTTTTTGTGAAAAAAAAGTACTTTTTCATTTTTACGGATCAATTTGTGAAGCACCTGGGGGTTTAAAGTGCTCACTATGCATCTAGATAAGTTCGATGGGAGTTCTAGTTTCCAAAATGGGGTCACTTGTGGGGAATCTTTAGGCACACAGGGGCTCTCCAAACGCGACATGGTGTCCGCTAAAGATTGGAGCCAACTTTTCATTCAAAAAGTCAAATGGCGCTCCTTCCCTTCCATGCCCTGTCGTGTGCCCAAACAGTGGTTCCCCCCCACATATGGGGTATCAGCGTACTCAGGACAAATTGGACCACAACTTTTGGGGTCCAGTTTCTCCTTTTACCCTTGGTAAAATAAAAAAAAAATTGTTGCTAAAAATCATCAACGGTTTGCGTTTAGTTGGACCATCATTTATTTTTCAATAGGACAATGACCCCAAACACACCTCCTGGGTGTGAAAGAGCTATTTGACCAAGAAGTAGCGTGATGGGGTGCTACGCCAGATGACCTGGCCTCCAGTCACCAGACCTGAACCCAATTGAGATGGTTTGGGGTGAGCTGGACCGCAGAGTGAAGGCAAAAGGGCCAACAAGTGCTAAGCATCTCTGGGAACTCCTTCAAGATTGTTGGAAGACCATTCCCGGCGACTACCTCTTGAAGCTCATCAAGAGAATGCCAAGAGTGTGCAAAGCAGTTATCAAAGCAAAAGGTGGCTACTTTGAAGAACCTAGAATATAAGACATATTTTCAGCTTTGTCACACTTTTTTGTTAAGTATATAATTCCACATGTGTTAATTCATAGTTTTGATGCCTTCAGTGTGAATTTACAATTTTCATAGTCATGAAAATACAGAAAAATCTTTAAATGAGGTGTGTCCAAACTTTTGGTCTGTACTGTATGTGGACCCAAGAATGTGACCACATCAGGAGGTAATAAATATATGGTTACCTTCATAGATGACTACTAGTGATGAGCGAATATACTCCTTACTCGAGATTTCTCGAGCATGCTCGGGGGTCCTCCGAGTATTTTTTTGTGCTCTGAGTTTTAGTTTTTCTTTCCGCAGCTGAATTATTTACATCTGAATGGTCAGATTTTGGCAAGACAAAAGTTTTGTCGACCACAGAAAGTAATGTGATATTCAAACAAATAATGAACTTAAAATACAAATATATTGCATAACATTGGTGAATTAAGTTGTGGTGCTATTAGAGTCATATTTAATATTTTTTGTGACTTCCATGAGCTTGAAGGACTGCATCCATGCGGTTCAACAATGATTCATACAATTAATGAAGTCATCAGGAATAGCAAAGAATGCAGTCATACATGCCTCCCAGAGTTCATCTAGATTCTTTGGTTTTGTCTTCCAAGCTTCCTTTTTCATCCTACCCCAAACATGCTTAATGATGTTCATGTCTGGTGACTGGGCTGGCCAGTCCTTGAGCACCTTTATCTTTTTTGCCTGGAGGAACTTTGTTGTAGAGATGGATGTATAAGATGGAGCACCATCCTGCTGCAAAATGTGACCCCTTTTATGAGTTGGAATATAAGAGGTAGCTAATACGTCTTGATATTTTAGGCTATTGATATTGCCTTCCACCTTGCAAATGTTTTGCACACCCCATACTAAATGTAACCCCAATGAGCTTTCCACCACCAAATGTAACTGTTTTCTGGGTGTATTTTGGATCCATACAGGCTCCAGTAGGACTCCTGCAATATTTGCGGCAGCTGTGGTGTAATTCTACTGAAGATTCATCAGAGAAATCCACCTTCTGCCACTTTTCCAGCGTCCATCTGTTTAGCTGGTTGTGGGACTTTGCAAATGCTACACGTTTTTTTATTTGCCTTCTGTATAGTGTTGGCTTCTGGGCACTGATTCACCAAGGAGGCCATTTCAAGACTGAATCTTACAAACTGTTCTAGTTGACACAGGGACTTGAGGTGACCAGGCCAGTTGGAGCTCTGTTGCAGTGGAAGAGGGGCATGCTTTGGATTTTCTAACCAACAAACGTTCCTTCTGAGCAGTTATCTTGCGGGGTCTGCCGGACCTGGACTTGTCAAACACATCTTCCTGGAGCAGAACAATATTGTATCATACAATTAGGTTCTGTAGAAGGACGTAGATCTGGGGATTTATTATGATGGAATATAGGCTGAACTGGATGGACAAATGTCTTTTTTCGGCCTTACTAACTATGTTACTATGTTACTATGTATCTCCAGTCTCTTCAAATCTTTTTTTTAATTCTTAGTACTTGATGCTGAGACACATTAAAGGTGCCAGCCACCTCTGAGGTGACCTGGTCTTCAGCCTCTTTGATAATCCAGGATTTGGTCGCAGGGTGTATTTTTGGCATTTTGTCAGAGCTCAAGTTGCAGTTTAAGTGACGGTCTGGGGTGCTGGGTTTCTTTTAATACACACACACTAATTAACCGATCATTTACTGAGCACAGGTGAGGATGTAAACTAGGATTGGGTGCATTATATGACCAGGTGACAAAACTTTTGTCCTGCCAAAATCTGACTATTCTGTGTCCATTAACTGATCAATATTTCTGCATTGATGCCAATCTATTTTCTTAACCTAAACCACATTTCGGAGGGTTTCAGCTTTCAAAAGAATAATTTATACAACCAATGGATGAATTTAACGTCAGGTTATAAGCTTTTATTTACATAACATGGATAAGCGACAAAACTTCTGTCAAGGAGTGTAGATGCGGTAAAACCGCATCTAATGATTAGTCACATGCGTAGTAACTGCGAAAACGCAGCTTACTACGCATGTCAACTAAATAACATATGTTGAGTTCCTGTGTCACATACAGAAGTACGTGACACAGGAACTTCCGGAGGAGAGGTTAGAGAAGTGTTGTCCAGTCCTTTTTTTTTAAGTAACATACTTAGGCAGGTAACTGGTTCATGCAGCTTTACATGAACACCTGAGCCTTACACTATAGCTGGTCCGAATAACTAAAGCAATTGTTACCATCCACCTCTCGTGTCTCCCCTTTTCCCCATAGTTTGTAAGCTTGCGAGCAGGGCCCTCACTCCTCCTGGTATCTGTTTTGAACTGTATTTCTGTTATGCTGTAATGTCTATTGTCTGTACAAGTCCCCTCTATAATTTGTAAAGCGCTGCGGAATATGTTGGCGCTATATAAATAAAATTATTATTATTATTATTAAGTAATATCCCTATGCCCTCTGTGCGATGCCCACATCGGAGCTGCTTACCGGTAGAGATTCTGCTGGTGATCACAAGGAATGAATTTCTCGTGGCCAGCTGATAGTACAGGTGACCGGTCATTACCCCCTCCCTGGTGGTAACATGCAGTGTATTGCTCACGGCCAGCTTTTCGCGATAAGTTCTGTGCACATGACTGCCGAGGGATGGGGTAATCTCCGGTCATCTGTACTGTCGCAATCAGCTGGCTGTGAGAAATACATTAGACGTGACCGCCGGGAATCTCCGGTGAGCAGCTCTGTTGTGTCTGGATGTCAGGCTGAGCCTGGATTCGGTGTGGGACCATCGTTATTTTGGACTACGACGGACAGGGAGTATTTGTTTTAGTTTAATTTTGCTTTTTTTTTTTTTTTACAGGAAATCGAGGGCTTTGCAGGAATGAGATTACAATAAAGATGTAAAACACTGTATTATTAACCGGGCTTAATGTCACCTTACAATCAAAGGTGACATTAACCCCTTATTACCCGATATGCCACCACTACACGGCAGTGGGAAGAGTCGGGTAAAGTGCCACAATTGGCGCATCTTTATTTTGTGTTTTCTTACAATTTGTAATGACAATTATTTGTTAACAGGAAAAATATCTCGCTTGAGCCAAAGAAAAGATGGCATCATATGAAAGGTTCAACGACTGATATTGCTGGTAATGTTATTTCCTGTCAATATATTTGACTTTTTTAATGTTACATTTTTCTAAACATTTATTTTGAAACATTAGAATAACTGTAAACATAGATCCACATTTTGTGTCATAATTAAATATGAAATAACACTTGAATTTTGTTCATTCTTCATAACAGACCCATCTTATGGGATCCAACAAGTGACGATTACCACAACCGAGTCCAACGGGATAATGCCTGGGAGAAAGTGCTTGAAGAGCTAGATCCCGAAATTCCAGGAATGCCCCAACAAATAAAAAAGGAAATATGTACGTAAATTGTATTCATACAGAAAATGAAACATGAAAAGGAAAAACAATTTTTTTTCTAATACAAATTTCAGTGAAAGATGTGAAAACCAGATAGCGATCTGTCAGGGATCGGTTCAAAAAAGTGCACAAGAACAGGAGAAACGTGGTTCTTTGCCAAAACCAAAAAAGTGCCCTTATTATAAACAACCTGCAGTTTCTGCTCAACACATGTGAGCTCCGAATGTAAGTTTATTAAAAAAATTATCTTTAACATAACGTATTTTTCAGATTTTACCCGGCTTCTCTGCGCACTGACTCCGTGGAGGCCTACTCGTGGAGTCCTGGAATCCTGTATCTCCACTGTGCTCCGTCCCTGTCCTGGCTCACAGACTATCTGAACAGACTAAACTCACTCCTCCTCCAAACCAGGATCTTTATTGAGGGAAGCTGCCCTAAAACAGGGTTTTGAGCTCCCCCTCCTGGCCTGGATTTGGAAGGTGTGTGTGTGTGAGATAACCTGCCAAAGGGAATCTCACTCTTCTCCAGGCATAGCACTACCTTCCCAGAGAGGAAGGCAGCACTACTGCGGTACCCGAACTCCTGGGGTGCCACATTGGGGTAATGGAGGTCGGGTAATCAAAAGGAACAGAAAGGTTGGCCATAAAGTCGAGTTGTGAAATGGTGGCAGTGGACAAGGGGTAGTTAATAGAAGTCAATAATTGTGAAGTTTGGATCAAAGAACTAGGACTACCAGAATCGTGAGACGCACGTAACGCCGAAGAATGGGGAGCACAGAAAGATGAAGAATGTGAAGGTGGAAAAGAGAAAGAATGTTGATATGGGAAAGAGGAAGTATGGGGTAGAGGGAAAGGGGAAGCATGAGGTGAAGGGAAAGAGGAAGACTGTTGTGGTGGATAAGCGTTTTGAGGATGTTGCCTTGGGGTCATTTCAGAGTTACGTTGTCTTAGTGCTATAGCTTCTATTGCGTTACAAATTTCACTACCATTGATTTCATTTGTGTGCTTTTGAAACCAAGACACCACATTATATAAAACAGAGGCACATAACCATTGGTTTACTGATGGTACTTTTCTAATTCCCTCCTCATCGGACCTCCGAAGTAGTCCCAGTTATCGGTGGCCTCCATGCTATTTAGAAAGCACATTGTTTGTTGTCTAACCGCACTGGCTTTATGATTTTGACTCACTTTTCATTACGT